>NW_012267333.1:1765327-1811679 GCF_000151885.1 Dipodomys ordii | reverse complement strand
AAAGAAAAAAGCCAGAAGTGGCGCTGTGGCTCAAGTGGTAGAGCACTAGCCTTGAGCTGAAGAGCTGAGGGACAGCGCCCAGGCCCAGAGTTCAGGCTCCACGACCGGACCCCCCCAAAAAAATTCTCCCTGCCAGGTGGCAGTGAGAGAAACAGAACCTCAAGTTCTTAATGATGACTCCACCTTCTTACAACTCATGGCTTTCTTGCTCACAGCTGGCACTCTACCACCACTTGAGCCATGCCTCCACTCCAGCTTTTTGCTGGTGAAGTGGCCAGAAGAGTCTCACACGAAGCTTCCCCCAGCTGGGCACAGTCTCCGTAAATGTTTGCCATTGCAGAGCACTGAATCACTGTCACCTGCGATCTGGCACGCCCCATTCTGGTCCCTTTCAGATGTCCCCTCCCCTCTACCAGGCAAGCAGTATTTAGCAGCTGATGTGATCCCGAGGGGAAACCCAAAGCAGCTCAAGATGGGGAGCACAGGTGGGGAGCACAGGGCTGGAGAGGAACCAGCCCCTCCCACGCTCTCCTACCACTGCCAAGATGACCCTGGATGCCAGCCTTTGCTGAGCTCCAACCTTACTGGGGGCTCTGAGTGCATCACATGCATGAATCACTGAATGGGGGGCGGGGAGATGTCCCTGAGAGGGTGGGGGTGGGGTGAGAAGTGACACAGGCAGACCCTGTGATCTGAGCCCTGCCTGCAATAAACATTGAGCCGTCCTGTGGTATAGTTAATAGATATTATCTCTTAGATAATGTTCTAGATTAACAGGAAAGTGTGAGAAGACAAAAGAGGTCACATAAGCCCAAAAGAAGTTGTTTTTCCCCCCTGTAATTAACACCTTCAATTAGCATTGTACATTTATTTCAATCAATGCAGCCAAGTGGAGCTATATTGTGGTCAGCTGTCTGCTTGGTCTTCCTGGGCTTTCTATTCAACAATCCCATGTTTCAGGGGTTGGATAGTTGGGAGTTTGTTGTTGTTGTTTTGCCAGTCGTGGGCCCTGAACTCTGGGCCTGGGCACTGTCCCTCAGCTCTTTAGCTCAAGGCTAGTGCTCTACCACTTGAGCCACAGTGCCACTTCCAGCTTTTTCTGCTTATGTGGTGTTGAGGAATTGAATCCAGAGCCTCATGCATGCAAAGCAAGCACTCTACCAACTGAGCCACTTTCCCAGCCCTTGGATAGTTTTGAATTCTAAAATCATTGCAGATTCATGAGATTTCTTGCGAAAGGGACCCACAACTGGACAGGAAATATATTCATGTTTCCTGTCTATTTTATGCACGTAGAACTTGGAGACAAGCTTTTCTTTGCTTGTTTGTAATGTGTTGCTTCTAAGATAGCATCTCACTAAAAGGCAACTCAATCTTCCCGATTTCCTGAGGGCTACATTACATGCCTATGTCATCACACCCAGCAGCCTGAAGATAACTTTCTAAAATGTGTGTGTGTGTGTGTGTGTGTGTGTGTGTCCCTATTGGGGCTTAAATTCAGGGCTTGGGTGCTATCTCTGAGCTTTTGTGCTCAAAGCTAATGCTCCACTGCTCACAACTTCTGGCTTTCTGGTGCTTAAAGAGCAGAGCCTCAGATGTTCCTGCCTGAGTTGGCTTTGAACTACAATCCTCAGATTTCAGCCTCCTGAATAGCTAGAATTGCAGACATGAGCCACCAGCTCCCAACTCTAGTGTCTGTGTTAGCTGTGACCAATGTGGGTGGAGAATAAGTAAAGACTTTTCCACTTCTGCAAATGTGCTGGCGTTCTGAAAAATCTCAGATTTGGGAAGATTTTTGGACTGCAGACTGAAGCCCTGCAATAGTCTAGGAGGGCCCTGACAGGAGCTGGCAGACTGCTTTCTCAGCTGCTGCTGTTGGCTCTGCTGCCAGCCCTCTGCTCTGCCTCTCCACCGCCTTGCCCCAGCAGTGAGAATGAACTACGGAGGCCCAGAGCAGACAGGAGGCCCGGGAGGACTGTCTGGGCAGGAAGGGTGGGCCAAGTCTGACAGAGAGCTTGGCTGAGAACCTGAGAACTTCAGGCTGCCTCCCAGCCCATCCTGCAGCTTCAGCTTTGCTAGAAAGTTCCCTCCTCTCCCCAGCTGGGAGGGAAAAGCCAAGTGAGGCCATGAGCCACTCTCTTAGCAGCCCTCTGGGCCCAGGCCGGAAGGGTGCCTTCCACTACCACTGAGGCAGGAGTTTTACCACAGTCCCTGGTGGCCAGGTGGAGACTCTCCCCACCTCCCACATGCCCCCCAGGTGAGCCTCCTTTGCTCTTTGAGGGTACCAGTTGCTTCTTTCCATATAAGGCCTGGGAGGGAAGTGGTCGGCCTCTGTGTGTCCTCAGGATGGCGCAGGGTCAGCCCATGACCCTGCTGCTCTTGGTGGCAGCCACCTTGGGTCAGAAGCATTATGTCGAGGCTGGCTTGTCAGACTTCCGGCACAGCTATGACTGTGGGGTGCGGGGTATGCAGCTGGTCGTGTTCCCCAGGCCAGGCCAGACCATCCGCTTCAAGGTGCTGGGTGAGTGGTGCAGAAAGCAGGGAATGGGGCTGGGGGGAAACTGAGGCCACATAGTGAGCCCACAAGAGAGGGCAGGTGGCCAGTCTGCCACTGAAACCAGATCCAGAGTCTAAGAGTCCCAGGTAGGCCCATCCACTCACCTCCATATGCCAAATAAAGAGGCGTGGTGAAGGGCAGGGAAAGGAGACTGATTCCATGGCCGCCTGGGGAAGACAGCACTTCTGTTCACCTCCAGCCATGGTCAGAGGTGCCCACACTGGCTTCCGGTTCAATAGGGAGGATCGGGGGCAGGGAGTGCGAGCGGTGTGTGGAGTTAACACAGTCCCGGGTCCCAGGAATGGCCTGGTTGACCACTAGCTCAGTCTTGGTCCTTGAAGGAGCTCTGGAGAGATTGTCATTGCTTTGTTACTGGGACAGAACAGGAACGAGGTGGTCTCCTGAGTTTTTGGCTGTTTGCTTTAAGCTGCTAAGAAGAAGGCATTGCCTGTTTGAGGAGCAGTTTGCCTTCCACACAAGATCGTTACCTGTGAGTCTTCTCTTTTCTCCTGCTAAGGGACTGCAGCAGAGACTAGCTCAGATCAAAGGGCATAGATACAAAGTTGGGGGACTTTTTCTTTTTCCTTCATCAGCTGTAGGGCTTGAACTCAGGGCCTGAGGTGCTGTTCCTGAGGGTTTCCACTCAAGGCTAGCACTCTACCACTTGGAGCCCCAGTTCCACTTCTGGTTTTAGTTATTTGAAGATAGAAGTCTCAAGGGGACTTTTCTGCCAGGGCTAGCTTTGAACCGTGATCCTCAGGTCTCAGTCTCCTGAATGGCCAGGATTACAGGCGTGAGCCACCAGTATCTATAACTCATGGGACCCAGCAAAGGCACCTTTTAAGTTTCCTCTTAGATAAAGGGGGTGGGGAGGAGAGGGGCCACTAAGGCAGTGCATCCCATGAACAGGAATCACCTGGCCAGATAGAAGGGCTGGTTCTGAGGAGAAAAGGCCAGACCCTGCATTTCTAACCATATCCCGCTCAGGTGAGGCTGCTGGTTCACCAGCGACTCTTGAGGCAGGGCCCTGGTGGACATGCCCACTGTGGGTTTGAACTGGAGATTCACATCAGCAGTTCACAAGCTGTGTGCTGCTGAGCCTGGTCTGCAAGCGAGGCATGCTGATCTATGGTGTTTCTATGCGCACTAAAGAGAAAGGCACCTCTGAAGGTACCATGGCTGCTCTGGGCTAACAAGATGAGTGAGAAGCAGGCAAGTGTCTCTAAGTGATGTCAGCAGACAAGCTCAGTTCCTTCACAACCAAAGCAGGGGGCGGGAAGGTGGCTCAGTGGTAGAGCGCTTGCCTTGCATGCATGAGGCCCTGGGTTCGATTCCTCAGCACCACATAAGCAGAAAAAGCCAGAAGTGGTGCTGTGGCTCAGGTGGTAGAGCGCTAGCCTTGAGCTGAAGAGCTGAGGGACAGCGCCCAGGCCCAGAGTTCAGGTCCCACGACCAACCAAAACCAAACAGGGCAGGACTGGAATCCTCATTCTTCATGGCGGGCACCTGAGGAAGCTCAAGCACATCTCAGCGGCCACAGGATCCACGCCAAAAGAAGCCATTGATGAGCTCAGCCCATTTGCCTGGAACTCGATGGGTCCTTGCTCCACCCCAGTTGAGAACCAGCCTGCTATCTGGGTGCTGGTGGCTCACGCCTGTAATCCTAGCTATGCAGGAGGCTGAGATCTGAGGATTGCTGTTTGAAGCCAGCCTGGGCAAGAAAGTCTGAGACTCTTGTCTCCAATAGACTGCCAAAAAAGCTGGAAGTGGAACTGTGGAGCCCAACTTAAGTGAGAAAGTTAAGTGGGAAAGGTTCTCAGTTCAAGCTCCAGTACTGGCACCAACACCCCCCCCCCGCCCGCCCAAATAACAACCAAAAAAAACCCAGCCTGCCTCTCAGCTGCACTCTCCCAGTTAGAAAGATCTATGAGCAGCCCCATCCCCCGAGAGGGATGCAAACAGACCAGGAGAGAGAGGAGGTTTACCCAGGACCTCGCTGCAAGCTAGCAGCAAAGCTAAGGCTGGAATGGAGTGTGTTGGGGGCGGGGGTCCCTTCAGCTGAACACAGCACTTCGCCCTTCAGAGCCTCACATCCCTCCCTCCACCCTCTCTCCCTTCCTCCTCCCCAGATGAATTTGGAAACCGGTTTGAGGTGAATAACTGCTCCATCTGCTACCACTGGGTCAGCTCAGAGCCCCTGGAGCCAGTGGTCCTCTCGGCTGATTACAAAGGCTGTCACGTGCTGCAGAAGGTAGGGGGGCCCACTGCTGGGGGAGGTGAGGGGGGACACAGAGGGGTACTTGGCTAACATAGCCCCTCCCCCACTGAGGAGGATGAGGAATCTCAGACTGGGTATAAATTGGTGGGCCACAGAGATTAAGTCTGGGCTGGGCCAAAATCCAGCTCCCTGCCTACTAATCCCGGAGTTCCTTCTGACCCCTCATCTTACCTGGATGCCAGGTGAGCTGACCAGCTGTGTCTCTCACCTACAGGATGGCCGTTCCCACCTGAAGGTCTTCATACAGGCTGTGCTGCCCGATGGCCGGCTGGGCACAGAGCAAGTTGTCACTCTGATCTGTCCCAAACCTGAGCCTACCAGGACCCTGGACCCCAACCTGACACTGCTTACAGTGTCTGCACCCCCTGCCCCTCAGACTCGCCCCCGTCCTCCGAGCGCTCATCAAGCCCTACCCAGCACATCGTTCTCAGAGTACAGCTCCATGCCTCCAACTCCTCCATCGTCACCATTTCCCACACCAGAATCTGAGTACCCCTCCATGTCTCAGACCCACTGGGGTCTCCTCCTGAAGGACCAGGCAACAACCAAGCCGTATCACACAGGTTTGTAGGAACTTTTCGACGTCTGGAGCCTTTGTCTGGGCTCTGGAAAGCCATCTATTCATTCACTGCCCTGTCACCCGTCCTAGGTACCCATCTGCCCCGGAAGTGGTGCCATGTGACCTCTGGGCACATCCCCTGTATGGCAAGAAATTCTTCCAAGGAAGCATGTTGGCAGGCTGGCTGCTGCTATGATGATACCAGAGAGGTGCCCTGTTACTATGGCAACACAGGTACACCCTCCCCCATCCAGTGCAGACCCGGTCCCTTAGACCCTGATGTGACAACAGGTACTTCCTGCACCTGCCGAGCCAATTCACGGTAGTTTAGGAGTTCCTCACAGTGGATCAGAGACCCCAAGTCCCCCAACCCCAAGTCTCTAGCCTGCCCTCTAACACCTACGCCCCAGAAAACTGCTACAGATCAACCTTTATGCACATCTTGACTTTTAGATCATTGCAGGTTTGGAGGACAAACAGGCACACACAGATACTGATACAGGGCTCAAACTCAAGGCCTCATGCTCTGGCTTGGCTTTTTCTTCCCAAGGCTAGCACTTGAGCCACACCACTTCTGGCTTTTTTTCTGGTTAATTGGAGACAAAGAGTCTCATAAACTTTTTTCCTTCCGGGGCTCACTTCAAACTGTGATGCCCAGATCTCAGCCTCCCGAGTAGCTAGGATTACGGGTGTGTGCCATGGGTGCCCAGCTACTTCCCTTCTTTTTGTTCCATGGAGGGGAAATCAGCCCTAATAGGGATTTGCCAGGGCAACGCTGCTCGAAGGGAGCAGAATGTGTCCAGGTGTCTCAGCTCCCCAGGCCATGACTTAAGTACTGATTTTCTCTCAGCCCATCCCTGTCTCCATGCTGGATGGACCCTGAGTCCCAAAGCCCTGATCTGCCTCTCGCCTCTTCCTTTGTCCCAGCTACCATCCAGTGTTTCAGAAATGGCTACTTCATCGTGGTCCTGTCCCAAGAAATGGCCTTGGCACACAAGATCACACTGGCCAACATCCGCCTGGCCTACGCCCCACCCCACTGCCGCCCCATCCAGAAGACCAGCGCTTTCCTGGTCTTCCAGGTCCCTCTTACCCAGTGTGGCACTACAGCCCAGGTAGGAGCAGGATGGCGGGGGGGGGGGGGGGGGGGGGGGGGGGGGGGGGAAGGGCTGCTGCAGAGGCCCCTCCCCTGGGACGGCCTCATGGCTGCCTCCTCCCCCCCAGGTGATTGGCAACCAGCTCATCTATGAGAACCAGCTGGTGTCTGAAATCCATGTCCTAACGGGGCAACATGCTTCCATCACTCGGGACAGCACCTTCCGGTGAGTGGGGGAACCCTTCTCAGGCCAGGCCGCTGGGGGTGGCCGCAGGAGAGCTGAAGCCATGCTTTAGAGCCAGTGGGAACCAATGGCGTCTCTGCTCTTGCCTGGCTAGGTCACTTTAAGTGAGCTCCTTAACCTCTTCCAGACTCCCTGCAAACAAAGCAGGGGCAGGGCCCAATTCCGGGCCTATGTGGGTACTGAGTGTTCTGCGTATGCCTGGTGCTGGGGCCAAGAGCGAGACAGAGAGCAGCTCCTGGGAGAGCCCTGCTTTTATCCCTCCAAGAACCAGGCTGAGATAGCCGGGACCATCGGGAGCTACGGCCACTTGCTGCTCTCGGGTTATGAGAAGCAGAAGGTACCTTGGGCCAACGCGGTCTTCAGGCTGTTGTAGAGAGGAGCTGAGGGGAGGCTGGTCAGATGACACGCCCATCCCAGCTGCCCAGGAGGCCAGGAGGAGAACCCTCTTAGATTATTTGGACTTTGCCAGAAAACCACGCAGATATCTAGGTACAGAACACAAAGAAAGGTTTATTGCCAGGAAAGGGGGCCGGCAAGACTCCTTCTCACAAGAAGTGAGAAGCACTGGCTATCGTCTGAGGTGACCTATATAACCTAGGATGTCTAGGAGGGGCTAGAAGGGGCTGGGAGGCAGAGACCCTGGTGTGGACGTGAGGGCCAGGGGCTTCACCATAGTGGACTAGGATTGATGGCTGCTGTCTAAATAGTAGATAAGGGTCCTGCAACTACACAGACCTGACGGTCACTCTAAGGGGCTCTTGTTACCTTATATGGTGGCAGCTGCCCCAGAGAAGTCAGCCCAAGGTAAAGGGGGGTTGGAGGCTGAGTATTTACTGCCTTTACTAAATGGGCCTGGTATTGCTTAGGAGGACAGCATGCTAAGTTGTGGAGAGGAAGAAGTGTACTAAGCTATGGGTGCTCATTGGGCTAACAGACCCTAAGATTGCACCTGGCTTTAAACATTTCCTTCTGCTGCTGCTGCTGCTGGTCATGGGGCTTAGGGTCTAGATGCTGTCCCAGAGCACTTTTGCTCAAGGCTAGCACTCTACCACTCTGAGTCATAGCTCCACTTCCAGTTTTCTGGTTAATTGGACATGAATCTCTTCCTGGACTTCCCTGCTGGGGCTGGCTTTGAACCGTGATCCTCAGATCTCAGCCTCCTGAATAGCTAGGATGACAGGCGTGAGCCACCAGCGATTAGCTGGCTTTGAACTTTTTGACCAGTGGCAATGTGCCTAACCTGAGCCTGAGTTGCCTGCCTTAGAGAATTGGCTATTTTAGCTTTGGGGTATACAAGGTCTCTGCTTGGTGCTGCATGAAGGTTCAGGGTTTAGGAGGCCACGTGTATTTTGCTTTGAAGCACAGGGTGCTTATAGCCAGGAGATGGGCCACAAGTCTCATGCTTTAGATCCTTGATCTAAAGCCCAGCATGAGCAGCCAGAATTCAATTAGCAGTCTGGGATTCCCAGAGTGTGGGAGACAAGGCAGACGGCTGTAGCCTGACGGGACTAAGCAAGACCCCACAGATGTCAGGTGGCAAAAGGCCAAAGGCCTTCAGAACTGGGTACAACTTCTCCAGCTCTATAGCCCTGTGGCATCAGGCCCCCACCTGGAGATGCTAGATACTGTATTGCAGACCACAGACAAAGACAAACCTAGACCCCGATGCATTAGCTTGTGGTCTTGCACAATTCCCTCCACAGCAATCAGAGGGAGGAAACTAGAGGCTTTGGTTAAATGATTGACTTTCCTTCTGGTCCCATGACCTTTAAAGAACAAGATGTACATTCAGATCTGTACAGGCTCAATAGCCAGGTTGCAAAGGCCTCAAAGGGCAAAACAAAGACAGATGCAGAGAGATGCTAGCCCCCCACGGCCCCGTGGCCTTGCTCCTGTAGCACCCCTGTCCCTAGACAGGGGCCTGGCATGATGAGCTGAAGCCTGGCCAGACCAGGTAGACAGAGGATGGGGTGAGAGTTCGGCCCCTCCCCCTGGTCCTTGTGTAGAGCCAATCCTTTCCTAGAGGACTGCGTTGGATTGCATCCATCTGGTTGGGGGATGATTGGTGGAGCTGTGGCCATCTTCTTCTCTCCTCCCCTTGCTCTTGGACTTCAGGCTTCACGTCCGCTGTATCTTCAATGCTGGTGACTTCCTGCCCATCCAGGCGGCCATCTTCCCACCCGGATCACCTGCCCCAGTGGCCCAATCCGGTCCCCTGCGCCTGCAGCTGCGGATTGCCAAGGGTATGGCAGTCGAGCTACTGTTTTTCTGCCTGCCCCTCTTTTCCAATGCTCAGCCTGCCCCAGGCTCAAGGCCTTTCTCCTTGCAGACCAGACTTTCAGCTCCTACTACAGAGAGAAGGACTACCCACTCGTGAGGCTGCTTCAGGAGCCCGTCCACATGGAAATTCGGCTGCTGGAGAGGACAGATCCCAACCTGGTCCTGAAGCTGCACCAGTGCTGGGCCACACCCAGCCCCAACCCCTTCGACCGTCCCCAGTGGCCCATCCTGACCGATGGGTGAGTGGCAGCAAGTGGTCCTGGGGGTCCCCCTGCCCTGCCTGTCTTCTGCATGGGGGCAGAGGGGGTGGGGGAACGCTACCCAACTCTCCCCCACAGGTGTCCCTTCAAAGGTGACAGCTACAGAACCCAAATGGTGCCCTTGGACAAGACAGAGGCCTTCTGGTCTCACTATCAACGGTTCACTGTGGCCACCTTCACCCTCCTGAATGCCAGCTCTGAGCAAGCCCTCAGGGGAGAGGTAAGAAGGAGGGATGAGCTGGCTCCCAAATCCCATCCCACCAGCACCCTGGGGACAAGTGACAAAGGGCCCAGGATGGGGACTGGCTGTCAGACAACAATGAGAGCCAGAAGACAGGAAACACTGACGTGGCTACAATCAAACCTAAATCTCAGCATCCGTGGTGGCGTTCTAGGACAGCCTCACTTCTGATTCTAGAAATGATAGTGTGTGCTACATTAGCTTCTGCTTTTTGAGTTTTTCTATCCCTAGAAACTTCTCCTGAAGGTAAAACTGGATAAACTTGGGGTACGGTTAGGTTTTCTATGTAACCCACAAAATATCACTAAAGGCAACACACTAGGACTGGAGAATCCTGGTTGATGGCACAGTCTCTGTCAGTCAGGCACACAGATCTAATTTTAAATCCCTGTGACTCCATCCGATGTAATCTAGCCAGGTCTGGTGGTTCATGCCTATAATCCTAGCTACTCAGGAGGCTGAGATGTGAGGATCCAAGTTTGAAGCCAGCCTTTTTATCTCCAACTAACTAGCAAAAACAAACCCTGGAAGCAGAGAGCTGGCTCAAGTACTACAGCACCAGCCTTGAGCAAGAAAACCAAACCAAGGACGCAGAACCCTGAGTTCAGGCCCCAGTACTAGCACATTTTTTTTTGGGGGGGGGTCCGGTCATGGGCCTGAACTCTGGGCCTGGGCGCTGTCCCTCAGCTCTTCAGTTCAAGGCTAGCGCTCTACCGCTTGAGCCACAGCACCACCTCCGGCTTTTTCTGCTTATATAGTGCTGAGGAATCGAACCCACGGCCTGAGGCATGCAAGGCAAGTGCTCTACCACTGAGCCACGGTCCCAGCCTAGCACATTTTAAAAAATGTAGATTATTCCCACTTGTAGGCCCCGTGTGCGGCTCCTGAGTTGAGAGGTGCTGGCCTGCTGGAGCAGGGACACCCTTGGGTGGGACCTGCTGGTTGCTAGGTCCAAATTTGGGAGCAACACACGGAGCAAGCAGAGGCTGCCATCCCAGTCGGCACATCCAGGTGTTTGCCTGTCTGCCTGGTCCCAGCCCTCAGTGCCTCTGCCCAGTGGTACTGAGCCAGCCTCCTGCGGACCCCCTTCCTCCTGCCAGGTGTACTTCTTCTGCAGCGCCTCTGCCTGCCATCCCTCTGGGCTGGAGACGTGCGTGACTGTGTGCCCGGAGACTACACGTGAGTCTGGGGTAGGAGGGTGGTATGTGTCCTCTAACTCCAGCCACAGGCCTACCAAGGCCTAATTTATGGGTCATGGACAATTGAAAATATCTACTCTCTTTTCCCCCTCCCTCCCCCACACACACCCCACCCGGGGAACAGGCAGGCGTCGATCTCCAAGTCATCATAACAATACCACCAAGGTGCTGGACATCGTGAGCTCTCCAGGAGCTGTGGGCTTCGAAGGCCCTCTTAGGCTGCAACCCCCAGGTATTATCAGCGCTTACAGGTGGGCCCCTGGGGCCTTGGCTGACAAAACAGGGAGGCTCAGGCCATTGTGAGCACACGATGGAGTAATTGTGTCCCCTGAACTAAGCAGACAGCCTCCGGTGTGCAGAAAAGCAGCTTCCTGTCAGGGGAGGCTGGAAGGTAGATATGGGGAGTATCACCTGGCTGTGCCTAGCCTAACACTTCACCCTCTGATCTGCAGGCTCCAGCAGGACCTCTAACCCCAGTCCTCTACTGTGGGGACTCTTCTTGCTGCTGGCTGTGACCCTGGTCCTGGGGGTTGGCCTCTTTGTGGGGTTAAGCCAGGCCTCCAAGAAGCACTGGGAAGGCACCAGAAGGTGAATGGGCTCAATAAACCATTGTTTCAAACACACCTACGCAGGTATTGATTTGTAAATCCTAGAACACAATTGTTTTTGGATTTGGGCAGGTACTGGGGCTTGAATTCAGGGCCGCCTGGGCAATCATGGTGGGCACAAGGGCTCTCCCTCCCACCTTCACCTTTTTTGCTCAAGGCTGATGCTCTACCACTTGAGCCACACCTCTAGTTCTAGCTCTTTGCTGGTAAATTGGAGGTAAGAGTCTCAAGCTGGTTTTGAACCACAATCTTCAGATCTGTCTCTACTCAGTAGCTAAGATCATAGATGTTAACCATCCGTGCCTAGCTTCTTTTGTTTGTACTCGCACTGGGGCTTGAACTTGGGGCCCTTGCACTCACTTGGCTTTTTTCATGATTGGTGCTCTATCACTTGAGCCATACCTCCATTCCCACAATTGGTTGAGAAACTTGTTCCTTCAATCTAGTTCTGCTCTTTTGACAATTGTGACCTCCATTACAAATAGACATGCACCTACCCCATAACAACACAATGGAGCTGAGAAATTCCTCCTGCCTGGTATAGTAGGAAGTGTAGTACACATGCGTGTGCGTGATGGTATGAGCATCCCTGTACATAGTGACACACAGAACACTGCACTTCTAAGAAATGACTGTGGAGCTGATTGATGTTTCCTATGCCATGCTTTTTACCATTAGAGTATACTCCTGCTTTCATAAATTCAAGAAAGGGCAAAGTGTTACGAGAATGGCAGTCCTATCTATTTAATGGTAGCCTCACACATCTGTTGACTTGGGCTTGAACTCAGGGCCTGGGCACTGTCCGACAGCTTTTACCTTCTCAAAGCTAGTGCTTTACCACTTGAGCTACAGCTCCATTTGTCTTTTTGGTGGTTAATTGCGAGATTGAGTCTCACAGCTTCAAACTGTAATCCTCAGATCTCAGCCTCCTATGAGCGCATCAAGAGGCCCCGTGGAGAGTAGCAACCTACTCACGTGTGTAAACTGCTGATCCTCTGATGATGGGATGGCTTAAGGATATACTCTTGGCATTCTGTCTCTGTGCAACTCCTTAGTGTGGCCTAGGCCTTGGTGGTGTCAGCTGTCTCCCAGGGCTGGATGCGGGATGGTTTGCCTCTGAGCACACGTCTGCATTTCAGGAAGAGGAGCAGCCTGGGGCAGAAAGGCTAGCAGCTGGGAAATGGGACTCTGGCAGGAAGGCAAGCCAGGCAAGGTTTCTCAACCTCCCTCAGACACAGGGTTTTGAAGGGGCATCCTCAGGGCACCTGCAGGGTTGACCTCCTGAGTGAGAACCTGAGCTCAGGGTCAGCACCCAGTCCCTGGGGTCTAGTCATACCACTTTTGATAACCATTGACCCAAACAGCACTGACTGATGCTGAAAACCCCCAAGGCTGGTTTTGTCCTGCTTCTAAGCCACTCGGCCAGTCCAGGACGGGTCTGCAGCCCCGAAAGACCTGATAATTCAGCTCCATCCTCGTTGTCAGGACAGAGCCACCCTGGAGTTTTCATTACCCCAGATACTTGCTGTGGGAGTGAAGCAACACTCTCCTGTGCGTCTGCCTTCCATCCATGGCTAGCCCTGGCCAGTCCTGCCCAGTTTCCTGCTTGGACAATCTGCAGGGTTGGGGTGAATAAGTGAGGTTATCTAGTGAGGCTGACTTGCTCTTGGGGGTTAGGTTTCCAGTTCCATAACACCTGTCCTCCTTGGGTGGAGCCAGGAAGAACCCTGTGTTCTATGGGTACAGCATGCAGTGTTCCATAGATGCCCATTGGAGTCTGTGTGACAGGAGTAGATGTCCTGCATCATTATCTATTACTTGTAATACAGTCCCTAAATTTTAACTGAGATTGTTCGATGCCTTTTGAAAGGAAGGCAAGTCTAGTGTTATGGAGTGCACTTTTTAAGCTAATTATAATATACTATCTTAGAATAAATTCATAGGTAGATATGCGGATGAAAAACCACATCCCTTGTGTATGCTGGGTACTGGAACTGTGGGTATCTGCTGCCCACAGCAGATATCACACTAAAGCTCTGCCTATCTGAGCAGAAGGCAAGCAGCTTTAGTCCTAAAAGAGATCTCTGATTAGATTTTCTTTCTTTCTTTTTTTTTTTTGCCAGTACCAGGGTCTGAACTTAGGGACTCATAACTTGCTTGATTGGCTAGTGAGTCATACCTCCAGCCTGGCCTTTTTTTTGCCAGAGTCTTATGGACTTTTCTGCCCAAGCTGGTTTCAGATTCTCCAGATCTCAGCCTCCTGAGTAGCTAGGATTACAGATGTGAGCCATAAGCACTGTCTAGTTATGTCTTTACAGCCATTAGTATCTTGTGAAGTGCCCTTTGCATTTTAAATCCATTTCTTGTCTGTAAAGAACATTCACAAACCAAGGGGTCAACATCCTCAAAGTTCCTATTGATCAAACACTGGGGTGTTTTATTATGGGATTCTTGTTTTGTTTTTGTTTTTTTTTTTTGGTCCAGTCGTGGGGCCTGAACTCTGGGCCTGGGCGCTGTCCCTCAGCTCTTCAGCTCAAGGCTAGTGCTCTACCACGTGAGCCACAGCGCCACTTCCTGAGCCAACTGCACTCCACGATACCCCCCAGGCCATGCCATCAACCCCTAGGTTCATAGCCCCAAGACTGCCAAGAAAGAAAACAATCTCTTAGGGCTGGACTCGGTAGCTCATGCCTGTAATTCCAATTACTCAGGAAGAAGAGATTGGGAGAGGCTAGCCCAAAAGTTAGTTGAGACTCCATTTGAACAAAGTAAGCTGGGCATAGTGGCATACGCCTGCGTTGCCAGCTAGTAGGAAGCACTGATAGTAGGAGGCTGTCTCTAGGCCAGCCTGGACAAAAATACGACCCTGTGTCGTATTTCCCAGCAAAAGGGCTGGGAAGGTGGCTCAGTGGTAGAGCGCTTGCCTTGCATGCCTGAGGCCCTGGGTTCAATTCCTCAGCACCACATAAGAAAAAAAGCCGGAAGTGGCGCTGTGGCTCAAGTGGTAGAGCGCTAGCCTTGAGCTGAAGAGCTGAGGGACGGTGCCCAGGCCCAGAGTTCAGGCCCCACAACTGGACCCCCCCCAAAAAAAAAAAGAAAGCAAAAAAGGTCTAGAAAAGGACCTTTCTGGTGCCTACCTGATAGGGCTTTTTAGTTGCCTGAGCTAATGAATATGTGTAGAGAGCATACAGAAATGTTGGCTACTTGGGGCTGGGAAGGTGGCTCAGTGGTAAAGCACTCGCCTTGCATGCATGAGGCCCTGGGTTCAATTCCTCAGCACCCATAAGCAAAAAAAAAAAAAAAAGCCGGAAGTGGGGCTGTGGCTCAAGTGGTAGAGCGCTAGCCTTGAGCTGAAGAGCTGAGGGGCAGCGCCCAGGCTCAGAGTTCAAGCCCCATGACCGGACCCAAAAAAAAAAAAAAAAAAGAAATGTTGGCTACTAATGCGAAGTGGTGCTGTGGCTCAAGTGGTAGAGCACTAGCCTTGAGCTGAAGAGCTGAGGGACAGTGCCCAGGCCCAGAGTTCAGGTCCCACAACTGACAAAAAAAAAACAAAAAAACCCCAGCTGTCCAGGTGCTGATGGCTCATGCCTGTAATCCTAGCTCCTCAAGAGGCTGAGATCTGAGGATCAAGGTTCAAGCCAGCTGGGACAATAAAGTCTGTAAGACTCTGATCCCCAAATAAACCCCAAAAAGCCAAAAGTGGAGCTGTGGCTCAAGTGGTAGAATGGTAAGCCTTGAGCAAAAATGCTCAGGGACAATGCCCAGGCCGAACTCAAGCCCTTGTACAGCACATACAAACACATGAAGAAAAACTGTTCTGGGATCTTCTAGAGAA
This sequence comes from Dipodomys ordii, assembly GCF_000151885.1. Classification (NCBI taxonomy): domain Eukaryota; kingdom Metazoa; phylum Chordata; class Mammalia; order Rodentia; family Heteromyidae; genus Dipodomys; species Dipodomys ordii. The sequence continues at coordinate 1,796,522 of NW_012267333.1, read as the reverse complement.
TCAGAAGACCTTGACATTCTGCTTGGATGAGTACAAGTCCTCCAAACTAAGCCCAGAACCTGCCAAAGGCAGGAAAAGTGGAGATACTTGTGCCTAGCGGAGAGTCCACGGACTGTGCTCAGTACAAGGAGGAGAAACATTTTCACTGCAAGAAACTCCCACGGCAAGGAGGAGTTAAAAGGAAATCTCACTGCTCTTGGTGCTGATGGATGATTATAAAAGACAAATGTCCTGCGATCATCCTTCCTCTAGGTACAGTCCAAATTCCTAAGATGAGGGGGAGAGAAGAGGGGACCCTCAAAGGTTTAACCTGAGGAAAAAACCCTCCAGGGCTGAATTTAAAGTGACCTCTGGTTGTAGACAGAAGCAAGTACAAATCCTGTATGAAGAAACTTCACTTCAGCCAGTTTCAAAACATTCAAGTGGTAGAGCACTAGCCTTAAGCAAAAAATTCAGGGGCAGAGGCCAGGACCTGAGTTCAAGCCCTAGGGCTGGCAAAAAAAGAAAAACTTCGAAGGTACTACTATAAACCCACCAGACTGGCAAAATTAGAAAGTAAAAAAAAATTGTGTGTGTCAGTACTGGGTCTTGAACTCAGGGCTTGAATACTGTCCCTTAGCTTTCTCACTCAAGGATGGTGCCCTACCACTTGAGCCACAGCTCCACTTCCTGCTTTTTGGTGGTTCCTTGGAGATAAAGAATCTCACAAGACTTTTCTGCCCATGTTGGCTTTGAATCTAGATCCTCAGATCTCAGCGTTTCCAAGTGCTGGGAAGTTCTGGAGACAGAAGCACCCTATTGCTGTGAATCAGAATGTCAAGACACTGATAATTGTATCCTGTTACCTAACATTATAGCAAGCTTTCTCTCAGGTCAGTAGTCTAGAATAACCCAAGCACAGAAACATGGTTTATAACCACAGAAGGGATAAAACCAAAACAACTCTGACACTTACTAACAACAGAACATTATCTTCCTAACAATGGCGTTTGGGACAATAATCAATTGTAAGGTGAGGCTTGGACCCCAGCCCCCTAATTATGTCTGAGGAAGGACTGGCTTCTGTGAATGCAATGCAGCAATTTGGTATGGGCCACACCACATACTGTACCAGCTACACTTAGATCCTAGACCACTTCAGATAAGGTGCTTAAAAGTACAACCCAAAACTGGGAGAGAGTGGAGAAAGGGTGACACTGTCCAAAAGGAAATGTACTCATTACCTCACTTATGTAACCATAACCCCTGCTTACATTACCTTTATAACAACAGTAAAAAAGCACAGCCCAGTGGCTCAAGTGGTAGAGCGCTAGCCTTGAGCTGAAGAGCTGAGGGACGGTGCCCAGGCCCAGAGTTCAGGCCCCACGACTGGACCCCCCCCCCAAAAAAAAAAAGCACAGTCCACTGGCCCAGTTTCCAAGTTTAGCACACTGCTAGAATACTAGGGCCATGAAAGATAACACATCTGCAACTTCCGATCTCCAAACAACATTGACCCAGAACCTGTTGTGAAGTGTTTCACACTTGTCTTTGCTTGTGTAGTGAACGAACAGCAGCTACAGGTACCAATACAGGTAACAGTGAGTAAAAGGAAAGCAGACTGAGCAGTTCCATTTATACAAAGTTCAAAAATTAGTTAAAATGTATATATACATCCTCACATCTCAGCCTCTTGAGTAGCTAGCATTACAGGTGCGAGCTATCAACACCCACCCAGCCCAACCTAGATTTTCTTCCAACTGCTTTGTGTCCTTAAAGCCTAAAGACAGGTCTGTGGGTGAGAAGGCACTGAAGTCAAAGCTTCACAGCACACGTATCCACGGCAGGGGCCACCGACACTGGACAGCACCACTGGCTACCAGTGCAGAGCAGGGGCATTAGTAGCCAACATTTCTTTTTTTTTTTTTTTTTTGGGTCCGGTCATGGGGCTTGAACTCTGAGCCTGGGCGCTGCCCCTCAGCTCTTCAGCTCAAGGCTAGCGCTCTACCACTTGAGCCACAGCCCCACTTCCGGCTTTTTTTTTTTTTTTTGCTTATGGGTGCTGAGGAATTGAACCCAGGGCCTCATGCATGCAAGGCGAGTGCTTTACCACTGAGCCACCTTCCCAGCCCCAAGTAGCCAACATTTCTGTATGCTCTCTACACATATTCATTAGCTCAGGCAACTAAAAAGCCCTATCAGGTAGGCACCAGAAAGGTCCTTTTCAGATACAGAAGTTCAGCCACAAAGGCACAACACAGAAAGCTGCAGAGCTAGAGACTCTTGTACTGCACTGCCCCCAGGTGACTGCTTATATTAGTGCTCCAAGTTCAAGCATAAGATAGATGACCCCAGAGACCTGGGGTTTAATCACCCCAAGGCTCCCCTGGAGCAGAACACAGTAAGCACCGATTCCATCTTCAGGCAGCCCTTGAGAATGTGCATTAACACAAAACACTAGAAACCAATGGATGGTGTCTGTATTGTGCAAGCCCTGAGCCAACTGCACTCCACGATACCCCCAGGCCATGCCATCAACCCCTAGGTTCATAGCCCCAAGACTGCCAAGAAAGAAAACAATCTCTTAGGGCTGGACTCGGTAGCTCATGCCTGTAATTCCAATTACTCAGGAAGAAGAGATTGGGAGAGGCTAGCCCAAAAGTTAGTTGAGACTCCATTTGAACAAAGTAAGCTGGGCATAGTGGCATACGCCTGCGTTGCCAGCTAGTAGGAAGCACTGATAGTAGGAGGCTGTCTCTAGGCCAGCCTGGACAAAAATACGACCCTGTGTCGTATTTCCCAGCAAAAGGGCTGGGAAGGTGGCTCAGTGGTAGAGCGCTTGCCTTGCATGCCTGAGGCCCTGGGTTCAATTCCTCAGCAGCACATAAGAAAAAAAAGCCGGAAGTGGCGCTGTGGCTCAAGTGGTAGAGCGCTAGCCTTGAGCTGAAGAGCTGAGGGACGGTGCCCAGGCCCAGAGTTCAGGCCCCACAACTGGACCCCCCCCCAAAAAAAAAAGAAAGCAAAAAAGGTCTAGGGGCCTAGCTCAAGGAGTAGAGCAACACAGCTCAGAAAAAATACATCAAGTTGACCAACAGAGTTAACTAGTACAATCACTCACACCTCGAATCACAGCTCCAAAGACTGGCAGCAGATTGGTGAAGTTTCTTGTGATAGACGCTGAGAAAGCACCAAACTCTGCCTCAGAGCTCAGCCACTTCCAAGGGGCTCCAAGATGTGCACTGCCATGGCCTTCCCAACAGCTGACACCTGGGCTGCGCTAAGGCAAAAGCCGCAAACCACCCGTCGGTACACAGTGGAGGTTTTCCTGCTCAAACTGGAAGAAACTAGGTATGGAAGTTAAAATGCTTCTTCACTGCAAGGATCTCTGAAGTGTTCACTAGCTTCTAGGCATGGGCGCCAGGGCAGGTAGAGCCAGCTCTGCTCACAGAACATGCCTGGAAGTCATGCACCAACGAACCCCACAGCTCCCCTCCCAGCACAAGCTCCCATGGATACTGACTGCCCCTCACCGCCCCTCCCCCCAGCATTCCATCAGGATGGCTCGTCAGTGGTTCTGAGCATGTAGCTCCCTCCCTGGACTACACCCAATGCCCACCACACTCTACTGGCATCCATCCTGCTATACACATCTTGTTTTTTCCCTCCCATCTGCCACTCTCCTCCCTTGAGCTTCTCGTCCTTCATGACTGTCCTTTTCCCTTCACTGGCCCTTTATGACCTGATGTAAAGCAGCCACAGGAATCTACATTAACCCCTCCACACATATCTGTCACCCAAACTCTCAATTTCCTGTTCACAGGCTGACTCTCATACAACTAACTCTGCATCAACGAACTGTATCAACTCCAGTCAGTAAAACCCTCTTTTTGGTCTTGGCCAGCTGGCAACAAGTCTCTTAACCATAGCAGTCAAAGAATCCTGATGGAGCTGGGCACCGGTGGCTCACGCCTGTAATCCTAGCTACTCAGGAGGCTGAGATCTGAGAATCGCGGTTCAAAGCCAGCCCTGGCAGGAAAGACCGTGAGACTCCTATCTCCAATAAACCACTAGAAAACCGGAAGTGGCGCTGTAGCTCAAGTGGCAGAAGCGCTCGCCTTGAGCTGAAGAGCTGAGGGACAGCGCCCAGGCCCAGAGTTCAAGCCCCATGACCAACAACAACAAAAAAAAGAATCCTGATGGGCTCATAGCTCCTCAGCAGCAGGCCCAGGCCCAGGCTGGGATTCCTGGTAACCAGTGCTTGACTTGCCCTTCCCCCCACCCCCTCCCCCACAAGCTCAGATCTCTGGTACAGACAGACACAGGGGGCTTATTGTTTTCTTTTTTTAATGAAACTATATCACTGCTTACAAAAACCTGAACAAGCCCTCTTGCCCGCCCGCTTCACAGTTCCCTTGGCTCAGCCTGTGTCACGGGAACTGAAACAAAGGGAGTACGGAATAGCTGTCACCACCAGGGGAGGCTCTGGGTTCCAATCCTGAGCCTTTCTAGGATGACAGCTCTGCCGATGTCATGTCTGAGCCTGTGGAGCCTGGAGGCTGCATGGATGAGGGTGTTCCATGCCCCATGGCTCTCAGGCCATTAACCAGACCAGAGTGAAATGGTATGAATGTTCCCACCTCACATCCCCCCTCCCCCAAAAAGGTGCCCCCCCACTCCCTTCCCTTCTAACTCTAACCCACTGCTGAGATGAGGCCCAGCTACTGTAAGAAGGCACAGGGCCTACAGGCTGTAGAACTTGAGGCTTCTGTCCATGCCGGTTGAAGCGATGAACTTGGCGTGGTGTCCAAAGGCTACCCCCGTAGTCAGGCCGCTGTGCTCTGGGGAGAGAGGTAAGAGGCAGGTGTAAGAAGGCTCGTCCCTGGCTTCCTTTAGGGCTGGCAGTACGGAGCTCTCGGTGTCACCCTGCCAGTACTTAGCACACTGCACAGTACTGCTAGTTTATGTAGTCCCTGGCCAACTAAAGGACAGAATCCTGCTCACCACTCCCTCCAGTGCCCCAGCACCTGCACAAAGCAAGCACCCCACTCTTCACTGGCAGCATGAATGAGTATAGGAATGTCAGTCCCCTTGTTGCCTGCGTTTTCTGGGTAACAAACTCATTTCAGCTGAAAACCCTGGTGTTCATTTTGCTGGCTTATGCTTAGCTGTAACTTCTTGCTTGTAACTGGAGAGGCCTCTGAGCTTCTTGGTCCTCAAGAGGCTCCAACCCCAGGGCAACTGGGCCCCAGAGAACACTGGGTCAATGGCAGCTGAGGCTAAGCAACCCTCTCTGTGGGATCAAATTCCTTCTAGATTTCGGATGACATGTGGAACCCACCAGCTCCCCGCTGAAAGCCTGCCCAGGCCCCCTAGGCTGCCACTCTACCCAATGCAGCTCCAAAGCACAACTCTGGACCTAATGTGGAGCTGAAGACATGGGCTTCATAATTAGGCTGTGACTCCTTTGGAAGACAGACACACTGAGCAGGGCTAGGAAAATATGAGGAATGAAAAACAAACAAACTAGAATCTTGCCTGCAACCTGCTAATACATTATCACTAAAAGAAGCTAGCCTTTATTCAGCATCTAAATGGCTTGCTGCCGTGCATGCAAGCTCCATACCATTAGCTGGCACACTGCAGAGCCAAGAACCCCATGTTGAGGATGAAGCAGCTAAAGCTCTGAGGTCAAGACACAACCCCATGTTCACAGAACTGTAAAGTAGGAAATCTACTTAGGCACTGTAGTTGAGTAAATATTGTACTGAGCTCAGAGACAGAACATTTGCCTAGTACACACACCAAGCCCCAAGTTCCACCCCAGCTACAAGAAGAGAGAAAAAGCAGCAGCCTGGGCAAATCTATACCAAGCCCAGAGCTTCCCACAACCTTAGAAGCTCAGGGCCAGCCCTACCTGTAAAGTGAAGAATCTCTGTCCACTGTTTGCAGATGTAGATCTGGACATCTGTGCCCCCAAGGGCTAGGTAGGTGCCACTCTGGTCAAAGATCAGTGACTTCACCTGCCAGAACCAGAAAGAGAGATTAGCTTACAGGGAACAGGAGGTATGGGGCAACACGCAGAAGGAGCTAAGTTAGTTCAGCAAACCATCCATCAACAGGCAGAAGTGAACAAATGCTGGGGAGGGGCATACCTCAAAGTTGTTGTCCAGCTGCAACGTCTTGAAGTTCTTAAGCTTACGCAAGTCCCAAAGCTTGACAGAAGAGTCGTCAGCTGCTGTGGCCAGGTAGTAGCCGTTCTCTGAGAAGGCGATGCTGGTGATAGGACCTGAGTGGCCAGGGAAGTTGGCCACATTGGTGCGCTCCTATAGGTGTGGGGTGAGTGATAAATAGGTCACCCACTGCTCAGGAGAGGAAAGGAAACAAACTCCTACTTCTGAAGCCTGTGTCATTTAGGAATGGTGTGGACAGCCCAACCCAAGGCCCACAAGCACACACCATAATATACCACACACAGCTACCCATAGCAACACCCCAAGAGCCTGATGCCATAATAATTAGATAATGCCTCTAACCCTGAGCTTCAGATTAAGGTGTATCTGTGTCTCACCTTTAAGTCCCAGATCTTGATCTGAGAGTCCATGGTTCCCGTTCCAAAAATAAGCCCATCAGGGTGGAATTGCGCACAGGTGAGAGCTGTGGAGAAGGGAGATGGCCTGTGCTCAGCATCCTCCGAGAGAGACGAACAGCAGCCAAGGCTGCCCCTCGTTTCCTACCGTACCCAGCAGCACCAGGCAGGCACAGTGGTCAAAGTGTTCTTTAAAATAAATGACAGACAGCAAACAAAAGCACCCAGCATCTGAGGTAACTTACAGCAGCCAGAGGCCTCATCTGTCACCTTGGTTAGCACACGCCCAGTCTGGATGTCAGAGAAGGCCCAGTACTAAGAAAGAGAGACAAAGAAGCCAGTGAGAAAATGGGTCCCCAGAGTTTGGTGGCCTTCAGAGAGCTCATGGTATAGCAAACCCTGGCAAAGCTAGTTCCTCCCGCAGAAAGTAAACTGTATCCTAGAACCTGGCTGTGGTCGACAAGATGCCCCTTCCTCCAGGAAGTTCCAGTTCAGGGACCTGGCTGGAACCGCACCTGGTCGTCAGAGGAGCTCAGAAGATAGTCACCAGTGGCATGGAGACTGAGGCCTGTGACAGCGCTCTCGTGGGCGCGAACAACCTGGACACATGAGGTGTTCGGGACTGACCAAATCCGGATAGTGGCATCTGGAGAGGCAGAAAACACCAGTTCCTAAAAGAAAAGCCAAGAGACAAAACATTAGAGGCCAAGAAGAGAAATAGATTAAACAGTCTTGTACTAAACTAATGTAAGCTAACTTAACCCAACAAATGTAAGCTAATTTAAAAACAAAAACAAAATAGTCTTTCACAGGGGAACAGGGATGGCCACAACCACAAACTGCTTCTCCCTTCAGCTCCATCCAGCCAGGAACCACCAAGGCAAACAATGCCTAAGGGAGCCAACCTGAAATGCTACTTTAAATGGTCAGGCCACATTAAGCTTTGTGGTGGCCTTGCCACCTGGTGGCAAAGAAGGTAACTACGGCGGACAGATATTTCCAACAGATTTCCATGGCTAGTGAAATTGAGGAATGGAATTCTTTATTTAGTTTGCCATGTGGAGCAGGTATTTCAGCGACCAATTAATTTTCCAAAAGACCTGGGATGGAGGGAGAACTTCCAGTGTTTACTTACCATTGTTTTGGTAAAAATATTTGGTTAGGAGGTTAAGTCACAAGATATAACTGCCATCTTTTTTTTTTTTTTTGGGGGGGGCTGGTTGTGGGGCCTGAACTCTGGGCCTGGGCGCTGTCCCTCAGCTCTTCAGCTCAAGGCTAGCACTCTACCACTTGAGTCACAGCACCACTTCCAGCTTTTTGCTTATGTGGTGCTGAGGAATCGAACCCAGGGCCTCAGGCATGCAAGGCAAGCGCTGTACCACTGAACCACCTCCTCAGCCCCATAACTGCCATCTTTTGACAGCAATTTGACAAAAGGCATAACTACTACCACCAAGTAAACAGAAAAAGTTATTTTGAATGAAGTTTCAGTTTAATAAAAAATATGCTTGCTATTCTTCAATCTCCTACTACCCAAGGTCAAGAGAAAAGCATCACTGTCATGCACAGACTAAACTGCCCTATAACTAAAACTCAAATTCCATGGAGATGATTAATCTGGCCTAATGGGCTCTTTTTATTCTGAAAGGTTATCCAGAGGTTCTCATCCTTCTGAAGCCACCTCAGTGTCAACAGTCAATGTTTAGTTTAGACCCCTTTCCCTGAAGGAAGCATGAATCTATCTTCCTCAGACATCTATCAGCTGTCTTCTGTAGTTTATTAATGTTTCAATAACACACCTTGTCAAATAGCATTTTGTCTCTCCTGCTGGCTTCAAGACTGCTGTCTTAGGACAGCCTTCATGGAGCGCAATCTCTGCACTGAAGAGGCCCATAAATACCCACTTGTAGTGAGACTCTAAGCCTCCGAGATAAGGTTCAGGAAAGATGAAGCACAGATGGTCAGGAGAACTCACCTGAGAAGGGTGAAACACCACACTGGTGACTTTCTTGGTGTGGCCTTTGAGAGTGGCCAGGATTTGCTCAGAACTCTTATCAAAGACAACAACGTTTTTATCTGCACCTCCTAGAGAAGACCCAAAAGAGACCAATCATCAGTACACTGATCCCTTTGCAGAAGAAGGTCATTCTGTCCCCAGAACCACAAAGAGGACCAAGCCCACAGACTCACCAGTGAGGATCTTGTTGGTATCGGAGGGACAGAGATCCAGGGCAAGGATCCCAGGAATGCTGGCACTGTGCAGCCCCTTTACAGAGAGAACCACAAAAAATCCAGTTATGGCCAAATGGAGGTAGACCAAAAAGCTATACAACTCCCCCACTTCCAATCATCTCCCCAGCCAGGCAAACAGGAGTGACTTTTATTCCTTATCTATTTAGTTTGGCATTCTGCCTGGAGCCAGCAACTTGCTCAATGTATTACTGGGAAATGCAGAGCTAAGCAGGCAGACTGGCAATTCAGTATCCAAGATGAGGTACAAGTCCACAGCCCTCGACAGCTTTTCATTCACAACTCCCCATGCTACCTCTGTCTCACCAGACTGCTGGGAGCTTGTCTCCAAGTTAAGGGGGGCCCCAGCCACTTACCACGTGGGATGCCACCTGCCGGTATTTGCTGAGCTCTTCTGGCTTCACCAGCTCCTCAGGCACAGTCTTCCCTCTCTAACAAAATGCAATTCCCCCCAAAGAAAAGCAGCAATGAGTGCCAAACTCAATGACTCTCTCTTCCCCAAGAAGCCAAGTCTCCTCCAGCTCTGAAAGGACTTACCTTCTTACGCTCCGTGGTCAGCACAGTGGCCTTGTCTTGTAGCTGTGGGAGAAAAGTGGGAAGGCTCAATGTGAGACACACAATCGTGCCAGCACACCAGATGCAAGCCACATCAGGATTTTCTCACACATCACTGAGTTCTATGTTGAAGGTAAACACTCTTCTTTACCCTGGCCTTATATGAGGCGAGTGTTCAGGACTTATTTCACATAAGAGTAGCTGGAACCGCAAAGAAGAGAAGAGGTAATAAATGGCACAGGGAAGAGACCCTCCAGCTCGGTGAAACTCTCAGATTTATGCCCCATAGGTGAGAACTTGGATTCATGGGCACACCTGAGCAGCTCAGAAATACACTATCAAGCCCCATGAGGGAGGAAGGGCCCTGGGTTGGAATCAGAAGCCCAGCACTGTCTCTTCTACGCTATGTCTTTGAATCTGTCTCAATTCCTCATCCATAAAGATAAAAATTCCAAGCCGGTTGCCCACCCCTGTAATCCTAGCTACTCAGGAGACTGAGATCTGAGGATCTCGGTTCAAAGCCCACCCAGGCAGCAAAGTCCATGAAACTCTTATCTCCAGTAAACTGCCAGAAAACTGGAAGTGGCACTGTAGCTGAAGTGGTAGAGCTGAAGAGCTGAGGGTCAGTGCTCAGGCTCAGGCTCAGGTCCAGGGTTCAAGACCCATGACCGACAAAAAAAAAAAAAAATTCTATCCTAACAGGAAAAAAACATGAAACATAATGCAGTCTAGTATCTGCAAAGAACTCTCATCTGAGCAAAATGTATTGATTGTCAGTTATTAAATTTCTCCTCCAGGCCTACAAAGGAGGTACTGTTGTTCCCATGTTAGAAGCAAGAGGAATGAGACACAGCAAGGTTGGCTACATGAACAAACGGCATAAAGCTTATAAGCAACAGCACCAAAATACAAGTCTGGGCAACCTGGTCCCAGAATCCATGCTCTGCTGTACTCCATGCTCTTCCCCACGCACAGATTTATTATTGGCAATGGACCCAAGCCAGGTGATAAAAAGTGGGGTTCACGCCAGGCGCTGGTGGCTCACACTTGTAATCCTAGCTACTTGGAAGGCTGAAATCTGAGGATCGCAGTTCAAAGCCAGCCCAGGTAGGAAAGTCCATGAAACTCCAATAAACCACCAGAAAACCAGAAGTGGCTCAAATGGTAGAGTGCTCGCCTTGAGCTGAAGAGCTAAGGGACAGCACCCAGGCCTACAGTTCAAGCCCCCGACTGACCCAAAAGAAAAAATAAAGGGGGGGGTACACGACACTCCCACCATGGGAAAGCATGACTTACCTTCTGGATAATCTCGGGAGTCATTCCCACCAGCTCGCCCAAGTCCATGGGCTCACCTGCGCCCTGCAGAGAAAAGAGGCAAGGGTGAGAAATGCAAGAACACTGGAGACAAGGTGTTCTCCTGCTCTGCACAAGAAGAGCTATGTGGAATAGTGCACACAAATGGCTGCTGGCAGGCGGGGGAACACTCACCACAACACTGGGCTGTGAGCTTGGCACAGCTTGCGGCACGATGAGACCAGCTTGTGGTTTCAGAGTAGCCAGAGCTGCGAGAAAAGACAATGTTAGAAAGAAGCCATTACACAGCAGGGTCTATCCAGAATGGGGACAACTGGGGACAAGCCGCACCTTCTCGGGCAGCAGTGACCTCCTTGGTGAGACGGGCAATCACACGGCAGGCAGCATCATGCTGGTAGAGAGCGTGGGACAGCTCCTGGCGGGTCGTCTGCAGCTGCTGGCGCAAGGTAAAGCTGTGCAGCATGACAGCATCCTGGGAAGGGAAAGGTCACTGGGAGGGGGAAGGGGTCAGGCCCTGAGAAGAGATTGCCTTCTATGCTGAAACCAACCAGAGCTGTTCAGAGAACCAAGCAACATCCAGGGACCCTGTATGCAATGGCAGACAAACACCCCGAATTTCTGCCCCCATACAAGTGAGCACACAGACACAAGTGGGAGCCACCTCCCACTTTCTCTGATTTCCCAGCAAATTGTTATGTGTCACCTCTATAAGAGTAACACTGCTGCCATTTTCACTATGCGAGGGACTAAACCAGATTCATTCATTCATTCACTTATTTAGTTCTGGTACTGGGGCTTAAACTCTGGGCCTGAGCACAGTTACTTTTTAGTTCTGGCATTCTACCACTTGACTCACAGCTCCATTTCTGGCTTTTTGGTGGTTAATTGGAGGGAAGAGTCTCACAGACTTTCCTGCCCAAGCTGACTTCAAACCTAATCCTCAGGTCTCAGCCTCCTGAGAAGCTAAGATTACAAATATGAGCTACTAGTTTCTTGACTTTATCCATTCACGTGCCAGGTGTTCCTATTAGTCATGAAAAAAAGTCCCTAAAGTGAAAAGTTCCTATTTTCTTTTTCCCTCATAAAACCGAGAGACATGCATAATCTATTTTCTGTGGTCAGGAAAATCAGGACTAAGAGACTGAGCAGCATGTCTAGTCACATAGTTAGTAAGCAACAGAGCAAAGCTTGGAGCCCAGACCTGCATGATTTCAACAACCAGGCCCCTCCTGTGCTACCATCCTGCTCCTCAAACAAGAAAACAAAGCTGCTAAGAAAACAAGGGTGCAAGCCGGGCGCCGGTGGCTCACGCCTATAATCCTAGCTACTCAGTTATCTCCAATAAACCGCTAGAAAACCGGAAGTGGTGCTGTGGCTCAAGCGGTAGAGCGCTCGCCTTGAGCTGAAGAGCACAAGGACAGCGCCCAGACCCAGAGTTCAAGCCCCATGACCAAAAAAAAAAAAAAGAAAGAAAAAAGAAAACAAGGGTGCAACCAGATGCTGGTGGCTCAGGCCCGTAATCCTAGCAACTCAGGAGGGTAAGATCTGAAGATTGTGGTTCCAAGCCAGCCTGGGCAGGGAAGTCTGTGAGTCTCTTATCTCTAATTAACCAACAAAAGGCCAGAAGTACAGCTATGGCTCAAAGTGGTAGAATGCTAGCCTTGAGTAAAAAAGCTCAGGGACAGTGTCCAGGCCCTGAGTTCAAGCCCTGGGACCAACACAAACAAAAATAAAAAATAAATAAGGGTGCAATTAAATGGTAGAGCACTTGCCTAGCATAAGCGAGGCCCTCGGTTTGGTCCCCAGTAGAAGAAATGGAAGAAGGAAGGAGAGTGAGGGACAGAAGGAAACAATGCTCCATTCTTCTAGCCCACAGGTGGCAGTCCAGTGATGCACTCTACTAGAGTGAGGGAGACAGAGTCTCTTCCAGGAACTCACCCACTCATCCTGCAAGGCTTTCAGAATGGCTGGGATGCTGGTAGCAGAGGGAGGTTTGGGCCGGATTGGGTGAGCAACTGCCAAGAGAGGGAAAAAAAGTATGAAGAACCACATGACCCAGATTCATCCCATCCCCTACTGCCTTTCACTTTAGCCACTGAGAGCCATTATCAGCTCCTGCATGAGACCAGCTCCACCTGCCACCCTCCCAAGCTGAGCAATGATGGCCCTCAGTAGGCACCTTTGATGTCAATGAGCTGCTCCTCCGAGAGAGGCTGGTTGTTGATAGGGTCTGTACCATTCTCTGCAATGTACTTCTCAATGAGCCGCCGCTCATACACATGATTAGAGACAGGGGACACACATGGATGCTCTGGCACTTCATTGGAAACTGCAGAGGAAAGCAGGTAGTGAGCTTACGGGGAAAAGGAAACTTGGTCCTAGGGGATTCTTCATCTGGCCCTAGAATGCTTTCCACCTACTTAACTGTTTTCTCCATTAACCTCCTGACAGCAAGAGAGTCAATAAATGATTACTAATACGACTATGTGCCAGGTATATTGATGGCAGTCAATAAGCCCTGCCCATCTCATTTCTGAGCAGAGATGGAGATAGAGATGTCACTCAAACCGCAGCCATCCATCTCAGTCTAAAGCTCTGGATGAATCATCAGAGAAATGTCAAAGCAATGTGACAGGCACTATATTAAGCATGTTCAGTGTTTACTAGGTGCAGATCATGGCTTTAAGCTCTTCAGACAAGATCATGAGCCCTTGAGGACAGGGATTTCAGCTGGTCTCTGACCTCTGGTACAATGCAGATGCCCAGAAGGCACTCAGTAAACAGCTAGATGGTAAAGGAATGAGTGCTTGAATACTGGGGCTCAAAAGATGATACCTCAAAGTGTGCAGCTTTTGCATGCTGTGTACACTGAACTAGTAAGAGATTAGAAGGCCTCATAGGGAGGATCAGAACTTTTGGCCCTCCTGTCCTTGGGGTTTTCTTGAAACTTCCCATAACCAGAAAAGGTAGGCTAACCTCCGCAGGAGAGTGAAGGCCTTCATACTCCAAGGTGTACCTAGTGTTTTGAAGGCGGCTTGAAAAATTTTTACTACTTATGAGGCTTTTTATCTGCACAAGACAGTTTTTATTTCCATCTAATTCTCTTCACCCTGTCATTACTTGTCACTACTATGTCACCCTTCCATAGCCCCAAGCTTCCATTCTTTTTGTAGTTCATGGTGCTCTATAAACTCCACTTCTTAAACTGAAGCCTCGTATTTCAGAGGACTGCTGTGCCGACCCATGTAATGAAATATAGTCTTTCTCCTGTTTATCTGCCCGCTATCAGTTCACCTTACAGGCTCAATCAAGGAATCAAGATACTGTTTTCCCTCCCCTACAAGAGAAAAGTTAGTGCTGGGCAAATAAAACTAAGCTAACGAGCTTTTAGAAAGAAGCCATGCAGGCTGGGAATGTGGCTTAGTGGTAGAGTGCTACCCTAGCATGCATGAAGCCCTGGGTTCGATTCCTTAGTGCCACATAAGTGGTGCTGTGGCTCAAGCTTTGAGCACAGAGGGGCTCAGGGTCAGAGCCCGGATCCTGAGTTGAAGCCCCAGGACTTGGGGGGAGGGTGGGGGGGAAGGAGAAAAAAAAAAAGAAACCCTGCAAGTGTAAATAGTTTGTAAACTATAATTTTTTTTCAGTGTGAGAACCCCTTTTCTGTTGATTGTTTCCTTCCTTTACGTCTTTGGATTAAGGGGGGCGGAAATGGATGGGGAAGCTAGTAACCTGGTGAAACATGAAGAAAGGAAAAGACGTGTATGCCAAAAAGTAACAAGCAAGTGAAAAACCCGGGTCTTAGGGCCATGGGTTTAAACCATGAGTTAAGGGGATTCTTGGGAAGATAATGGGATTATAGTCTTGGAAGCGTGTGGCAAACGAATTAAGGGGTTTATAAATGGGCGTTGCTTGTGTCAGACACCCGAACCCCAGCCGCTATCTGCTTAGAACTCGTCGTATGAGCTTTACGAACGGCACAAAGCTCAGATTACCCCAAGCGAGGCCTCCTCACACCAGCACCCGGGGCCAAGAACTTTCCAACTCTCAGAGGGGGGAAACCGAGGCCCAGATCCTGGAACCGAATCTCGCGGTTGGGAGACGGGTCCCGACCAGGTCCCCGCGTCTCCCACACCAGGAGCCGCTTCCCCGGCGTGGGGTCCCCACTCTGGAACGCCGAGGGGGGTTGGCCTCGAATGACCTCCGCGCCCCGACCCTGCCCCGGGGCCGTGCACGCCGCGCAAATGCACCCCGCCACGGGGCGCGGCGGGGCGCGGGAGGCTGACAGGCCCGTTCCCGCCTTCGCCCCGACCTCCGGCTCGCCACGGCCGCACACCCCTCGGGCTCCGCTCTCGGGCCTCCCGCGACCCGCCGCGGCCGACACTCACTGGAGCAGATGAGCGACATGGCGCCGCCTCAGCGCTCCGAATCGCCTCACACGGGGCTCCCGGACCGGCTCCCGAGCTCCCACGGGCCACTTCCGGTTCCCCGCGGCTTCCGGGACGCGCGAGCACCGAGCCAGGCGGCCCAGCGAGGCCCGCGTAGCGCTTCACGTGGGAAGGGGGCCGGTGGCGCGCCTCAGCCTTCAACACCTAACGGAAACTGCCCTGTCCCAGAATGCAACCCGGCAGGAAGAGGCCCTCCGCGGAACGCTCGGCTACTTCCGGATGGATTCGGCTTACTCCGGAGCGGGTTCCGGAAGGCAGGAGGCGGGAAGGCGGGCTGAAACTACATTTCCCAAGATACAGTGGGAACTTAAAGGCATAGCAGTTCGGCAAGTTTTAAAAATAGCTATTGTAAAAGTGATGCACAGAAGGATTACAGTTATATGTCTGGTAAAGAGTACCTTTCTTTTTGGACAATATCACTCCTTCCTGAGCTTTTTTTTGCTCATGGTTAGCGCTCTACCACTTGAACCACAGCTCTACTTCCAGCTTTTTGGTGGTTAATTGGAGGTAAGAGTCTCATGGACTTTCCTGCCCAGGCTGGCTTTGAACCACAACCCTCAGATCTCAGCCTCCTGAGTAGCTAGTATTACAGGCGTGAGCCACCAGCACCTGACTTGCAATGCCTTTCTTGAAACTGTATTGCTTACTGGAGGTCAGAACACAATTGTCCTTCAAACTGTTTTGTGTGCCAGAGAATTTCTTTATACCAGCTTGTTAAAATGAAGGTTCTAGGAAATCTCTTAGAAAGTGTGTAAATACTGGCATGATTCTGAGGCAAGCACTTCTGGGCCATCTTTTGAGGGACACAGCTAGACAGCCCCTTAAAGAAAGCTCAATTGAGCCCATGGCCCTTGCAGTGGCTCATGCCTATAGTCCTAGCTACTCAGGAGGCTGAGATCTGAGGATTGCAGTTTGAAGCTAGCCTGGAAGGAAAATTCCACGAGATCCTTATTTTCAATTAAACACACACACACACACACACACACATACACACCAAGTCACCACTTTAGAGACATATCCTCTGAATACCCTAAAGTAGCATCCCTTCAGTCCCCAGTACTCCTTCTAGCTACCCTACTCTGATTTCTCTTATTTATAGCACTTACCACTCTCTGGAACTGTCTGTCCCCTTGTGTATGGATTGTATCTGTGTGACCTCCCTCCCCAACACAAAATGTAAGCTCCAATGTAACAGGAACCTGATCACGTTCATCTTTATATCTCTGGTTTCAGAACAAGGCATGGCCCAGAGGAGGCACCTGATAAAAACGGAATGAAAAGTCTGGGGAACAGTGTGAATAGATTTGTCATGACAATTAGTTACTGGATGTTTGAGGAGGGAGGGAGGGTGACAAGAAACAGCCTGCCTGTAATCAGGATACTAGTTAGGTAGGATGTTTCTTAATTGGTACAGGAGAGATGAATGTTTTGTGTGTGTTTGTGCCAGTTCTGGAACTTTTATGTCACAGCTCCACTTCTGTTTATTTGGTGGTTAAGTAGAGATAAAAAGTCTCACTCAGTCTGGCTTTGAATAGTGATACTCAGATCTCAGCCTCCTGAGTAGCTAGGATGACAAGTATGAGCCACCAGCACCCAGATTAAGGAAGTGACACTTTTTGCTGAGTCCCAAAGGAGGATCAGAGTCATCCCTAAGAGGAAAGGGAGCAGAGGAAATCTCCTCCCCAAGTCCTGTACCTCCTGGTTCTCTTCAATCTTCTCTAGTTTCACCTTTCAGTGTCTTTCAGTGCCTCAAATACAACCATTTCGGCTGGTAACAAAACTTTCCTGGAATGCTTTCATCAGTTCTCTCTCCTTTTTCCCTCCTCTGCCAAGCTTTCCAAAGTAAACTTCAGTGTCTTTTTAAATGTTGCTTTCTCAGGAGCCCCTCTGTGGCCTCTGACTGATTTTTTTGGTGGATAATTAGAGATAAGTCTCCGTAGCTCCCTGTGATTTCCCTCCAAACCACTTCAAAGAACTATTGTCGTTCAATTATTTATAAAGAGCTATTTGCTATCTGGGTTTCCTGCTATGCATAAATTCTGCTATGTCTGGCTTATTCTTGCTCTTGGAGTCCAACCTAGGCTGGTTGGATGACAAGCTGCAGGACAGGCTGGGCAGCTTAAGTGTTTGGACATATGATAGGGGGAAAGAATGACTTTTGTTTAGGTGGGATTGCAAATCCGAAGTGTATAGACGTAATTGGATTGGCAATAGATCATATTTGATTATATTTTATGGCAGTTACCAGTTTTGTTATCCTAGCTTCACAGGAGGCTGAGATCTGAGGATTTTGGTTCAAAGTCAGCCTGGGCAGGAAAGTCCATGTGAATTTTTTCTCTAATCGCCAGGAAGCCAGAAGTGGAGCTGTGGTTCCAGTGGTAGACTGGCAGCCATGATCAGAAAAGCCAATCAAGAGCACAAGGTCCTGAATTCAAGCCCCAGTGGGGAAATTTTTAAAAACTTTGTGCTCTGTCTGGCCATGTGTATCTTCTGCCATGTTGATGTAGTGCCCACCAGATGTCAGTTGCATATTCTTGAACTTCCCAGAAACATGAATTAAGTAAACTTCTAGTTAATAAATTACCCAGGTTATGGTATTCAGTTATAGAAACAGAAAACAGACTAAGACACCTAGTAATTATTGGCCCTGTATGCCAAGCAGATAATGCACATGAGCAGTTGCAGAGGGGCTTATGGCTCTGATGAAAGCGGGGAATATCCAGGGTGTAGGGGAAATGGAACCTCTTGAAGGTTTTTCTGTTTCAAAGGACTTAGGATGCAGAATAGAGAAAAAATTGTTATCTATACCCTCTGAAATTTCAGTAATTTGGTCAAATAACACACACTGACAATGGATAATTAGGAGAAAACCCATTTTTAATGACATCTGCCCACTCTCAGTTCCCACAAAATAGGAGACAAAGAAGACCTAGATGAGCAAAGTTTTTCTAGCATCCTGAGCTAAAAGATAAGCACTTTTGGCTTTTAGGGAAGGTGATGAGAGGGTGACAAAAGGGAAGCAAATGAATGGTGGATTGAAGTTTCTTTCTCTTGGGTAATAAAAATTGCCAGAGAGCAGCAGCCCTCTGTGACAAAGCCTGTCTCCTTACCTACTAGTTAATCTTCTCTGGTAGAAGATTCCCGGGCAGGGCACAAATGACCACTGAAATTCCCCATTAGAGGAGGGGTGTGCCCATCTCTAGGCAGATGAGAGACTTTCAAAGAAAATCTCACAGCATTTAGGTGGGGGGATAGAGGGATTAGAGGGCCTGGGTTCTGAGCCTGCTTCTAAAGCCTTCCTGTATCTCTCTACTTTAGCATGCCAAAGTACAATATTTTGGGGAATTTGTTGTTATTGGTCAACTCCCCCTTCCCTCCCCCCCCCCCCCCCCAGCCAGCCACTGAGCCACCTTCCCAGCCCTAGCTGATTTTTGGAGTACACAAGGATTCTTAAGCAGAAAGGTACATGTATAAATGTTAATGGAGTCTTGAGAAAGGAATGGACATACCTTTGTCCCTCCCATCCCTCCCCAAGACTGCTGCTGCTCAGGCAGTAAGGGCACACATCAGCCCCAAACCCAGAAACAGTTTCATTTCCCAGACAGATTCATTTTGTGCCATTGGTGTGACAGAGATTAGAGCAGGATAGTGAGTCTCAAGAGTTGCCACCTTGGGCTGGGAAGGTGGCTCAGTGGTAGAGTGCTTGCCTCGCATGCATGAGGCCCTGGGTTGGATTCCTCAGCACCACATAAGCAAAACGAAAAAAGCCAGAAGTTGCCCTGTAGTTCAAGTGGTAGAGCACTAGCCTTGAGCTGAAGAACTGAGGGACAGCACCTAGGCCCAGAGTTCAAGCCCCACAAAAGGCAAACAAATAAAAGAGTTGCCACCTCAAGCAACTGACACTGAGAGTTAGATTAACCAGTCACTATCCTTTAACTCAGAAAAAACTTCTAGAAGATATGTACCTCCTAAAAATCAAGAACCTTTGAAATGTCTGAGATTGTTTCTTTCGCCCAGATGTAAACTGAAAAGCATATCACAGCAAATGTAAAGTGGCTGTCAAAAAGCTAGGGAATGGAGGTCTAGGATTCTACCAGACCTCATGCTAAGCTAAAGAAAGCCTGTCAGTTGAGAGGGAAGAAGTGATTTGGGTCCAGATGGAGACTGCTGAGCAGCAGGCACATTTGAGGTAAGATGACAGGTGGCCCTACTGGGAAGAGTAGCCTGGGAAGAAGGCAGGTGTTGGAGGAACTGCCTTTAATACTCAAGGGTAGGATATCTGTAGCAGCCAATCATGTTGATTAAAAAATAATCCGACACTTGGGAATATGCTGGTATCATTAACTTCATTGAAATTTCCAATATCCATTGAAATGATACTGTGTGTGTGTGTGTGTACTGGGCTTGAATTCAGGGTCACCACTTGATCCATAGCTCCACATCTGCCTTTTTGCTGGTTAATTGGCCATAAATCTCACAGCTTCAAACGGAGGTTCTCAGATCTCAGCCTCCTGAATGGCTACGATTACAGGCGTGAGGCTCCACATCTGCCTTTTTGCTGGTTAATTGGAGATAAATCTCACAGCTTCAAACGGAGGTTCTCAGATCTCAGCCTCCTGAATGGCTACGATTACAGGCGTGAGGCTCTCGCCCCGGGCTGAGATGATACTTGCAGTATCTTACAGTTCTCCAAAGTTAAGACACTGAGGCCCAGAAAGAAAGGAAGCCAAGTGCCCGGGCTGACCAAGTGGTGTAGGGATCATCTCATTAAAGAGCCCGATCAGCCCCCTGCAGGGGCTGGCGCTGGGGTCGAAGCGGGGTGCGGGGTGCGGGCTGATCCCTTGTCTCCAGTTCTGAGCGGAAGGAAGCAAACCTGCAGAACCCACAGGCGCCGGCGGACGTGCCTCCCTGCCAACACCTTTTGTGCTTTTTAGCGCGAAAACGATTTCAAACCCCAGGCGTTGGAACTACATTTCCCACGATGCCCCAGAAGGCAGCATTTCCTTGCTGGAGAATTTGCCCCAAAATAGCCCAGCGTGTGCAGACCCGGATCCGCGACGACACCCACATCGAAGACCTAGTCTCCGCACTCTATAGCCTAGGTGGAATCACTTTTTTCCCCCTTTTCCGGCCCGAGACTTCCGTTCCCAGCGGGAACACCGGATGCCATTCTTCTGGTGGGAAAGCTCGGAGCAAGTATTGTCAAACGGCAGGGGTACGCAGGGCGCATGCGCCCGCCCGCCCGCCCCGGACCCGCCTGGGAGGCCGTCAGGACTCCACGGAAAAAAAAAAAACCTGCATGTGCGCATGCGCCCACGGCACCCGCCCGCTCCAGATCCACCCGGGGAGGCCGTCGCTGCTCAGCCAAAACCTGCGCACGCGCAGAGCGTCAACCAACGCCCGGGAGTTCAGGCGCGGCTTTGGTGGCGCGTTTTAGCGAAGTCGCACGTGAAAGATAGCGGTGGCCGGAGATCGGTGAGTGTGCGCGGGGATCCGGGCGGGGAGGCCACACGCGGGATGGGGAGGCGGCCGCGCTGCAGGCAGCACCGGGGTGGAGCCGCAAGTCGGCTTGCAAGTCCGACTGGGGAGGGAGGAAAGGCCGGGGGGGGGGGTTCCGGACGTCGAGCAGCAGTGGAAGCGATCCGGGGACTGGGGATCCCCGTGGCCGTGCAGCCTGGGGGGGGGCATTGTTGCTAGGTGACCCGGGAGGCGCCGATTTCCTGGGTGGCCTGGGTTCGAATGCTGCGCTGCTCGGTGATGGGGTGGAAGCGGGGCGGCCGCCAGGTGGGAGAGGGAGGGGCGTCGGTGCTGGGCATTGTTGTGCGACCCCCAGCCCAGGGCCCAGCCTTCTCCTAGGTCTTGGTTCGAGCCCTCCCAGGTTCCCTGAGCTCATGGGCCGAGGCCACATCCCACGCCGGCGACGCCACCGTGCAGCCCTTGGCAGGGGACGCCGCGTTCGAAATAGCACTTGCCACCGACACCCCGTGTCCCGGCGTCCCGGGCCGCAGAGCCGCCCCTGCGCACCCGCCCTGCCCCCAAACAGTTGCTGGGCAGCTGCTGTCGGGTTTAGCGGGGACCGCCTCCCACCCGCCGGGACGGGGACTTCGTTCTCCCCCGTGGTGCCTTCTCTGTGCTATTTAGGATCTTTCTTGCACCCAGCAGTTGTTTTCCTGGTGGCCATTGTATATGAAAATAGCGTTCCTCCTCATGACTATCAGGGCCCTACCCTGGTGGCTTCTTGGCAGCCCTCGGATATTCATGTAACAAGTGTTGGTTAGTCATCCTTCTGTGCTAGGTGCTGGGCATTCCAAGAAGTTAGTTGTCAAGACGGAAAGGGACAGCCCAGTTTAGCTGGGAGGCTGACAGATAAACCGCTACGTTACAATGTAATAGAGTAGTGTGTTTGCAAAGTTAGGTGCTACTAAACCGTGGAGAGCTACAAAGCGTTAGCAGAAACATCTTAACTCTTTGTAACAGCTTTGAACCCATGCCAACTGGAATTACATTTGAGGAGGCTGAAACAGATTAAGTAACAGGTATCAAGGTGATAGCTTCTTGTTGGTGGCAGAATTGAGCCTGGGTTGGAAGTCTTAAGGTCATTTGGACACCGTTACACAGATCTAATCTGACTTTGTCTGCTTTGCCCACTTGGCCCTGGGTTCTAGGTCCTTTGCAGCAGCTGCATGGTTATGCATTGGAAATCTCTGGAGAAGTGTTATAAACAAAAGCCTGCGAGAGACTCTGGGTGGGGTAGACATCTCTTGTTTAACAGGTTGTGCAGGCAATTCTGGTGGACAGAGTTGAGCAGATTGGAATAGGAATCGCCAAGAATAGTGATGGGACCGTCAGGGCCAACAGAGGGTACCAGGTCAGCTGCCCCTTCTGCCCCGTAGTGATTTATAGCATGAAAGGAGAGAAAAGAGGAAGGAGCATCGACAGAGGTTTATGTGGCTAGCTCCTCCTTTTCCTCACAGAGCAAACCACAATTGAACATATAACCCCTTCTTAGTACTGTAATAAGTAAAACAGTTTCTTCAGCGGAGCTGGCTTCTCCTGCGCCAGCCGAAGCCGTGTTACAGCTGTCTGAGCAGGAGTGGCAGGTCTTGCCCAACTTTGGCTGATGGTAAAGAATCATCATCTGATGTGTGGTCTCCTCAGGGGATTCTAGAGCTTGTTAGTATTTGGCAGGACTTAAGTTCCTGAGGATGAGGAGCATGTCTTACCTAAGGCAGTGTGAGGGTGTAGGCAAAAGGGCAGACCTGAGTTCCTGGGTTCTGGAATCGAGTTCCAGTTCTACTGTGTGATACTGGATGAACTTGGCCTCTCTAAGTCATACTTGTCTGAGTAAAATGAGGGAATAGTATGAACTGAAAAAGGTTGTTCTACAGCTAGGTGCCAGTGGCTCACACCTATAATTCTAGCTACTCAGGAGACTGAGATCTGAGGATGGTAATTCAAAGCCAGTCTAGGCAGGAAATTCCAACTAACCACCAAAAAAAGTTGGAAGTGGAGCTGTGGCTCAAGTGGTAGAGTGCTAAGCCTTGAACAGAAAAAGCATGGCATCTTTCTTACCAGAAGTATTTGAAACAAGCACCAGTGCCTCTCACCTGTAATAGCTACTCTGGAGGTTGAGATCTGAGGGTTTGAAGTACAAAACCAACCCTGGCTGGAAAGTCCACGAAGGTAAGTTAACCACCAAAAAGCTGGAAGTGGAGCTGTGGCTCAAGTAGTAGAGTGATAGCCTTGACTGAAAAAGCTCAGGGACAACTCCTTTAAGCCCTGAGTTTAAGTCCCAGTACTGGCATGTGTGTGGGCTTGTGCGAGTGCATGCACACGTGCGTGAGTGCACACACACACATAGATGCACACATGCGTGAGTGCACACACACACACGCACACAGAGTATTTGAAAGGATTGTAGATGTAGCTCAATGATAGAGTGGCTGTCTAGCATACCCAAGGCCCTGGATACTATCCCCAGCACTATAAACACACATACACACACACCTACACTTGATTGGGCCAAAGTGGGAGACAGGATGGTAATGGTGGGTCAGAATCCTAGTGCCTGACTTTAACTGGGAAGAAGAGAGGAGGAGCCCTGGTCAGGAAAAGACGCGCGAGAAAGGAACCAGAGTCACTACACTGGTTTGCGGAATGGTCTACCCCAGACTCCTGCTAGACTTGGTTTCTGGCATTCTTCAGAGGGTAGGCTGGCCTCACTATGGAGAGTTTATTTCCAGGTCCTCAGTCTGGGACAGATGGCCACTTGAGGGAGGCTGGCACTGATCACCCTGACCTTTTTTTTCCTGGGGGAGGGACAACATCTGATACCTGCTGCTGGAGGTCCTTGGGTATAGGATCCAACCAAAGATAGCCACCCCACTCCTGAAGTCCCCAATGTGTTTATGTCCCAGAAAGCTCAGGGTCTGACCTGGGTTTGCTTCCTCTCTACTGCTGGCAGGCAGGAGCCACCTGGTTCTTGGTTTGTGCCAGGAAGAATAGAAGGCTTTCCCAGCCCCAACCCATGGCTTATGAATTGTGTTAGACAACCCTGCCTGACTGTACAGGCCTAGGCAGGGGCTTTGGGTAGCCATTTCTAGGCCAGAAGGTTTTTTTTTTTTCTTCCTTTTTTTCCAGGGCTGAGGACAGAACACAGGGCCTTGCGCGTGCCGGGCGGGCACCCTTTCGCTGTGCTAAACCCCCAGCCCCTTTTGTTTTGTTTTTTATTGTTTTTCTCTTCTCTTCCATCCTTTTCTCCTTTAAAAGGTGGCTGCTGAGTTTTGGCCAACTCCCAGGGGTGCCTTGGTAACTGCAACATAAACTCAGGTGTGTTTGAAAGGGTTGCAGAAAGCCAGGCTAAAAGGCCAAGTTCGAACATCTGGCTCCTTCTACCTTGGAGCTAAGTGGCTTTCTTAGTCAAGTTACTTAGCTTCAGATCACCAGGTCTGAATCACTGAAATTCCCTGGAGCTGCAGGTGCCTTGCAGACCTGCAGAACGGGGGATTTGTGGGTGCTGTCTGGACAATTCACAAGCATGGTGAAAAGTAGCAGGTGGACCTGCCGAAGTTTTTCTTGGCTGATCCTCTCCTGCTGCACTAACTTGTCAGGTCTTAGCTTGTCCATGGAGCTCAGAGCCCCAAACGCAAAACACTTAGGTGAATTTTTGCCAGCAATTCACCAAGAAGGCTGGTACATGCCAAGTTTATTTTAGTTCATGAATACTCTTTTTTTTTTTTTGGGGTCCGGTCGTGGGGCCTGAATTCTGGGCCTGGACGCTGTCCCTCAACTCTTCAGCTCAAGGCTAGCGCTCTACCACTTGAGCCACAGCACCACTTCCGCCTTTTTTTTCTGCTTATGTGGTGCTGAGGAATCGAACCCAGGGCCTCAGGCATGCAAGGCAAGCGCCCTACCACTGAGCCACCTTCCCAGCCCTGAATAATCTTTTATGTGACTTTTTTTTTTTTTTTTGATGGTCATGGGGCTTCAACCCCAGGCCTAGGCGCTGTCCCTGAGCTCTTTTGCTCAAGACTAGCACTCCACCACTTTGAGCCATAGCGCCACTTCTGGTTTTCTAGTGGTTGATTAGAAATAAGAGTCTCGTGGACTTTCCTGCCCAGGCTGGCTTTGAACCATGATCCTCACTCTCAGTCTCCTGAGTAGCTAGGGTTACAGGTGTGAGCCACCAGTGCCCAGTGTGACTTTCTAAGCAGCTCTTGAGACCGAAATAAGAGATGGCATAGTAGAGTGGCTGTATGTAAGGAGTCCAATGATGGATCCTTCCTCCATTTTTCCCCTTTGGGAAACAATAGCCAGCCCTATCTGACAGGTAATTGTGCAATTGAGATAAACAGTTCATAAGGAACATGTTAGCTCTGTGTGTGTGCATGCATGTGTGTACATGTATATGCACACTCACATACCAGTATTGCAGTTTGAACTCAAGGCCTGGGCATTATCCCTGAACTTTTTTTGCTCAAGGCCAGTGCTACCACAGGTCTACTAGCTTTTTGTTGGAGATAATGTTCCTTCTTGGGTCAGCTTTGAACCTTGAACCTCTAGATCTCAGCCTCCAGAGCAGCTAAGATTACATCTATGAGCCACCGGCACCAGCCACGTTAGCTTCTTTTTGGGGGGAGGTACGGTTGTGGGGCCTGAACTCTGGGCCTGGGTGCTGTCTCTCTTCAGGTCTTCAGCGCTCTACCACTTGAGCCACAGTGCCACTTCTGGCTTTTTTTCTTTTTGCTTATGTGGTGCTGGGGAATCCAACCCAGGGCCTCATGCATGCAAAGCAAGCGCTCTACCACTGAGCCACCTTCCCAGCCCCCCACGTTAGCTTCTTAATTCATCATGTTTTTTTCCTTTAAGGTTGTTCTTCAAGCCTTTGCCTATTGGAAGCCAGGCTGTGACACCAGCAGTTGTATGTTATAGATACAGCATTTTGATTCCATCCACATTTCCAGGCTGAGAGCTCCTATAGCCCTTGTCATTTCCCAAGTGACTAAAACAACAAGAATACCTTTTGCTAAAATGTTTTTTTTTTGGGGGGGGGAGTGGCATAGCTTCCTGAAACATCTTCAGAAGCTGAAGGTAAAAGACAGAGTTGGCTTTTGGGCTGTTTACTTTGTTGTTATTTATAATAAGTCCTCTCAAATGCACCCGAGTTTAAGTTAATACGGCCATTGAAGGAAGATTCCTTACATAACCACAGGATAAAGGCCTATTCCCCAGAGAGGCAGCCAGGTGCCAATCCTCTGGGGAAGCGGGGCAAAGGATTGAATGGATCATCAACAGCTGTTTGGAGGATCGAGCCTATAGAATGAAACGTGAGGAAGAACAGGGTTTGGAGAGCTTCATGACCCTGGAACACGTGGAGGCTCCTGGAGGGTGGTGGACATGAATCAGGCCTTGCCGCTCCTTCCACCTTGTCCTATCTAGCTTTGCATTGTAACCAAACCTGAGAAGGGAGTTAGGGATAGGGACTCTTATGCCCAGTGGGTTGGAAGCACAGATAAAACGACCAGGGATTTGTGATTGCATCTGAAGTTGTTACTGGGCCCAAATCTGCCAGAAGGACACGACTAGATCGAGGTGGTGGTGAGGAAATCAGGTTCAGCCAAAGGCTGACCCTGAGAAGATGGAGCGATGATTGTCCTTCCAGGTCCAGCTTTAGGGAAGGAACTCAGATATGGAAAAGGGACTTTATAGGAAGGGAGAGGTGTGGGGTGCAATGGGCAGTGTGTTCAATGGGGTCTTCTCATTCAGTGTATGCAACTTTTCTTTACCCGGAACATACAATGAACCTTGATTCCCTGGGTGTTACTGCCTGTAGTTGTTGAGGAAGACATACTACTTTTCTGAAAGTTTGATACCATAGCAGCATATGTACATTCTGTTAGTTGGACTATTTTTTAAATTTTTTATTTATTTTTGTATTTATGTGGTATAGAGGAATCGAACCCAAAGCCTCATGCATGCCAGATAAGCACTATACCACTAAGCCACATTCCTTGCCCGTTAGTTGGACTATTATACAGTCCAGTGTGAACTGGATGCCAGTGGCTCAGGCCTGTAGTCCTAGCTACTCAGGAGGCTGAGATCTGAGGACCACAGTTGGAAGCCAGACTGGACAGGAAAATTCGTGAGACTCTTTATCTCTAATTAACCAGCAAAAAAACTGGAAGTAGAGCTGTGGCACAAGTCGTTGAGCCCCAGCTTTGAGCAACACAGTTGAGACAAGGTGTCAAAGCCCAACTTCATGCCTTCCTCCACTCCCCCCCTCCCTGCCCAAACATTAGAGTATTAGCATCTTAATCATTCAGATGTAACTTCTCCTTAGAATTTCTAATGCTAGGAAAAGGGAAAGGAGTCATGTGGGGATCTTTTATCTTAAACCTAAGTCTCATCCAGACAATACTAGACAATTCCAGGAGAAGCTCTGCTTGGGGCACAGACATGATGCTCCAGGTGGTTCCACTGAGCAGCTTTGGTTGAGAACCCCTATACACCCTGCCTCCCAACAAGTGTAGAATCTGGAGTTCATATCCTGGCCTTTCGCTTCTTAGAAGTCTCTTCTGTACCAAGAGGGGCCAGGAGGAGAGCAGGCGCCTTGTATAATGGCCCTGCAGAGCCAGTGACACAAATGCAGTCATTCTTGTTTGAGCACCCAACCAAGCCCTTGGCTTTACTTCATTGCACAGTGCTAATCTTCTTAGTGTGCTATTTTAAAGGTGCCTTTTATATCAGCTTTGTCTTAAGTAGATTAGAAACTTTGGGGGGATGAAGCCTTGGAATCTTACCATTCTTTTATGCCCATGGCACCTAAGATATAGAAATAAGCCTTCAGGTTTATACAAGAATAATTTTTTTTTTGCCAGTATGGGGGCTTGAACTCAGGGCCTTGCACTCTTGCTTGGATTTTTTTTTTTGGGGTCCAGTCATGGGGCCTGAACTCTGGGCCTGGGCGCTGTCCCTCAGTTCTTCAGCTCAAGGCTAGCGCTCTACCACTTGAGCCACAGCGCCACTTCCGGCTTTTTTCTTTTTGCTTATGTGGTGCTGAGGAATCGAACCCAGGGCCTTGAGCATGCAAGGCAAGTGCTCTACCACTGAGCTACCTTCTCAGCCCTGGATTTTTTGCTGGAGGCTGATGCTCTACCACTTGAGCCACAGCTCCACTTCTGGCTTTTGGGGCTTAACTTGGAGATAAGAGTCTCACAGACATTTCTGCCCAGGTTAGCTTTGAACTGTGATCCTCAGATCTCAGCCTGTTGAGTAACTGGGATTGTAGGCGTGAGCCCAGCACCCAGCATGGGAAAGAAATTTTCTTGGTTTACCCCAAGTCATTGAATAATGAAGCACTTTCTGGCTTACTAACATGAAGTGGGGAGGGAAGCAGAAGAGAAACTTGAGAATCAGATAGTAGAGCCTAGCTTCAATTGTAAGTTCCAGTTCTTCCTCAGCAAGCAGCTCTTTCTTGGTCTATCTAGGGCGTTTGCTGCGTTTAGCTAGGGGGTTTCCTGGGCACAGGGCTGAAGGAAGATGTCGGCAAATCAGCCAGGAATGGGTGTGTCTACCAGGTCCTACCCTCAGTTTCCCCTGTGCTTCTTTCCTGGCAGGTCCAGTCATGGCAGGCTCAGGCACCTGTTCACCATGGGGCAAGCATCTGCTCAGAGCCATCCCAATGGTCCTCGTGGGCCTAACTCTTCTCCATTCAGCATCATCCCAGTCCCATCGAGACTTTGCCCCACCTGGCCAGCAGAGAAGAGAGGCCTCAGCTGACCTGCTGACCCAGATTGGCCGGTCTCTGTGGGAGATACTGGATACCTGGCTGGGGCCTGAGACCATGCACTTGGTTTCAGAGGTAAGAATGGTTCTTCTGCTATGGCTCGCCATGCACACAGGACAGAAAAGCAAAGACATTACTAAGGCCACCACATCTTCTCTGTGTCATAATCCTGGTGCAGAGAACCCCCAATTCCACTAAAAGCAGCTGACACCTACAGCTTGTTTTCTTTTTCTTTTCTTTCTTTTTTTTTGTCGGTCGTGGGGCTTGAACTCTGGGCCTGAGCGCTGTTCCTCTGCTCTTCAGCTCAAGGCTAGCGCTCTACCACTTGAGCTACAGCGCCACTTGCGGTTTTCTGGTGGTTTATTGGAGATAAGAGTTTCATGGACATTCCTGCCCGGGCTGGCTTTGAACCGAGATCCTCAGATCTCAGCCTTCTGAGTAGCTAGGATTACAGGTGTGATCCACTGGCGCCCGGCTCTACAGCTTGTTTTCTGTGTTTGATTCCCATGCCGAGGGCCGTTTATCCCCCACCTCTGTCTTTCCCTGGCTATGGCCAAAGGCTGGGAAATGAGCCATCCTTGGGGGAACTAGAGGCTGACTTTGATTGAAACCTGACAGAGCGCCTTAAACAAGCAACACGGAGCCCCAAGTCAGGGTCTTCACTCATAGCAGTGAGTATAGGATTGATGGAGACTTATGGCTGGGTCATCTCTTCTAACCAGTGATGTTCCGAGGATGTGTCCTGTCCTGTCAATGCATCAGTTATCAATTGGTCATACTGAAAGGCAGATTTAGTTATTTACAACATCCCGCCACAGTACCACAGTAAACTCCTTTATCATTGGAGCCTCCAAGTCCCTTACAGAGGCACACACACACACACACACACACACCCCTCTCCAGGATCACACACACACACACACACACACACGCACGCACACACACACGCACACACACACACCCTGTCCAGGATTTGCTGGCAGCTTGAGGACTCCAGGTGTACAGGGTGACTCCTGAATGGATGGATGACCCCTCTCCCTTCACACAGAAGTGCACCCCATCCCAGCTGAACTAGGGTCCCAGACACCCTGATTTCTAGGTTAGGAGGAAGTGGCCTGTCACTTGGGGAAGTAGATGGGGAAGTAAGTCCCCTGACTTTAACCCAGGCCTATCACTGCTGGCTGGGAAATAGATCAGACCTTCCCTGCAGGCCTCCTCTAGGCTCTGGTGACCAAACATGGAGGAGGAGAGCCTCATTTAATCCTTCCCAATTCTCTCTCCATAGAGCCTGTCACAGGTGATGTGGGCCGTCTCCTCTGCCATCTCTGTGGCCTGCTTTGCCCTGTCTGGGATCTCCACACAGCTGTTGAATGCCTTGGGCCTGGATGGTGAGTGGCAGAGAACTGGCTAGCCGGCTGGAGTTTCGTCTCTACCCTCCTGTGGGTGGGAATCTATCTTTGTCAGGGGCTAGAGGACACTCCCCAAGAGTCCCTGGAAGTGTGAACAGTTTGTCTTCCCCTCCCCGCACCTCCAGGTGTCTTATTTGTGTAAGGCATTGGGTGAGACTGAGCATCTCCGGAGCTCAGTGAGACAGGACGAGTTAGTCTGTTAATAAATGGAACTGAGTCCTAGTTCTTTAATAGCAAGGCAGGAAGAATTACTGTTAGTAAAAGGAATTCAGTTCCATTTATTTATCCCTAGATGCCAAGTAGGGAAGTCATCTGCCTAGGGCCCCAGGGAGCGAGCTGAGATTCAAATCCATGTTTTTGTGTGTGCGTGTGCATGCATATGTACATGTGCACATGCACTCACACCAGTACTGGAGTTTGAACTCAGGGCCTTACACTCTTGCCTGGCCTTTTTGCTCAAGGCTGGCATTGTACCTCTTGAGCCACTTCTGGATTTTTACAGTTCAATTGGAGATAAGAGTCTCATGGATTTATCTTCCCCGGGCTGTCTTCAAGCTATGATCTTCAGTTTTCGGCTCCTAAGTAGTTAGGATTACAGGTGTGAGCCACTTGAGCCTGGCTCAAAGCCATGGCTCTTGAGGCTGTGGGGAGTGGAGAGGGGCTAGCTTCTCCCACTTCTCTGGTTCTTGCTCCTCAGCCTTCATCACTTCCCCAAGTTGCTGACTTTGTCATTCTCTCTTCTAGGTGACCACCTCACCCAATTCTTGAAGCTCAGTCCTAGCCAAGTCCAGACCTTCCTGCTGTGGGGAGCAGGGGCCCTGGTCACCTACTGGCTGTTGTCCCTGCTCCTTGGCTTGGTCTTGGCCGTGTTGGGGCGGATCCTGGGAGGTCTGAAGCTTGTCATCTTCCTGGCGGGTTTTGTGGCCCTGGTGAGGTCAGTGCCTGACCCTTCCACCCGGGCCTTGCTACTCCTGGCCCTGCTAACTCTCTACGCCTTGCTGAGCCGGCTCACTGGCTCCCGGGCCTCAGGGGCCCAACTGGAGGCCAAAATACGAGGGCTGGAGCGCCAGGTGGAAGAGCTGCGCTGGCGGCAGAGGCGAGTGGCCAAGGCCTCCCGGAATGTGGAAGAAGAGTGACAAGGATGTCCCCAGATGCCACCTTCACCATACCAAAGAGCTGAGCTGCTTCCGGGCTGAATGGCCCTCCTTGCAGCCCCCCCCATGCCCTTTCCTTGCCTTTGTGTCTGAACCTTCAGAATCTTTATCCCTGCCTAGCCCCTTGCTGAAAGGGCTGGTCCTCCACATGAGGCTGGCTGGCTGGGGGTGGGTTTCTGCCCACTCTCTCCTTCCAGCCTGTCTCAGCACAGCAGGTT
>NW_012267333.1:1690096-1762982 GCF_000151885.1 Dipodomys ordii | reverse complement strand
GGGCGCGGGAGATGTCCGCGAGCCGGGCGCCCCGGTGCTGGGACCGGACCGGAGCGAGGTCGCTTGGCGGCGCGCGCGCCGGGAGCCGGGGAGATCCTGCCTCCGGGGGAGCCTGGCTCTGGCTGCCGGCCTCGTGGGCTCCTTCCTGGCCCGGGGCTGGCCTGGGAGGTAAGGGGGGGGGTGGCTCTGGCACATCATCACGCGCCCCCCTCCCCACTCTGCCCGCCAGCGTCCCCTCCAGCCGGACCTCTCAACCGACCACCCTGTCCCGGGCGCATCAGCCTCTCCACTGCTTCTAAGCCCAGATCTGGGGAGCTGGACATCCTCACTCCTCAGCCCAGGGATGGAAAGCAGCCCCTTTGCCCTGGGTCCTGCGGGCTGTGCAGCCCCCTCCCCTGCCCCAGATCACTTTCCCACACTGGAGTCTTCAGGGATAACCTCATTATCGCATCTCTAGCTCTTGGGGGGGGGCGGGTACCTGGCACTGGGTAAGGGGGTGGGTGGTGGGGTGACAGATGGACTGGGGCGAAGGATGCCACAGAGGAGTGGGAGGTGGCAAGGCACTCTCTCCCCTCCTTCCCCCACCGAGGGAGCTGAGCCCGGTGCTGCGAGTCCGTGGGAGTTTGGCTACTGAGCATCTTGTAATTATGGAAGCCATGGAGTAGGTGGTGGACTGGAATCCAGGAGCTACCCCAGGGGGCAATAGTCATCACCTGTTAGCCTTGGGGACAGCTCACACACATGCTCCTTAGTGGGAAAGGGCCAGAAAAGAGGCTGAAACCAAGTCCCTCTTGCCCCGGGGCTGAGAGGGAGCTGGCTCTGGCTGCTTCCAGCCACCTGCTCCCACTCTGAGGATCGAGGGGGGGGGAGCCCTAATGGCCCCTTCCACAGGGACAGGAAAGCCTGGTCACATCCATTATGCAACAGCATCAATCCCATTTCCACAGTTTCCACAGCCCTCCCCGGTCCACAGGTCACCCAATGATCCCTGCCAGTTCTACAGGTGGAGGGCATTAGTAGGTATTCCTGGCCATCCCAGAATATCCATGATCAACCCATCTTTCATTGGGTATAGCGTGGATGTTAAATCCCTGGAAGCTTCTCCAGGGGGAGCTTCCTAGTTCGGGGGTGGTGGTGGTGATGATGGTGGTGGTAAGGGCAGATTCAGTATTAGCTAAGCTAGTTAGGTAAGCTCTTAAGTTGGCAGACAGAGAGATAACTAATTCAGAAGCCAGGAAAGCAGTATGGTGTGTCCCTGTGGTCCTAGCTACTAGAGGGACAAACCTAGGAGTCTGAGACCATCCCGTGCAACACTGAGAGACCCTGGCTCCAGAAGAAAGAGAGAGAGGGAGACCAGCAGGGCTTCCTCAGAGGGGATTGGCCGAAGGGTGAATGATCAAGGAGGACTTCCTTGAGGAAGCCAGATTTACTCTTGACCCTCAAGGAGGAAGGAGGTACCACCAGGTAGAAGAGGAGAAATTCAGTCCAGGAGTGAAGTCCCCAGGGCATGCCGTTGCATCCTGAGGCGGAGAAATAGATGGAGAAGCGGGGTGGTCTAATGGTCAGTGTCTCAGCTGGACTCCCAGCTCCATCATTTCCGTATGGGACTGCAGGAAGGCCCCTGAACCTCATTTTCTAAATCCACAAAACGGGGTTCATCGTAATAGAACCCGAGTCTCAGAGTTATGAAAACTGAAGTGATGTAAGTAAAATGTCTAAAGCAGTGCCTGTCTACGGTTATTGTTAACCATTATAATGGCTTGTGCTAACAAACCAAGATGGTCTTAGTGATCCTTTGTCCATTTGGTGATTGAATAATTTATCTCCCTGAGCCCGTGGGTTCCCATCACCAGGGCACTTCACAGACCTCTCTGAACCCCTCCCCCCAAGTCCAACTCTTGCACTCTGGTACCCAATTGGTAAAGGAAAGAAGGTAGCTAGGAGGGATAATTTGGGTTGCTATGGTAATGGTGGGGTGGGGGTAGGGAGTGAAGCATTGTTTAGCCAAGGCCTGCCAAGGACCCAGGGTCAGATAAAGGGTTGCTACTTCTACAAAGCTTATCTCCAACCTTTTTTTTTTGTTTTTTGTTTCTGTCAGTCATGGGGCTTGAACTCTGGGCCTGGGCACTGTCCCTGAGCTCTTCAGCGTATGGCAAGCGCTCTACCACTTGAGCCACCACACCACTTCCCTGT
This sequence comes from Dipodomys ordii, assembly GCF_000151885.1. Lineage (NCBI taxonomy): Eukaryota > Metazoa > Chordata > Mammalia > Rodentia > Heteromyidae > Dipodomys > Dipodomys ordii. Next base: position 1,760,789 of record NW_012267333.1, on the reverse strand, counting down.
TTTGTTTTTTAACTGCATAGGCATTATATGGGGAAAGTCATGACCCCCACCCCCATCCCCATACCCTAATACCAGAGTCAAGGAGAGACAATGAGAGATTCAAATCCTGGCTTTGTTATATCCTACCCGTATGAGGTTCTTTATGCATTACCTCATCTATGAAATGGAGAGGTCTCCCTACCTTCTTGTGGGGGGGCGGGGGGCAGATGGGATATTTACAGTGCAGTTCTTCCTTCACTACCTGCCACCACCATCTCTACTCTGTGTGTGTGTGTGTGTGTGTGTGTGTGTGTGTGTGTGCGCGCGCGCGTGCGTGCCAGTGATGGGGCTTGAACTCGGGCTTTGCTCTCTCACTTGACCTTTCACTCAAGTCTGGCGCTTGAGCAACACCTCTACTGATTTTTGGCTGGTTAATTGGAGCTAAGAGTCTCACAGACTTTCCTGCCTAGGCTGGCTTTGAACTTTGATGCTCAAATCTCAGCCTTCTGAGTAGCTAGGGTTACATGAGCCACCACTACCTGGCCATCTCTACCCTTCATTCCTCTCCAGTGAACTGTGATCAGGCCCACCAGGACCCCATCTACCTGCCAGTGGCCCTGGAGCTCCTGGATACCCCCGAACATTTTCGCGTGCAGCGGGTAGGCCACTACCCACCTGCCAACTCTTCTCTGAGCTCACGATCTGAGACCTTTCTGCTCCTGCAGCCCTGGCCCAGGGCCCAGCCACTTCTCCGGGCCTCCTACCCACCATTTGCCACCCAGCAGGTAAGGAGGGGCAAACAGGACTCAACCTGAGATCCACTGTGTGTGTGGCTCAAGGGCTTTCCCCAACCTCTCTTGTGCTCTTTATTTTCCAGACAGGGAAAAACGGAGGCCCATAAAGGTTGAGAATAGAAGTTTCTCATCCCAGATGTCCTCCTGCCCTTCTATGCCAATCTTCCTCATTCTTCCTCCAGGTGGTCCCTCCCCGTGTCACTGAGCCCCACCAACGGCCAGTGCCCTGGGACGTGCGGGCTGTTTCAGTGGAAGCGGCTGTGACTCCAGCAGAGCCCCATGCCCGAGTCCTCTTCCACCTCAAAGGACAGGATTGGCCTCCGGGGCCTGGCAGCCTGCCCTGTGCCCGGCTATATGCCACCCACCCTGCAGGCACTGCCCACCGAGCCTGCCGCTTCCAGGTGAGTGGGCTGGCCCCGCTGCCGTGCCAGCCAGTGGTTGCCCCAAGGTAGAGAGGAAAGGCAAGTCTGGGTTGTGAACCACCAGAATCCCTTTCTGCTCCATTCACTGTCAGTTAGTCCTGAGAAAGGATTAGTGAGGACCCTTTAAGAAGTCTGGGACATCGTGTGTGACTTTGAGCAAATAGTCTCTCTGAGACTGTTTCCTTATCTGTAAAAGGGTGGTAATGACAATCCCCAACTTATAGGGGGCTGGCAAAGGAATAACCAAGGTGAATACAAGAACTGCTTATAGCAAAGCAATCATGGGTCTTGCTAGAATTATGTCAATCATTTCGATTCCTGTTCTTTGGGAGTCTGGCACAGGAATGTAACGGAGAGTGCTATTTCTCAGGTTTTAGGGAAGAAATCTGAGCTCTAGGTGGGGTGGTCCTGGGCCCTGCTCAGGGCAAGGTGCCGGGGCCGGCTAGCTCAAATGAGACTAGACTGAGATGTGTTCTGAGATTGAGACCTGGTATGAGGCCCCTATGTGTCACTGGTCCCTCACGTCACTTGGACTATGTCCCTGGCCTGCCTTTCATGCACCTCTCTAGCTTGGGGTCCCTGGTATAGATAGGGGTTCTCCCCTCACTCTGCCCTGAGCCAACCACAAACCTCATCTTCACAGCCATCCCTGGGCGCCTGCGTGGTGGAGCTGGAGTTCCCCTCGCCCTGGTTCTCCCAGGGCTCCACCACGCGGGCCGAGCTGGCCTACACGCTGGAGCCTGCCGCCGAGGGTCCTGGGGGCTGTGGCCCTGGCGGGGAGGAAGACCCTGGGGAGCAGGCCCTCCCGGTGGGCAGTGTGGAGCTGCACTCAGCAAACCCCCCGCAGTACCAAGAGGTACCCCTGGATGACGCAGTGACTCTGCGGGCGCCTGACGTGCCAGTGCGGCCCGGCCAGCTTTTTAGTGCCACCCTCTTGCTCCGACACAACTTCACCGCCAGCCTCCTGACCCTGAGGTGAGCACTGGGTCCCTGGGGGTAATAGGCAAGCAGGGCCTTCTGCAAGAAGATGAGTGGGGACTTAACTCATCATCCCCTGGCTGGGTACAAGGTTGCAGGATGGGTGACGGGCACAGCCCGGCAGTAGGATGTCACCTCCTTCTCAGGCACTTCCCTGAGCGCCTCTGTTTCAAGAAGAGGAAATAGAGCCAGGCACTGGTAGCTCACGCCTGCAATCCTAGCAACTCAGGAGGCTGAGGTCTGAGGATCACAGTTCAAAGCGAACCCCGGGCGGGAAAGTCCTCAAGACTCTTATCTCCAATTAACCACCAGAAAATGGATGGCTCAAGTGGTAGAGAGCTAGCCTTGACCACAAAAGCTCAGAGACAGCATCCAAGCCCAGCATTCAAGCCCCACAACTGACGGAAAGAAAAAAAAAAAGAGAAAATAGGATGGCTCAGAACCTGGAATCCATGTGCCTAGAGCTGTGTTGTTGGTCCCTTGATATAGAGACTGGGGTATCTCTCCAGTCCCATTCAATCTGCCTACCCTGCTGCCTTCATGTATGAAGAGTCTCCCAGTGAAGAGGTGAAGGGAGCTAGATAGACAGAAACTAAGTGATCAAAAGGCCTGGGGGGAGGGAAGGGTTTGTGGATGCACTGGTGAAAGTTTGCCATGCCATGGGGTAGTTGAGCCAGTGGGGCAGTCTAAAGGAAATTCATCCAGTACTGCCTAAGTTTCCTAAAGGAAATGGTATTTGAGTCCTTGGGAACTTAAAGGGTCAGCAGAGAAGCAGGGCAGACCGAGCAAACCCAAGTCACAGCCTGAGCAGAGGCTTGGGGTCATGAGTGTACCTTGTTTCTGTGGGAAGAATTTCTGCATGGAAAAAAAAAATATCTCAGCCCCAAATGAGGTTGGGTTAGGGCCTGGAGAGACTCCAGGGCCAGCCCAAGGCTCCAGCTTGAAGGTAGTAAGGAATCATGGTGGTCTTTAGTGGTGGGAAAAAAGTGTGGTCTGACCTTCACTGAGACAAGGTCATTCTGGGAGGGGATAGGAGGAGACTAGGACCAGATTACAGGAAGCCAGACAGGAGGCTGATGGCGCCCCTTTGGATTCCAGTCCTCAGTTCAGCCCTTCCTCTGACAACTTGAACCTATAACCCCTGCCCAGGATCAAGGTGAAGAAGGGACTGCATGTAACAGCAGCCCGCCCCGCCCAGCCCACCCTCTGGACCGCCAAGCTGGACCGCTTCAAGGGTTCGAAACACCATACTACCCTGATCACCTGCCACCGTGCAGGGCGCACAGAACTGGATTCTAGGTGAGTTGAGAAAAGAGGTCGGGCTCTAGAGGCCAGTGAGCAGATTTGGAGGCCCAAGAAAGCAACAGGAAGATCAGAGAGCCAAGCAAGCACTGGAGGAGGTGGTGAAGTGGTTCTGTAGATACCCCCCACCCCAAAGAAGTAGAGCTGGAACTCAGGGCCTGGACATTGTCCCTCAGCTCTTTTGCTCAAGGCTACCTCTCTACCACTTTGAGCCACAGCGCCACTTCCGGTTTTCTGGTGCTTAATTGGAGATAAGAGTCTCATGGACTTTCCTACCCAGGCTGGCTTTGCGCCATGATCCTCCGATCTCAGCCTCCTGAGTAGCTAGGATTCTAGGCGTGAGCCACCAGTGCCTGACTGGCTCTGAGATCTTGAGAGACCAAGACTGGGTAAGAGTCAGGATGTTTGGCTTTAGGGCTCAGCTGTACCACTTCCGTTGTGCGCTCTCATAACTTGACGCCTCGGCTTCCTCATCGGTAAAATGGGGAGAATTGAGATTCCTGTGTCTCAAGCCCAGGAAGTCCCTGGCTGCTAGCAAACACGCAGCTCCTCTCTCTTCTGGCCAGCAGTCCCCTTGAACTGTCTGAGTTCCTATGGGTGGATTTCATGGTGGAGAATGGCACTGGCGGAGGTGTGGCTGTCACCCGACCTGTAACTTGGCAGCTAGAATACCCAGGCCAGGCGCCGGAAGCCGAGAAGGACAAAATGGTATGGGAAATCCTCGTGTCCGAGCGTGACATAAGAGCCCTTGTGCCCCTGGCTAAGGTAAGGAGTCTCTGTCTGTGCCTGGCTTGGTTGGGAGCCCCAGGGCCTGGGGTTGAGCAATTCCTCCATCCTCAGGCCGAGGAGCTGGTGAACATCGCACCCCTGACCGGGGTGCCTCGACGTGTCCCTGTGCGCCTCGTCACTGTAGATGCTGGGGGGGCCTTGGAGGAAGTGACGGAACATGTCGGTTGTGAGTCAGCCAACACGCAGGTCCTGCAGGTGAGTGGCAGGCACTCATGTGCAGGGAACATGCATTTGTATGGGTGCAGTCATGCATTCACGGCTCTCTTCCTTCGACCGTGGGTCCCCAAGAGAGTAGCTTCTCAACCCCAAAACCTCACAGGCAGCACTAGGGCTTCAAGTTTTGTTCCAATTTCAAGCGGGAGCTATGCAACCAGCCTTGAGCATTTTATTAGCAAATGGGCTGAGCTGGGAGAGCTAAGAGCATGCACGTTGGGATCAGGAAGTTTTAGCACCAGGGCACCTGTGGCTCACACCTGTAATCCTAGCCACTCAGGAGGCTGAGATATGAGGATCAAGGTTCCAAGCCAGTTCTTGGAAGCAAAGTCTGTGAGACTCATCTCCAATTAATCACCAAAAAGGCCCAAATAGAGCTATGGCTCCACTAGTTGAGTGCCAGCCTTGACAGGAAAAGCATGAAGTCCTGAGTTCAAGTTCCAGTACCCACACAATTAAATTTTTTTTAATAAATTGTAATTATTAAAAAAATAAATTGTTGGGCTGGGAGGGTGGCTCAGTGGTAGAGCACTTGCCTTGATGCCTGAGGCCCTGGGTTTGATTCCTCAGCACCACATAATGCAAAAAGAAAAAAGCCGGAAGTGGCACTGTGGCTCAAGTGGTAGAGCGCTAGTCTTGAGCTGAAGAGCTGAGAGACAGCGCCCAGGCCCAGAGTTCAGGCCCCACTACAGGACCCCCCCCCAAAAAAATTGTTCTTACTAAGGTGCTATACAGAGAGATTCACATTTCACAAGTCAGGTAATGAGTATATTTCTTTTGGGGCAATGTCATCCCTTCCTTCACTCCCAGCTACACAAAAAATATTTTTTAAAAAAGTTTTAAAAGGGGGGCTGGGAAGGTGGCTCAGTGGTAGAGCGCTTGCCTTGCATGCCTGAGGACCTGGGTTTGATTCCTCAGCACCACATAATGCAAAAAGAAAAAAGCCGGAAGTGGCGCTGTGGCTCAAGTAGTAGAGCGCTAGCCTTGAGCTGAAGAGCTGAGGGACAGCGCCCAGGCCCAGAGTTCAGGCCCCATGACCGGACCCCCCACCCCAAAAAAAAGTTTTAAAAGGATGTTTTAGCAAAAACCCATGTTTGTTATCAGCTAGCTGTATGACTTGAGGCAAGTCTCTTAACTTCCCTGAGCCTCACTCGGTTTCCTAATTACATGAGACGCCATCTTAGTGTTCTTGTAGGAATTGAAAGCAGCTAATACAGCATCCACCTACTGCTGTTGTGATAGTATGAGTATGATAGATAATTATAATAATAATTTCTGTTTGAACTTTGTGATGAGCGCTGAGCTTTTGAGTTTTGGAGAGAGAAGCTTGGAACCTGCAGTTTCACAAGGGCCACCCGCCTGGAGAAGGTGTCTTTTTCCTACCTGTGGCTGAAGTGCTCGTTGGTGTGGATCTTGCGTGGGGCCACTTGAGTGGGTGTTCCTGCCTTGTCCTTCCATCCCCCTTCTCCACAGAGCTGTACCTGGTTGTCACATGACTCCAGAACTAGTGTCCAAGGCAGACATCCCGCTCTGCCAGGAGGAGGGCTGTGTTATATATGCGTGGCCACTCTCCCCAGCAGAGACCCGGGAGAATCTGTAGCATGTCCCAGTGGCTGGGTGTAGATAGGGGGTGGAGTTTGGTTGTGTTGCAACACCTTGAACTAGTGACAGTGGCCAGACCCACCAGTCCACCCCGACATGCATCAGTGAAATCCAGAACTGAATTTCAGCCTTTCCTGTTGTTATTGTCCCCCACCCCCTGGGGGAGGGAGTGTGTTTTTTGTTGCCAAGACTGAGACTTGAACTCAAGGCCTCACACTCTTGCTTGCTTTTTTTTTTTTTTTTACTCATGGGTGACATTCTACCACTTAAGCCACACCCAGTCTTCCAGCCTTATTTGTGTGGGGTGGGGTGGGGTGGGGTTGTGGGGCTTGAATTCTGGGCCTGGGCGCTGTCCCTGAGCTGAAGAGTGCTCTACCACTTGCCCCACAGCACCACTTCTGGTTTTCTGGTGGTTAATTGGAGGTAATAGTCTCACAGACTTTCCTGCCTGGACTGGCTTTGAACTACGATCCTAAGATCTCAGCCTCCTGAGTAGCTAGGATTATAGGCGTGAGCCATGGGTGCCCGGCTTCAACATTTTTTTTTTTTTTGCCAGTTAATTGGAGATCAGAATCTCAAGGGTTTGTTTTCCCCAGGCTGACTTCAAACCTTGATTCTCAGAGCTCAGCCTCCTGAGTTAGCGAAGATTACAGGCATGAGTCAGGAGCTTCAGTCCTGCTGATAGCCAGGGTCAAGGATGCTCGCTGTGACACATATCTGTCTTCTGTGTCTTAGCACACCTCCTTCCTCCTGCCCTCCCATAGGTATCTGAGGCCTGCGATGCCGTGTTTGTGGCTGGTAAGGAGAGCCGGGGTGCCAAGGGGGTGCGAGTGGACTTCTGGTGGCGCCGGCTCCGGGCCTCACTGCGCATGACGGTGTGGGCCCCGCTGCTGCCCCTGCGTATCGAGCTGACGGACACCACCCTGGAGCAGATCCGTGGCTGGAGGGTCCCAGGCCCAGCTGAAGGGTGAGTGCAGGTCTATGGGAGCTGGCAGGCCTAGGCAAAGCCCCTCTGGGACTGAGGGCACTGGGGGTATAGCCATGGACCCAAGCTAGGGGCTGAGACACTGCTCAAGGTCAACAGTTAGTGATCCCCCCCCCACCTCATTCCTACCTGTCTCCCCATGCCCTGGCTCCTTTGCATACCTGTTAGACTAACATTATTTTTGCTTGTTTTCCACCCCATATTCTCAGCCCCTGAGAATGTAAGCTGTTGAAGGCAGGCAGGGCTTGGCAATACACTGGAGGTGGAAGCTCACTGGAATCGAGGGGGTGAGAGGCCTGAGCCTCTGGAAGGAACCTCCCCTCCCTCCCCCAAAGACTTCAGAGGCCAGTGACAAGGCCTCGATAAACACTGTCCCAATCAGGGTTGGCTGCTGACTGACAGGAGACTCTGTACGTGTGCATACGCGCATACATGTGTGTACACTAGGGTTTGAACTTGATTTGAGTGCACACCTCCACTTCCATCTTTTTCCTGGAGTGAAGAGTCAATTTGTCTGCTGGGGCTGGCTTCCAACCTTGATCCTCAGATCCTAGCCTCCAGAGTAGCTAGGATTACAGACTGGAGCCACTTCTGCCCTGCTAGGAACCTCAGGATGGGCAGGGCCAAGCTCTGGATAGAAGCTGGAGCGAGGGGGTGTGGCCTCCAGTAGACAGGGCCTGAACTCTGGTCCTTGTCTGGTCCTTGTTGTACCACGCACTTCCTGACCTTCTCTCTCCCTCCCTCGCAGGGCCTCTGAGCCCGAGGCCGGGGGAGCTGAGGAGGTGGAGCAGCGCGCCCGCAGCTGCCGCCTGCAGTACCAGCGCGCAGGCGTGCGCTTCCTGGTGCCCTTTGTGGCCCACCCATTGGATGGTGGCCGCCGCCTCACCCACCTGCTCGGCCCTGATTGGCTGTTGGATGTGACCCATCTCGTGGCGCCCCAGGCCCGCGTGCAAGACCCTCGGGTAGCCTTCCTGGAGGGAGGCCACACGGTGGTGGGCCGCGAACCTGGTGTCACCTCCATAGAGGTGAGCCCACCGAGGACGCTACAGAGCAGCCTCCATTCCCCCCGCCCCAGAGCGCAGGTGTCCCCAGAATGGTCTGGGTGTGGCCTGGGTCCAGAGGCAAGGTCCAGGATTGGGGATTGAGTGCGGATGAAGGAGGGGGGACTGTGTAATGGGGGAGTCCTCTAGGTATGAGGGACTGGGATGTTGGGGTGTGGGAGCCAGGTCTTCCTGGTGGAAGGAGAGTCCCCCCTGAGTGTGGAGTCGAGATGTGTATATAGATAAAAGTTGGGGTGTGGAGGTAGAGGAAGGCAGCTAGCCAGGATCCCTTAAGAGGAGGCATCTGTCCGGGAAGGACCCCCACCCACCCCCCCTCTGTCTCCTCCCCTCCCCATCTTCAGGTGCGTTCTCCACTCTCCGGTTCCATTCTGGGGGAGCAGGCACTGGCTGTGACGGATGACAAGGTCTCGGTGCTGGAGCTGCGGGCACAGCCCGTGACGGGCATCTCACTGGCCCTGAGCCGGGGCACTGCCCACCCTGGGGAGGTGACAGCCACGTGCTGGGCACAGCCAGCCCCTCCCGCCCCGAAGCAGGTGACCGTGGGGGATGGGGGATGAGGAGTCCTACACCTTGCAATGGGGACTGATGGTAGAGAACTGGAAGAGGGCCCTGGTACCTGGATCCATCTTACCTCAGGGTTTTCAGATGACTGACTCCCCTGTGAGGTAGTGAGCTCTCTGTGGCTAGAGGTGACCAAGCAGCGGCTGGCTAGAGTGTGGGAGTGGGGGGGGCCGTGTTGACTAGATAGCTCTATCTGAGGACACTCTGGAGGAGTCAGACCCACACCCTAACACCCCCTCCCCTACCCCGAGGCCGAGTGGCAGACAGGTGATTGACACACGTCCCCTCTTCTCCCTGTGTTTGTCTGCCTGTGTCTCTCTGTTTTCTCTCTGATCTCTCCTGCGTGTGGCCTGTCTCTGTGGGAGTGAACTCTGTGTGCATGCTTGCGTGCCCGCGCGTGTCTCTTGCCTGTGTCTGTGTGCCCTGCAGGAGGTGGCCCTTTCCTTATGGCTGTCCTTCTCTGATCACACCTTGGCTCCAGCCGAGCTCTACGATCGCAGTGATCTGGGCCTGACCGTCTCAGCTGAGGAACCCACTGCTGTCCTGCCGGCCAAGGAGCAGGGTGCCCAGCTTGGGGTGCTGGTGAGTGGGGCCAGTGCCGAGGGACTGCCCTTACAAGTCTCTCTGTACCCACCTGAGCCCTGCCGCCGAGGCCGCCACCGTGTGCCCCTGGCTTCTGGCACTGCCTGGTTGGGGCTCCCCCCTGCCCCCACCCCGGTCCCTGCCCTCCCATCCGATCCTGCCTTGAGTTCACTCGCGACGGAGGCCAGCGTTGGGGGCAGGCGGCTGGTGGGGGGCAGCGTGGGGGGCAACGTGGGGGTGAGGGGCAAATTTGAACAAGCAGAGGAAAAAATCAGAAAGGAGGAGACAGAGGTCAGAGAGGAAGAAGAGGAGGAGGAAGAGGAAGAGATGGTGCCAGCCCCTCAACGTGTCACCGACCTCGAGCTGGGCATGTATGCCCTGCTGGGCATTTTCTGTCTGGCCATCCTGATCTTCCTGGTCAACGGCGTGGTCTTCGTGCTACGCTATCAGCGTAAAGAGCCTCCGGACAGCTCGGCGAACCCCGCCTCCCCCCAGCCCCACAACTGGGTGTGGCTGGGTACCGACCAGGAGGAACTGAGTCGCCAGCTGGACCGGCGGCCCCCTGGGCTGCCCAAGGGGGAGGGGGGCTGCCCCTGTGAAAATGGAGCAGGAGGGGAGACCCCAACTTCCGTCTCCAACCCTCCTGGGGACGCTCCTGGTTCCTCCAGCACCCTGGCCCGGAAGGAAGCCGGGGGGCGTCGGAAGCGGGTGGAGTTTGTGACGTTTGCACCAGCGCCCCCAGCCCAGCAGCCCGAGGAGCCCGTGGGGGCCCCAGCCGTGCAGTCCATCCTGGTGGCGGGCGAGGAGGACATCCGCTGGGTGTGCGAGGACATGGGGTTGAAGGACCCTGAGGACCTTCGTAACTACATGGAGAGGATCCGGGGCAGCTCCTGACCCGTCGGATCCAGCATGACTGCTCACCAGCCACGGGCAGCAGGGGTGGGTGAGGAGGGTCCCGCTGAGCCTCCCCTACCTGGCCCTCCATGCTCTACTTTTGGTGCTCGTTGATCCACATCCCCTGCCTGGTCCCCTCAAGAAACTCCCTTCCCATCCCACCTCCGCCTCACCCTTGTCATGGTCCATGATGGAGAGGAAGAGCTTATGTCTCTTATTTATGGGAACCACTCTATCCTAATGTCGGGTACAAAATAAACAGAGAAGGAAGTCAACACTGCTGGGCCCATTCTGCTGCTCTGTCGATCCGGGTGGAGAGAAGGGCAGGGGTGGAGGGCGGTGAATCAGCCCCTGTCTCTGCTGGAGCAGTTCTGGGAAGCTGTGCCCTGGCGAATCCTCTCATAGCGATGAGCAATCCAGATAAATAGGAGGGCCGTGGTGGCCTGGATACCAGCCAGCAGAAAGAAGTAGTTGTCCATCCGGCACTTGTTGATGTTCCCTAGAAAGGAGGATTGGCATTGGGTCAGGGAAAGGTTCCTTGCCTTCGTCCCGCGCCCAGCCACAGCCAGGCCCTCGGATGGGCAGCTGGAGCCATGTGGATATTGGCTGGAATTGGAGAATAAGCGGAGAGCGCTCCTGGATCTGACTGCCCCATTGTCTCCTGGGGTTTCGATAATGGAAATAAATACAAGAAAAGTGACTGCTCAGCTGGCAGGGCAGAATTCCAGAAGCCTGAAAAGGCCTCCGTGGGCCAATGAGTCCATTGCTCTGTGTGTGTGGCGGGGGGGGGTACCATAAAGTAGGGCTTAAACTTAGGGTTTCATGCTCTCCCTTGGCTTTTTCACTCAAGGCTGATGCTCTACTGCTCGAGCCACACCTCTGCTTCCAGCTTTTTGATGCCTAATTGGAAATCAGAGTCTCCTGGACTCTTCTGCCCAGGCTCACTTTCAACTCAGCCTCCTGAGTGGCTAGGATGATAGGCGTGAACTACCAATTGCCTGGCTCCGATGCTTCCTTTTTGACAGCTGGGGAAACCAAGATCCTAGGCATGATGCCATGCTACGCTGTGGTGAATGGCCAAGTTGGGGCTACCAAGCCCCCCTCTGCCCATGCCCTCTCCAGGGAGCCCTGGCACTCACCAAAGTCATCGGGGCAGTGCATCCAGCCTCCTGGCAAGGACAGCAAGGCCACCAAGCTGGAGCCCAGCAGGGAGCCCACGCCTGACAGGCAGAAGAAGATGCCCATGATGGCGCCCTGCATGGAGCGTGGTGCCTCCGAGTAGGCGAACTCCAGGCCTGAGGAGAGGAAGCCGAGAGGGCCCAGGGGCTGCTGGGGGCATGGGGACCGAGACCAGCCCAGGAGCAGCCCCCTGCAAGTCTCCGTCCCAGGTCCCCCAAGCGGTGATGCCAACTCTGATGTGGCACTCTGCTCTGCTTCTGGCTGACACTTCCCCCAGGATGCTCCAAGCAAGGCCAAAGCTCCAGCTCCCCCCCCCCCCGGTTCACACACACACATGCACACGTACACGCACACGCACACACATGTCCCAGGTCTTGAACTTGGTTCCCAAGTGCTGTCCCTTAGCTGGGGCTCTACCACTTGAGCCACAACTCCACTTCCGCTAAATCATTTTGATTCACTCTTCAAAGTGTCCGCTGCATGCTCTTCTCCCTGTATCCTCTGCCCAGCTCCAGTCACTTCCTGCTGACCCCCAGACCCCCATCCTCCACACGCAGCCAGGTGGGATGGGTCTGTCCTAGCGCTCACAAGTCCTTTGCCCAAATCCCTGGAGAGTGAACAAGGTGCTGAAGTCCTCAAGGAAATGCCATGGTGTAGACTCTGTGTGACCTTACCACCTCTCCCCACCCCAACGCTAGTCCCCAGCCCACCGGCCTTCATTCCCCATCTGGGGAGGCCTTGTTTATTCTGTCCCCTATGCCTCTCAGTCCTTCCTGCGCCTGCTGAACTCCACCTCCCAGGAAGCCCTGCTCACCTGCTCATCTTGCCCAAGGAGCCCCCATATCCTACCACAGTCCCCTCTGCTGGGTTTATTCTGTGTGCCCATACCCCTGAGTGAAATCCCAGGAACACTATTATTATTATTATTATTGCTGGTCGTGCGGCTTGAACTCTGGGCCTGGGTGCTGTCCCTCAGCTCTTCAGCTCAAGGCTAGCGCTCTACCTCTGGAGTCACAGCTCCACTTCTGGCTTTTTGGTGGTTCATTGGAGATAAGAGTCTCACAGTTTCCTGCCTGGGCTGGCTTTGAATTGTGAGCCTCCAATCGCAGCTTTCTGAGTGGCCAGGATTACAGGGGTGAGCTACCTTTGGCTGGCCTACCTTTGGCTGGATACTTTTGTCACAAAGTTCTAAAAGCCTCCCCCAATCCCCAGCCTAGCAGAAGAGCCTGCCCCAGACTTGTAGCTCTCTGCCCAGTTGGAAGCAGGTAGGCACACAGAGATATGAGAGCTGTACAGAGTGCTCTGTGTGGGAAGGGACGACCCTCCTGCCCAGGGGCCTTGGCACTGCGGCTTGGAATTGAATTGGAAATAGGAACTCATCTCCAAATGAAGACAGAGTGCAAAAGCAGCCGAGGATTGTGGGGCCCTGTGGGAGGTGCTTTCTACCTCCAGGTCCCCAGGGCCTCCCACGGTGTCTGGTGCCAATCCATGCCCCCAGTCCCTCCTGGGGTTGCTGGGGCTGCTGCCCACTGCAGCATCATGGGCCCTTTGATCTGCAGACATCATGGGGCAGAGCATTTGCCATGATGTAGGAACAGGGGCCCAGGGATCTGGTGTACCTGGGATGCTGGCGAAAATCTCGCTGATCCCAATGAGCAGGTACTGGGGGATCTGCCACCAGATGGACAGGGGCGCTGCAAAGTACACGTCCTTCCCGATCCACTGGGACACCGTCTCGTTAGCAGCAATGTACTGTAAGCGCTCCCTCTCCAAGACTCCTTTAATGGGACAACAGAGAGATAACAGCCAGGGCCACTCCGGCTAGGACTAGCCCAAGGCAGAGATTAGTAGGTGGTGGGTGCTATTAAGTAACCAAAGATTGACTGGGTAGCAGGAAAGAGAAACAATACTGGCCTGGAGAATACGTGTGAGAGTGGGGAATCAAGATTTGGATTCCAACCTGTCCCTTTTTGCCTTGGCTGCTAGGAAACTCAGGTTTTGTGCTCAGTTGCAAGTCTCATTCATCAAGGAGCTGTTAAGCATTCTGATCATTGAAAGTGACACTGAGGTTGAACAAGAAGCCCAGCAGCACACAGCTGATAAACAGTCAGGGTTGGATCTGTGGAGCCAGAATATCTGGTTTCAAAAGCTGGCCTACTTTCTCTGATCACATGATGCTTCTGTGGTAACATCAAGGATTGCAGCAGTGTCTCTAACCTGGCTTCTCAGTTTAATTATTTTGTTTCCGTTCCTTCACTGTTTGGAAAGCACCTTTGCTTTAGTGGAAAGACAGTTGCAGGATTTGAGTTGCATTCCTAATCCTACTCCAGCTTGCTTCACTTGAGATTCAGTTCCCTTCTACAAGAAGTAGGAATAACATTTTCTGGGTTATCGTGAGGATGGAGGAGGATAAAATGCATTTAAGCAGTAGCTAAACAAAGAATCCAGTTTGGCTTTCTCACATTTAACATAACACTGTTCACTGAGCTCTATTATTTTCAGTTCCTAATTGTGTTCCAGCCACATGACTGGGTCCTTTGTACACATCACCTTTGTGTGTGTGTGTGTGTGTGTGTGTGTGTGTGTGACAGTATTAGAGCTTGAACTCAGGGCCTCACAGTCTTTTGTACAAGGCTGGCTCTCTACCACTTAGGCCACACCTCCATTTCTGACATTTTGGTGGTTAATTGGAGATAAGATACTTTGAAGGACAATCTTCCGTTCTCAGCCTCCTGAGTAGCTAGTATGAGCCTCTAGTGCCTAGCACCAGTTCTTATTTGCTTTCAAGTTCTTATTTGCCGTGCTTCTTTGGGAAATGTATTCCAATCTGCTTATTAAAGTTCCATGTCCATTCTCCATAGAAATGGAGGAAAAGGAAAATTAAAAACATCTCCCTGCATTCAAAGAGCTTCTATGGCACCAAGGAAAGCACTTGTTCCTCTCTGCCTGAGTTTCCTCCTCTGCCCACATAAAGGGAGGCTGGTTGTAATGAGCAGGGCAGAGGAGGCCAAGGCTGGCACTCACCAGCTAGGGAGGCCCTGGGCCCAGGGAAGACCAGCCTCCCCCATCCCAGACACAGAAAGGCCAGCTCTTGGTCTCATGCCCCTCCACACACCTGCTACGATGACAGAGGTGAACCCGAAGAACATCCCCATGGCCATCTTCTGCAGGGCTGAGGGCAGCAGCTTGCAGCGCAGCAGTAAAGGGTCGAGCAGGTGGTCCTTCACAGGGACCAGGATCAGCACCACTACCACATTGGCCAGGAGGAGCCAGGCTTCAGGGATCTGGGTAGGAGAGAGCCAAGAGAAGCATGCTGGCAAAGCAGAGGGAGTTATGGGTTGGCCTCCAGAATGTTCTTGAGTGAGTGACCCAGGGACAGTTCCTGACCTTCTCTGGAATTCAAGCTCCTCAGCTATGTATAACCAGGGGATGGTATTAGATCACAGATGTGATCTATATTCTGTCTACTCGTAATGTTTGCTTAGAACATTTGTGAGCTCAATGGGAATGTATCATGATTGATTGGTGATGTCTGCCATGGGCGAGGAAATGAAGTATAGTTGCAAATAAATGTAGCATTTACCTGGCAGCTTTAAAGAGCTTGAATTTTATGTTTTTACAATGCCAAAGAACTGGTTTAGGAAGATGTGAGAGAGAGGAGAGGGGAGGGGAGGGAGAGCAAGAGAGAAAGAGAGCGATTCAAGAGTCCCAGCAAAGTAGGAAACAAGTAGAGTGGAACAGAACCTGTGCATGTTCTGCCTCCATCTGGCCTGAGCTCAGAGTGGAACACACATTTTCAGTGTGAGTGTGAGATGGGTATTAGGACTTGAACTGAAGGCTTGGCTCTCCTTAGGTTATTTTGCTCAAGGTTGGAACTCTACCACTTGAGCCACAGCTCCACCTCAGGCTTTTTGGTGGTTCATTGGAGATAAGAGTCTCACAGACTCTCTTGTCTGGGTTGACTTCTAGCTGCGCTCCTCGGATCTCAGGATTGCAGGTGTGAGCCACCAGCACCCAGCTCTAAGCACACATTTTTGTCTCTCACCCTGTAGTTTCTGTGCTGGGCTTTCAGAGCCAAAGAGCTGTTTGTAGGGCTGGCCGAGAAAATGTTGGGGATGTAAAGGTGGAGACCTTGCAGGACATAGGTGGACTGCATCTGTGGAAAGAGATGGAGGAGACTGGGTTGGTGCTCGCTGGACTCCTGACCCTGGGGCTGAAGTTCTCAGATCCCCCTTTCCCAGCCCAAGGAAGCCACCCTCCCCTAGTCAGGGGGAAGCCACCCTCCTCTCCCCCTTGGGAACCAGCCTGGAGTAGGGTGACCAGAGGCCTCCTCTGCCCCTCCCTCAGCCTTGTCCTCACTGCCTGGGCTCAGCTGGTTGAGCTAGGGTCTGGGTCTCCAGGGCCTCACAACAGAGTGGGTATGGGTAAATGTTTGTTGAAATGGAAAGGATAATAAACTTAGCTGGCCCCACAGGGAGTCATCATCTGACACTGAAGCCAGGCTAAGTCCCACAGGTTGACACAGGCAGGCACTGCCATTGCTTTTTTTTTTCTCCTGGCCTTGGGGCTTGAACTCAGGGCCTGGGCGCTGTCCCTGAGCTTCTTTTGCTCAAGACTAGCGCTCTACCACTTGAGCCACAGCACCATTTTCAGCCTTTTCTGAGTAGATTATTGAAGGTAAGAGTCTCATGGTCTTTTCTACCTCGGCTAACCTCAAACTGTGATCCTCAGATCTCAGCCTCCTGAGTAGATAGGATTCCAGGCGTGAGCCATCAGCACCTGGCTGGCATTGCTTCTTTAGTGGCCGTATGGCAAAAGCCCAGGTGACTCCCTAAGGAGGTGCCAAGGGAAAGGAGGGCTCTGTGGTTATACAGAGCAGAACCACTTAACAACTGGTATGGAAGGAGGTCAGTATTCAGCCACGATATCAACCCCTTGCCCCTGTCTCATCTCTGTGCTACCTGTAGTAGCCTGGCCCAGCCTTAGGCTGCTCCAACCTCGCAATGGCCTAGACCCTGGGGGTTAGACTGCTACACACACACACACACACACACACACACACAAACACACACACACCTCTGCACAAAGCATCCATACTCACATACATGCATATATGCAAGCACACACACATGCAGGTGCACACAATACACCAGCACACGAATGTGCAAGTGTGTTTGTTTACCCACAAACATAAATCTGCCTGCATTCACACACCTTCACTTATGCCACACACACATGCACACATGTTGCATGCACACATGCATGCATACATGCACATGTATACAACACATGCACCACCATCCTTCCCCAGGGAGATGCTCCCAAGAATGAAAGATGCTTGACTGTCAGCATCTTCTAAGACATCTGTTAATGCTGTGTTTTCTCCAATGATTCTGTGGCCTGAGTTCTTTTTGCTCAAGGCTAGTGGTCTACCACTTTGAGCCACAGTGCCACTTCTGGTTTTCTGGTGGTTCATTGGTGATAAGTCTAATGAGCCAGGCATTGGTGGCTCAGGCCTATAATCTAGTCACTCAGGAGGCTGAGATTTGAAGATCGTGGTTCAAAGCCAGCCTGGGCAGGAAAGTCTGTGAGCCTCTTATCTTCAATTAACCACCAGAAAAACTGAAAGTGGTGCTGTGGCTCAAGTGGTAGAGTGCTAACCTTGAGCTGAAGAGCTGAGGGACAGCCCCCAAGCCCACAGTTCAAGCCCTACGACCGACATACACACACACACACACACACACACACACACACACACACGAGTCTAATAGACTTTCCTGCCTGGGCTCGCTTTGAACCACAATCCTCAGATCTCAGCTCCCTGAGTAGCTAGGATTACAGGTGTGAGCCACCGGTGCCCACTTCCAGAGCTTCTCTTACAGTCACCGGGGACTAGTCTTTGATGGCATGGTGCCAGGCCCACAACAGCTGGTAAACAGTAATGATCACTCTGCCCCAGCCTTCCTGAGGGCCTGACACTTCTTTTTTTTGGTGGGGGGGTCCAGTCGTGGGGCCTGAACTCTGGGCCTGGGCGCTGTTCCTCAGCTCTTCAGCTCAAGGCTATCACTCTACCACTTGAGCCACAGCACAACTTCTGGCTTTTTTTTTTTTTGCTTATGTGGTGCTGAGGAATCGAACCCATGGCCTCAAGCATGCAAGGCGAGCGCTCTACCACTGAGCCACCTTCCCAGCCCCTGAGATTTCTATAAAGATGAAGAGAAGTGGGGGGAGCAGTGATGGGAGCAGACTCCCAGCATGAAAGACAGTGGTGCTTACCTGGAAGTACACCATCCAGTAGGGCACCAGCGTCACCATGACTGGCAAGATCTTCACCAGTACCTGGAAGTTGGCAACATCCTCTAGGGAGGAAGGACCAGGCTGCCAAGACCTATGGTCATGCAGCAGGTGGGCATGCTGAGGGTCTCTGTGGGGCCACAAGAACAGCAGAGAAAGGGTGGCATCGTTATCTTATCACTGTAGTTACCACTGTCACCTCCATAATCCCCTGTGATCCCCATTTATCAGCCCTGGCCTCTGGAATGACCCTTCCCCCATCCCCCTGTTAATATAAACTGTGCCACTGTCAATATTAGCATAGTGTGTGTGTATGTGTGCCACTGTCAATATTAGCATAGTGTGTGTGTGTGTGTGTGTGTGTACAGGTATTAGGGCTTAAATTCAGGGCTTCACACTCTGATTTGTCTTTTCTTTCTTTCTCTTTGTTTGTTTGTGTTTAGCATGGTGCTCTACCACTTGAGCCATACTTCTACTTCTGGCTTCTTGCTAGTTAATCAATTGGAGGTAAGATTCTTGAGAGTTTGCCTATCCAGGATAGCTTTGACCCTGGATTCTCAATTCTCAGCCTCCTGAATAGCCGAGGATGACAAGCATGAGCCACTGGCACTAGGCTAATATATCTATTGTCTCTTTTGTGGCCAAGGTGACCAATCAGACTCAGGCCAGTCTGGAGGTGTGGCCTTGGGTGCAGGGGAGGGGGGAATCAGACCTGAATCTGTGCTGAGCAGAGTCTTTAGGGAGTGTTTAGTGCTTAGTTCATGGCATTGATTTTCCACAGGAATCAGGGAAGTTCCAGTCCAGATCTGCCTTCAAGGCTGCCAGGCCCAAATTCCCTGGCTACTTCCCCTCAAGTCCATCCTTTCCCTACACAAGGGTGGAGAGAGGGGGTGCAGAGACCAGCACCACAGCCTCACCTTTTTCCCTTTGTCTGGAGAGTTTCTGGCCCCTTCCTGTCTAGGACCATCATCCTTTAGGACTCTAAAAGGGACAATATCAGTGTATTCATCTCCAAAGACAGCTGCCGTCAACTCCGGCCCTCCTGCTATGCAATGCTCCCTTCCACCAGTGTAGGAGTTCTTTCTCCTGCCCTGATCAGAACATTTATTTTTTGCAATGTTCCCTCCTCTTTCAAACCCAGACACTAGGTGCTGAGACTCAGATCACTACTTTGTCTCAGGCCACAGGAGGGGGAAACTGAGATTCCCCAGCAACAGAGCTCATCGACTGTCAGCCACTTAAGTGAAGACATCCTGGCCTTTTCAAGTCCCCAAATGATGGCAGCCCTGGTGACATCAGGAGCAGTAGAAAATTCTGTCCCATTGAGCCCATCACCCACCGAATTTGGGAGAGGGTAAATGGAAGGATGTGTAAGCACTAAATTATCATATTTGTTAGATAACAGTGAATAATTAAAACATCCTGATGGAGCTGGTGGCTCAGGCCTGTATACTCCTAGCAAATCAGGAGGCTGAGATCTGAAGATCATGGTTCGAAGCCAGTTGGGACAGGACATTCTATGAGATCTTATCTCCAATTAACCACCAAAAAGCTACAAGTAGAAGTGTGGCTCAAATGGTGGAGTACCAGCCTTGAGTGGAAAAGCTAAGAAAGAGTGCCGAGGCCCTGAATTTTAGCCCCAGTAATGGCACAAAAATGAATGAATAAACAAGTTAATAATGATTCTGACAAACTTCTAGCGATGTAATGGATTGAGCAAGGCAAACTCTTTACCTTTTCCATGTGGATCTTACTAGCCAGAGTTCCAAGGTCTGGAGACAGATCTGCTTAAGCCTAAGTGTTCAATTAAAGTAGGAAGGACAAAAGGAAGCCAGGACCACATGCAAGACCATTCAGAACCTCTTTCTCTTAGATGTCAGCTAATGGAGGAGGGAGCAAGACTGGCTGATTTCTTAAGACTACAATACTTCATTACCGAACACTGTAGAATTGTTCATATTATAGCCCAGTGACCTTCACGCCACCATTACCATCCCCACTGTAATTGTTACCATAACCAGTGTTTATCTTCTTTTGTCCTTGTTTTAAAATTAGCACTTACTAATTTTTTGTTGTTGTTGTTGTTGGTTGTGGGGCTTGAACTCAGAGCCTGGGTGCTGTTCCTGAGCTCTTTTGCTCAAGGTTAGTGCTCTACCCCTTTGAGCCACAGTGCCACTTCCAGATTTCTGGTGGTTAATTGGAGATAAGAGTCTTATGGATGGGGCTGGGAATGTGGCTCAGTGGTAGAGTGCTTGCCTCACATGCATGAGGCCCTGGGTTCTATTCTTCAGCACCACATAAACAGGGACAGCACCCAGGCCCTGAGTTCAAGCCCGACGACCAACCAAAAACAAAAAAAAGTCTCAACAAGGGAGGAGGCAACAATGCTTGATAAGAAATGTACTCATTACATAACTGTAACCCCTCGGTACAGTATTTTCACAATAAAAAAACATTAAAAATCAAAAAGAGTCTCATGGACTTCCCTGCCCAGGCTGGCTTCAAACCAGGATCCTCAGATCTCAGCCTCCTGAGTAGCTAGGATTACAGGTCTGAGCCACCAGTGCCTGGCATACTGTGATACTTTTATACATTGTGTTAATCTTCATTGTAGGCACCAACATGTTCATTCCCACTTGTGTCATGCCCATCTCTGCCCAAATCATACCCATTCTCATGGTTTTTACAGCGAGAGGCTCACCAATAATGCTACCATCACTGCTGGACACAGATGGCTCACAGTTGTCACCTTAGCCACTCAGGAGATTGAGATCTGAGACTCAAAGTTCAAAGCCAGCCTGGGCAGATAAATCCGAGAGACTCATCTCTAATTAATTAACCAGCAAAAAAGCTAGGAGTGGAAGTATGGCTCAAGTGGTCATGTGCCAGTCCAGTCTTGGGCAAAAAAAAAAAACTAATCTAGAGTGAGAGTCCTTGAATTCAAGACCCAGTGCTGACACATACAATTAATATCGCCGCCATCACCAGCTGCGGAGGGCACAGGTCATCATCAAGGGCCATAGCTGGAGCTGAACAGAATGTCTAAAGTTGGATCCATGCCTCCTGGGAAGCTCCTTCCTACCTTGCTGATCGTCTTCGCCATAGCTGGGGACAGCAGTTCTGGAAAGCCAGCTTAAGCATTGAAGACACTTGGCTCCCCGTGGGGGGCTTGGTGATGAAGACAGGGGTGGCAAGGAGGAAGATTAAGAATGCTAGGCCCACACAGCCCATGATGATGATGAAACCCAGCAGGAAGTTGATGTTCTGCTGGATGAAGGCTACCAGCAGCAGCGACAGGACGGCGCCCAGGTTGATGCTCCAATAGAACCAATTGAAGAAGCGACGGGTAGCATCGCGGCCGAGATCCATCACCTGCCAGCCAGCCAGGGGGTGAGAGTGAGGGTCTGGGAGCCCAGGGGGATTCTCCGGGCCTGTACCCATCCCTCCCACAGGGCAAGTCTTGGGCCAGGGGATGGGCAGTTTCCTCATCTCTGCTCACAAAGTGGACACTGAAGAAATACTTGTTGAGTAAACCAATGAACCTTTCTCTTGGGAGCCACTGTTCACGATCAGGACATTTTAGCACAGCTGTTTTTACATGCCCAAGGAACTCATTGCTTTTTAAAAATTGTCACTAAGTAGGGCACACACACAGATGTCTCCGAGGCTGTGTTGTTCACTTGTGGTTGATTTATCCCTTGGTTGTAGACTGAGCAACCGCTATTGTGCTTTGCTTTTATAGTCAGCTAAAAGCTCATAAAGATCCAATTACGCTCCACACTATTAAATATGATGCATGCATATGACTATAAGAACATTTACAAGCCTGCCTGAAAATGTCCTCTGCAGCTTGGAGATGCGGGGAATTGTATGTGGCCTACTCCTCCCTCCTTCCCTCTCTCTCTCTCTCTTCCTCTGTGAGAGTCAAACAATATCAGCAGAATTCAGGAATATGTAAGGAAGAACCCCCCCTCTTTTTTTTGTCAGTCGTGGGCCCCAGCTCTGGGCCTGGGCGCTGTCCCTCAGCTCTTCAGCTCAAGGCTAGCGCTCTACCACTTGAGCCCCAGTGCCACTTCCAGCCTTTTCTGCTTCTGTGGTGCTGAGGAATCAAACCCAGGGCCTCATGCATGCAAGGCAAGCATTCTACCTCTGAGCTACCTTCCCAGCTCTGGGAAGGAACCCTTTTGAAATCAGGTTCTGACCTGGTATAACACACACACACACACACACACACACACACACACACCTTTTCCAGGCACTTTAGCACAAACAGATGGATTGAAAATCTTTCTCCAGAGCTTGTATCAACCTTTCATCATCAGGCCCCAGTCCCCACTTTGGCTGTTGGCTCTGGGTGCATTGACTGTGGCCCTTCCCAAATCCTGGTCCCAGCTTTGGACTCAGGTCTTAGGCTGGGCCCAAGGAAGGCGTGTGTGTGTGTGTGTGTGTGTGTGTGTGTGTGTGTGTGTGTGCAGATACTAGACTTGAACTCTGGGCCCGGTGCTCTTCCTTGGCTGATTTCACTCAAGGCTGGCACTCTACCACTTGAGCCAGACCTCCACTTCCAGCTTATTGCTAGTTAATTGGAGATAAGAATCTCACAGACTTTCCTAGCCAACCTAGCTTTGAACCGCAATCCTCAGATCTCAGCCTCTGGAGTAGCTAGGATGACAGAGGGGAGGCCCATGTGCTGGCCTGCATTTCCAATATAAGAAGTAAGAACTAGAGGACACTTCTCAAGGTAACATCTCTACCTTGTTCAGCCAGCCACCTGTTCAATAACTCGCCAACTCTGAGAATCTAGTGTTTACCTTCCCCCCAGAGCTATATAATCCCACTAGCTACAAAGATTTTTGTCAAGCTTGACTACCTGTAGTTGCAGTGGGGAAAAAGCTAAATACTTTGCTGCTCCTCTAAAATCATAAGCCACACCAGTGTGTGCTTGTCATTGCATTCGGGGAGATTCTACAGTGTCCTCTTGGTGATAGAGAGGGAGGGGGCACGTCACCCCTCCCCCACTGCTCTGGACTTTCAAGAAGAAAATTGAATTAAGTCCCGTGATGAACAGACACATCCATTTATTAATTGGAAGTAAATGCATATGACAATTGTAACTGGAGGAGAAAGAGCTGGCAGCCCATTTAGGATATAAACTACTTCTTCCAGGCACTTCGTTGAGAATGATGGATGGCCCTTTCTGAAATCAGCAAGTGTGTTAAACACATAGCTCCTGGGTAGAACCATCTGCCAGATGGTGCCAGCCTCACCCCTGCCTGAGTCCTCTCCCTCAGAATCTCACTCCCCCAGAATTCTGCAGCTGCAGCCCCCCTTTCCAGTGAACTAGTGCATCCACTATTTTTGTTTTTGTTTTGTAGGTTGTAGGGCTTGTACTCAGGGCCTGGGCACTGTCCCTGAGTTCTTACGCTCAAGGTCAGTGCTCTACCACTTTGAACCACAATGCCACTTCCAGTTTTCTGGTGGTTTATTGGAGATAAGAGTCTCATGGACTTTCCTGCCTGGGCTGGCTTTGAACTGTGATCCTCAGATATTAGCCTCCTGAATAGCTAGGATTACAGGTATGAGCTGCTGGCACCAGGCTTGTGCACCCAGTCTTATTAGCTCAGCTGTCTCACGTTGTAGGGGAGCCATTTGTAAAAAACAAAAACAAAAAAACTTCAAAAACCTGGCGCTGGGAAGGTGGCTTAGTGGTAGAGTGCTTGCCTTGCATGCATGAGGCCCTCGGTTCGATTCCTCAGCACTATATAAAAGCAGAAAAAGCCGGAAGTGGGACTGAGGCTTAAGTGGTAGAGCGCTGGTCTACAGCTGAAGAGCTGGGGGACAGGGCCCAGGCCCAGAGTTCAGGCCCCGCAACCGACAAAAACAAAAAAAAACTCCTCCAAAAACCTGAATCCAGCAACTTCAGTGTTTCCACACTGCCTATTGCTCCAGGCTCCGTTTTCATATGTGGGCTGAGGCTGGAGCTTGAACTCAGGGCTTAGCTGCTGTCCTGTAGCTTTTTCACTCAAAGCAGGCTCTTTATCATTTCAGCTAAGCCTCCACTTCCAGCTTTTTGTTGAATAATTGGAGATAAGGGTCTCACAGATTTTCCTGTCTGGGCTGGGCTGGCTCTGAATGGCAATCCTCAACTCTCAGCCTCTTGATTGGCTAGGATTACAGGCAGGAGCCACCAGCGTCTAACAGAGGTCGGGATTTCTTTTTTTGTTGTTTTTTTTTTGGGGGGGGGTCCGGTTGTGGGGCCTGAACTCTGGGTCCCTCAGCTCTTCAGCTCAAGGCTAGCACTCTACCACTTGAGCCACAGTGCCACTTCCATTTTTGTTTTTTTCATTTTTCTTATGTGGTGCTGAGGAATTGAACCCAGGGCCTCAGGCACACAAGGCAAGTGCTCTACCGCTGAGCCACCTTCCCAGCCCCAGAGGTTGGGATTTCTTAAGGCAGCTTTCTAGTCCATCTCAAGACTTGTAAGACTCCATCTCAGCCAGAAGCTGGGTGTGGTGCCAGCTACGTGGGGAAACACAAATAGGAGGATCACAAGACTGGATGGCCCAGACATATAGAGAGACCCTATCTCAAAACTCATCACTGAAAATGGCAGAGTGACTTAGGAGGTAAAGCAGCTGATTAACAAGCATGAGGTCCCAAGATCAAACTCAGTACTCCCCCAAAACAAAACAAAAATCCAGAGAAGCCTTAATAGTCTGGACCAAGGACCCTGGATACTGAGGACTGACAGTAGAAGGCAGCTAGATGGAATGATTTGTGGCAAAATGTCGCCCTAGTGTTGGGGACAGAGGCTTGAGTGGCTGAGCACAGCAGCGGGGGAGGGGAGGTATCGTGAGTCCAATGGACCGAAGACAGGACGGGTGCAATCTGTTTCCGGTGTGTCACCTGTCTGCGCCTCTGTCTTTTCGCATGGCTGCATAGTCTACGTGCAGTTCTGTACGGCGTGTGCCCATTCACCCTGTGTTGTGTTCAGGATCGCCCAAAGTAGCTTAAATCATTGTCTACTAACCTGCCGCAAACAGCTAGCAAAACATGATCATGCTATGAGTGGATTGCTCATTCATTTAAGTAAATATTTGCCAAATCTCCTCCACAAGCCACACACTGTCCAAGGGGACTGGAGGAAGACCAGAGGATGAGACCCATGCCCAACCGACCCCAGCTGGTACTGGGCAGAGCTGGGATTTGACTGAGCTGCCCCTCAGTCTTTGGCACTGCTGGTCAGGAAGAAGATGGCTGGAGTGAGGTAGTTAACAGGGTCAAGTTAGCCAGGTGTTGTAATCCTAGCGATTCAGGAGGCTGAGATCTGAGGAGTGGGGTTAAAGGCCAGGAAACTTTGAGAGACTCTTCTCTCTAATTAGCCAGAAAAAAAGAAAGCCAGAAGTGGAGCTGTGGCTCAAATGGTAGAGGGCCTTGAGCAATAAAGCTAAGTGAGAATGATAGGTCCTGAGTTCAAACCCCAGAATCAGTACTCGCGCGCGCGCACACACACATACACACACACACACACACACACACACACACACACAAAGTCAAGTTAAAAACAATAAAAAATAATAGGTCTGGAGCCGAGGACATGGCTCTGAGGTGGCCAGCGGTGGTTAATCCTGCCCTGGGTCTTGCTTAACCTACTGAGGCGGCCTCTACTTCTTCCCAATACACAAACTGTACCAGAGAGGGAAGTGGTTTGTCTGAGGTCATATCGGGGTCCAGCATCTCCTGACTGTGGGTCTGGGCTCCATATGGAAAGCCTGGCTTTGGGGGTTCCTACCTACCCAGCCACTCACCTGATCGGCCCCAAAAGAGGTGAGGTTGCTCCTGACTGAGCTGGTGGCCAGAGCAAGCAGCAGCAGCCCTGAGTACAGGACCGGTGCGCAGTAGGGTCTGGGCCAGGCGCGCTTGCAGTTGAAGGAAGGGCAGGGTGGCTCCAGAGGCGACAAGGACATCTCCCCACAGAAGGACAGACGGCCATCGGTCATGGCGGTGGCCAGCAGCAGGCCCGAGGCAGCCAGGTAGAGCAGCAGGCTGAGTACCACGGTCCGGTAGCGGCTCAGGTACACATCGGCCAGCCAACCACCCACGGGGGCCAGCAGGTAGGATGCACCCAGGAAGACCAGTGCAGCGCGGGACGCCTGCTCACCAGTCCAGTTGAAGTTCTGGCTGTTGAGGTAGAGCACGAGGTTGGCCGCCACGCCGAAGAAGGCGGCCCGCTCCAGCAAGGACACCAGCAGCACTGCGGTCCCCGCCATCCGACGCCACCCTCGGGGTCCCCCAGCACCCCGGGGCAGCAGCGGCCTTCGCTCCTCTGCTGCCCGGCTCTGCTGCTCCCGGCTGGGCATCGCGGCCCCTCCCTCCAATCAGGCCCGCCTTCCTTGCCTGAACCCCTTGTCCTGAGCTTCCTTGCCCTGGGGGTCTTTCTTCTTCCCCTCCCTTCCCCCTCTTCCTCCTCCCTCCTTCCTTTACCCTGGGCTATCTCTACCCCTCCTCTTCTTCCTCCTCCTCCCTATTCACAACTCCCTCCTCGCACCCCAATCCCTTCCTACGGGCTGATCCCCCTCCCCAGCCTTCACCCCGAGACTCTTCCCAGCCTCCTTCTCCACCTCTCTTCCTCTTTCCGGCTGGCCAGCTCGGTGGGTCAGCCTTTCTTAACTGTTGTCCCTCCCTCTATGCCCCCTGGGCTGTTCTGGTCCCCCACCAGCCCCCCATCCTCTCCATCCTCAGATTGCGTTCTCCCTCCTGTCAGGCCCCCAGCCCATGCCCGGCCTTCCCCTCCCCAGGCTCCGCCTGGCTCCCTGGGCTGGCTTCTGCTTCTTGAGAAGTCGGGCTTCCCCTTTCACTGGCCCTGTGGCTGCCCCAGGTCACATGGTTGTGAGGAGAAGTGAAAGGCTGGGCGAGGAGCCCCGCATCCAGCTTCCGAGCACCCTCCCCCACCCCGCCCCGACCTCACACCAACACCCAGATTTTCTTTGCCACTCCTCCCTGCCTCCCCAATCAACCGGGAGGAGGAAATCCTTTCAGTTTCATTTCTTCCCAGGATCCCACACTGAGCACCCGCCTCTGTCCCTCCCGGTATCCCAGGCTGCAGGATTGGAGGCCACACATGCTATGTTGAGGGGCCCTGGCCCATTTCACAGACGCAGGGACTGGGCCCCAGTGGGAGGCGGGGTGGGGAAGGGATCTAGGGACCCACTCGATCCTGACCACCAAAGTGGGAAGATAAATCACGGCTGGGTGAACATCATGCAACGCAGATTGCACAAGCGCTGCTGCTGAGGAAGGAAGCAGATGCCCAACCGCCCAGGGCGCCGCACAGGGCCCCAGCTAGTGGAGAAGGGGAAGGGCAGTGCCCGTCAGGGGCCATCGCGGCTACTGCCCTACTCAGGACCAGAGCCAGCCTCATGTAGACATACAAGCAAGCCTAACAGGAGAGAGCTGCCGTGCTGGTGGCTCCCATCTGCCATCCTAGCCACTCACCAGGCTGAGATCTGCGAATTTAAGATCAATGTGAGTCAAGGTAGACTCTTATCTCCAAGGATCTACCAAAAAGCGACAAGTAGATGTGTGGCTCAAATAGCAGAGCACTAGCTTTGAGCGAGAAAGCTAAGGGGTAGTGCCCAGGTCCTGAGTTCAAGCCCCAGTATAGTTTCTCTGTCTCTCGTCTCTCTCCTCTCTCTGTCTCTCTCTCTGTCTCTGTCTCTGTCTCTGTCTCTCTCTCTCACACACACAGATTTCTTTTTGGTCAGTCATGGGACTTGAATTCAGGGCTTGGGCACTGTCCCTGAGCTCTTCTGCTCAAGGCTAGCACTTTACAAATTTGAGCCACAGTCCACTTACAGTTTTCTGGTGGTTAATTGGAGATAAGAGTCTCACAGCCTTTCCTGCCTGGGCTGGCTTCAAACTGTGATCCTCAGCTCTCAGCCTCCTAAGTAACTAGGACGACAGGAGTGAGCCACTGGTGCTCAGCAGAAAAAATGGTTTTTAACCTTTATGTCAGGTAAGAAGCCGTGCTGTAACATGGAGGGCAAATCCATGAAGGTGTGGGGCTTAGGGAGACAGTGAGAAAGCAGAGCTCTTCACTCAGGTACTGTCTAGTAGCCAGAAACCGTGCGCCTTGTGTAAGGCAGGCAGAGACTACAGGACAGAAGCTGACTCAGGTGAACCACCCTTGCTTCTCTTAAAGAAAGCTTGGGATCACAGCCCTCCGGGTCTGGGGATGACATGCAGGCCACCTCAGACACAGCAGCTTTCTCTCTTGGCAAGGCCATTACCCTGGCAGAAATGACAAATGACATTCCACAGGGCTGAGTCTTCCATGGGACACGGCTGATATATCATGGGTGATCTTCAGGGGATTGTGGATAGAGATACGGTTTCTGTGAAGAAACAAGAAGAGGAGGAAGAAGAAGTGGAGGAGGAGGAGGAGGAGGAGGAAGGAACAGAAGGAGAAGGAGGAGGAAGAAGAAAATGATGACAATGACAGCAAAATATGGTGACACATCATCCTATACCCTGGCACCCTGGAGGCCCAGGTGGGAGGATCAAGAGCTTGAGGCCAGCCTGGGCTACATAGACCCTGTCTGCAAACAGAAAGGAGAAGAGTGAGAGTGTGGACATATGGAAGAGGGAAGGGATGGAAAGGGGAGGAGAGGAAATCCATGACCTGTGGCATGCAGCAGTGCCCACCCAGCCTCCAGCTTCCAGCCTCCATGCAGACAGGGGTGGTTTCCAGGGGGAAACCATGGGGTATACTGGGCCAGGAAAAGGAAGGGGCGATTTGCATTAGGCACACAGGGGAAGTAGTGTTCTGAAAGTAGACGTCATTGTCACCAAGACATGAATAACAACACTGCTCAGTGTAAGGGGATGAGAGCAGACTTTTAGCACTGAGGCGGCCCAGGGCGGAGAGCGGTAGCCACAACCCATAAACCTGTGAGGCTTGTGCCAGGTAGAGTTTAGCCACATGGTGTCAAGATTTTTCTCTTTGGTTATTTTTTCTTATTAAACATTTTTTTTTCCAGAACCGGGCACTGGTAGCCTCATGCCTAGCATCCTAGCTACTCAGAAGGCTGAGATCTGAGGATCACAGCTCAAAGCCAGCCCTTCCAGGAAAGTCTGTAAGAATTCTCTCCAATGAACCACAAAAAAGTCCGAAGTGGTTGGGTACCCATGGCTCATGCCTGTAATCCTAGCTACTCAAGATGCTGAGATCTGAGGACTATGGTTCAAAGCCAGCCCAGGCCAGGAAAGTCCATGAGACTCTTACCTCTAATTAACCAGATACAAAATAGCTGGAAGTGGAACTGTGGCTCAAGTGATAGAGTGCTAGCTTTGAACACAAAAGCTCAGGGCAGCGTCCAGGCCCAGAGTTCAAGTCTCAGGACTGACAAAAAGTCAGAAGCAGAGCTGTGGCTTATGTGGTGGAGTGCCAGCTCTGAGAGAAAAAGCTAAGAAACAGCATGAAATCCTCAAGTTCAAGCCCCAATACTGGCATATATGTGTGCGTGTATGTGCACACACACACACACACAGACACACGCACACACAAATTTTTTTTTTTTTGTCGGTTATGGGGCCTAAACTCTGGGCCTGGGTGCTGTCCCTCAGCTCTTCAGCTCAAGGCTAGCACTCTACCACTTGAGCCACAGCGCCACTTCTGGCTTTTTCTGCTTATATGTGCTGAGGAATCAAACCCAGGGCTTCATGCATGCAAGGCAAGCACTCTAACACTGAGCCATCTTCCCAGGTCCCCGCCCCCCCCATATTTTTAAAGCCTGGCTTATACCTATAAACATCTCTAGTCAAGAGACTGATATTTAAGATCAAGGGTTGAAACTGGCCTGTCAGACAAGTCCTTGAGAATCATCTCCAATTAATCAGCCAAGAATTGGAGGCAAAACAAGAGATAGAGCTTCAGCTGTGAGCCAAAAGATTTCACCATATTGGGAGAAACTGGGTTCACATCCCAGTGCCAGCACCCAATTTCAAAAAATTAGCTAGCTCCTTAAAACTATTTGCTCAAGCTGGGAGCCTGTCATCCTAGCTACTCAGAAGTCTGAGATCTGAAGATCGTGGTTCAAAGCCAGCCTGGGCAGGAGAAGCTATGAGACTCTTGTCTCCAATGAACCACCAAAAAACTACAAGTAGAGCTGTGGTTCAAATGGTCGAGCGTTAACCTTGAGAAGAAAAACAAAACAAGGCTTGAGGATAGCACCCAGGCCCGAGTTCAAGCCCCAGCACTAGTACACACAAACACATGTGTTTGTGTGTGTATATATAAAGTTCAAGTCTAGGAATTGCATAGTCCTGCAATCATGTGCCTGCTACTAGACGGGGAAGTGGCAGCAGCCCAGTAGAGCGAAGTGACAGACTGAGGCCCTGACAGGCCTTGGTTGCAGGCCAGTGCCCCCCTGAGCCTCACTGAGCACGCTGTCGGGGAGTGAGGAGCAGAGGCTGCATTGTGGAGGGATCTCCTGGAGGCCGCAGGAGGCCATGGCCTCCTTTAAAACAACAACAAAAAAGAAGAGCTGTCTGCTAGGAGGAAGTTCCAAAATGAGGCTCGAGGCAGAGCTCTAGCTCGACCTGCTAGAACCCTGTGCCCTTATTTTTGTGGCTGAAAACAAAACAACAAAACTAAACTTGGTGATGCCATCTAGACCTAACTTTCTGCTTCTGGGCACTATTATTATTATTATTAGCACCATCAGTGCCGCCCTGCTGCATCGCCCACAGGTGATAGAGATGGGCATCAAATGGACAGGCTTATTTCATAGGTGTGAGAGAAAGTTCTTTCTCAGGTCTACCTGAGGTCTCTCACACATGCGAAGCAACTGGGATTTAAGCTGGCTCACCTATGATCTGTATCTGTGGGTGCAGCCTGGAGGATAGGTAGAAATGAAAACAGACCACTGGGAGGAAAGTATTTCGCCACGGTATAGTGAGGGGCCTTGGGACAGACAGTAGTCCTTCTCAATGTCCTGTCTAAGTCAGGAATGGTCCATCTCTACACCTTACCAGTGCCAGGGGTGGTCCTTCCCAACACCCTGCCTAGGCCAGAGTTGGTCAGTGCCAACATACGCCATCGAAGAGCAGGTGCCACGTGGCATCTACAGCCTCACACCCTCCACAGCCTCTCCTCCTTAAAGGAGGCGTGTAGCTGTGTGTGGCAGCAAAGATTGAGAGCTGCTAGTTCCTTCCTGCCCACGATCACCAGGGGTAGAATAGAACAGACTCCTATCTGAGTCTGTGCAGCAGAAGGAGTAAGCAGGGGGCCACCGCTGAGCGTGAGGCCCAGCTGAAGGACTGGCCTAGGGAAGACGGCGGGAGAAGAGGAGCCATCTTCATATTGTCTGTCTTGTCCCCTCTGGGCAGCAACTTTCCACCATAGTGATGGAAAGCTAAGACAAATGACCTGAGGGGAGTGAACTTTGAAGGAGGGAAGGTTTACTGTCAGCTGTTTCAGCCCATGGTCATTTGGCCTGGTGGCCTTTGGACCTGTCGCAGGAACAAGCGATGGACAGAGGATGGACAGTTCACTTGCCTTGTGGCCACAGCTGGGGAACAAAAACGGAGAGAAGCAGGGGACCCAATATCCTCCTCAAGGGCGTGGCTCCAAGGATCCAACTTCCTTCCATTGATCCTCACTTCCTAATGGTTCCTCAGCTCTACTAGCTAAGACCCAGCTTCAGCACATGAGCCATGAGTGGGTGTGTGGGGACATTCAAGATCTAAACTACAGCAGAAATAGTCCTCTCCTTTCCTCCCCTCTCTCCTCCTCCTCCTCCTCCTCCCCCTCCCTATTCTCCTGCTCCTCCTCCTCCTTGTTCTTCTGGGTGTGCATCTGTGTGCATGTGCATGCATGTGTGTGTGTGTGCACGTGTGCACGCGCAGACGTACGTGAGTGTGTGTGTGTGTGCACATGCAAGCACGCTAGTCCTGGGGCTTAAACTCAGGACCTGGATACTGTCCCTGAGCTTTTGTGCTCAAGGCCAACATTCTGCCAATTGAGACACATTTCCACCTTTGGCTTTTACTTATTTATTTTTTTGCCATAGGCCCAGGGAGATAAGTCCAAGTAACCATAGACTTGAGTCAGAATATCTCCCCTGCTTTTATTTGTCACAGCAATGATTGCTGACTGACACGGTGTCTCATACTAGCCACGAAGGTCATTTTGTTTAGGAAATTTCGAAGCACACATAAAGTGAAGAGAACTCTCTCATGAGTTAGATGTGGCTTCATCTTAGTGATGATAAATATTCACTCTATTATCTTTCTACACTTCATTTCCTCCTCAGTGGCTCCTTGGGTTGTATAGGAGCTCAATCCGGACTTTCTATCATTAATCGGTATCTATGTCATCTCACCCTGTGCATATAGAACATGAGCATTTCTTTCAAAGAAAAGCCTTACTCCACTACCATGATCTCCCCAAATTGAATTGACTAGCTCCTGTCCCTGAACTTTTTCTCTCCTCTCTTTTTCTTCCCACTTTAACCTTGTTGTACTAAAATAAATTCCTTGCTAAAACTTCCACCTTGTGAGACACTCCTATTTTTTTCTCTGGCGAGACACCTTGAAATGCTTTTTGCACATCGATCTCAAGGGCCTGCAATTCTGCATGGAAATTGGGACCTCTGGCAACATTATGACAGGTCAACCTGCCATCAGAAAACAGTAAGGGACAATCTCCCCTGGAGACAGCAAAGAGCAAGCCAGGGCTGCTGACACCTCCACCCTGATTTCAGACTTGTAGCTTGCAGATCTGTCAGAATCAATTCCTGTTGCTTTAAGTCATCAAGTTGTGGACAGTTCCTGAGTGTTAGAACCTCATAGAACCAGAGGCTGCAGTAGTACAGTTACTGTGTTCCAGTCAAAGCCCTTATGCTGAGACAACCCTGTCTTCTCTCCATCAAGAGGCTGACTTAGCTGGGTGGCTCACATCTGTAATTGTAGCTACTCAGGAGCTAGAGATCTGAGGATTATGGTTTGAAGCCAGCCCCAGCAGGAAAATCCATGAGACTCTTTTGTTGTTGTTGTTGTTGTTGTGGAGCTTGAATTCAGGGCCCTGGGTGCTGTCCCTGAGCTCTTTTTCTCAAGGCTAGGGCTCTACCACTTTGAGCCACAGCGCCATTTCTTTTTTTAAAATGTTTTTATTTTGAGTGGTTCATTGGGGATGAATCTTGTGGATTTTCCTGCCAGGGATGGCTTTGAACTGTGATTCTCAGATCTCAGCCTTTTGAGTTGCTAGATTACAGGCGTGAATTGCTATCACCAGACCTGAGACTCTTATCTTCAGTGAACCACCAGAAGACCAGAAGTGGCTTTGTAACTCAAAGTGGTAGAGCGCTAGCTTTTTGCAAAAGAGCTCAAAGACAGCATCCAGGTTCTGAGTTAAAGCCCCACAACCAACAAAAAGCAAAGCAAAGAGGCTGAATTATCTATGGGTCCAAGTTCAAGGTGCTGGTTGGAGTGAGTTCAGGGCCCACTGCTAGAAGAATTTACCCCTTGTTAGCCATGGCGTCTTTAGCAAACATAGCCCTCTAATGTCAATGTTCCTACCAGCAAAGAATCCCTAAGAACATAATCTATTTAGCAAACTAAAGCCTTAATAGCATGAAACTTTCCTTAAGGCTTCATAGAAGCATGAGCCAGCTCTGGTTCTCTTCCTTCTGGTTTAGAGATTTAGATCTCTTTCCAGAATATTGCTTATTCCCTTTTACTGGGCCAAGATCAGGAGAGAGAGGCAGACTGGATGGAAAAAAATAAAGCTTGGATTCTTCAAGGATGGAGAATTACTAGGTGTCCCTTGGAATATGAGATCAAAAGATCCTGATTCTGAGAATTATAAATAAAGATGAGCACATTGATTCAGCATCCAGCTAGGTTCATCTTCCAGCTTCCTGGTCAAAGCTTCGCCCATGCACTGTGAGTGGCTTGGGGAAGAGTCTGTCACTGCAGCCTGCTGGCCAGCCTTTAGATGGTCAGCGCCCCCTGCCAGCAGGCCCCTTCCCACCGCCCTGCAGCCAGCTGCCCATCCTCTGTTTGCCTGTTCTATTTCCTTTTTTCCCCCTTTTCCTTTTCAGTTTTTAAAGAAATAGCAAGCTTTCTCCCTCCACTCTAGTTTATCGCTCTGCTAGTTTGTCATGCACATTTCATTTAACAACATCAAAAACTACTCAACATTTTCCCCTCCCACCAAATGATATGATGTGTGTGTGTGTGTGTGTGTGTGTGTGTGTGTGTGCATGTGATCACCTGCGCAAGTCTATGCATGGATGCATACGCATCAGTGCTGGGACTTGAACTCAGGGCCTGGGTATTTTTCCTGAGCCGTTTTGTTCAAGGCTAGTACTCTGTCACTTGAACCACAAACTCTGCTACTGGCTTTTTGCTGGTTAATTGGAGATATGAGTCTCACAGACTTTTTTGCCCCCCCCTTTTGTTTATTTTTTGCCAATTCTGGGGTTTGAACACAGGGCCTGGGCACTGTCCCTGAGCCTCTTTGTGCTCAAGGCTAACACTCTACCACTTGAGCCACAGCTCCACTTCCTGCTTTTTTTTGAGTATGTGGTACTGAGCAACCAATCCCAGGGCTTCGTGCATGTAGGCAAGCACTCTACCACTAAGCCACATTCCTAACCCTTAATTGGTTTTGAATCTCGATCCTCAGATTTCAGTCTCGTGAGTGGCTAAGATTACAGAGCCGTCGGAGCTCACCCAAATACAGCTTTCTAATCCTGATCACTGCTTACCGTTTGTTTGTTACAGCTCTCAGGTTTTTTAGTCTCATACAGGCTTCCCGCCAACTCTATAAATTAGACATTATTATAAGCCTTTTATACAATTAGTATTTATTTGGTCTACCTATAATTCCATATTTTTTCATTAGACCTTCTTTCTAGGTTTAGTTTCCTTGTTCTTTTTTTTTTTTTTTCTTTTTGACCAGTTCTAGGGCTTGAACTCAGGTCAGGGTCTGAGCGCTGTCTCTGGGCTTTTGTGTTCAAGGCTAGCACTTTACCACTTGAGCCAGAACAGCTGGTTTTTTTCTAAGTAGTTTATTGGAGATAAAAGTCTCAGGGGCTGGGAAGGTGGCTCAGTGGTAGAGCGCTTGCCTTGCATGTATGAGGCCCTGGGTTCACTCCCTCAGCACCACATAAGCAAAAGGAAAAAAGCCGGAAGTGGTGCTGTGGCTCAAATGGTAGAGCACTAGCCTTGAGCTGAAGAGCTGAGGGACAGCGCCCAGGCCCAGAGTTCAGGCCCCACGACTGGACCCCTGCCTCCCCACCCCCAAAAAAAGTGTCAGAACTTTTCTGCCTAGGTTGGCTTCAAACTGTGATCCTCAGATCTCAGCTTCCTGAGTAGCTAGGATTATAGGCATGAGCCACTGGCGCCTGGTTTTGTTTCCTTATTCTCACAAATTCCTTTAGCGGAAGGTCTATTCATTTAGCTGTAAATGTTTTCAGGTTTTTTTTGGTCAGGAAATGTTTCTTCCTTGGTCCACTTTCTGTGGCGCTAGCACATGTCACAGGCTGGAGAAGGACAAACCCATCTCTCTTAGTTCTGAAGGCTGAGAAATCCAATGTAAAGAAGCTGGGATCCGGTGAGGGCCATCTGGCCATGTGGAAACATGGTGGAAGGTATCATGTGATAAAAGGCAAGAACAGCAAGGGCATGAAGTGGAGATCTCGCCTCTTCTTACAAAGTTTCCCTTTCTGGAGCAGGGGATCCTGCCCTTGTGGCTCCCTGTAACCCTAATCACTTTGTAAAGGTGTACCTTCAAATAGCATCAATGTATGCACTTGGAGACTCAATTTCCAACACATAAGCTTTTCTCTTAGTACTTTGAGGTGTTAACTGTTTGTGTTCTGGCTTCAGTTGCGGACAGTGAGACATTAACTTTCTGTCTACTTCATAACTCATCCATCATCCCTCTAAATGAGCAGCTGCTTTCCCACCAGCCATGCCTGGCATAGACTTTTGTAAAATTCAAATTATGTTGGGATTGAGGAATCTTCTCTAGGAAGATCTGAGGAGTATGTCTTTCATCCATGCTGGGAATTTCTCTATTTCCTTCTGAAGCACTGATAAAAATAGACCCTGCTGCCTTTGAACCTCAGTACCAGGGTTTCTGTCTCTGTTTCTGTGATACATTCTGGGTTAAGTTCTTCAGAGCAACTTTCCAGATTCCAAATTCTCTCTTCATGTAGTCAATCTTCTGTTTAATCTGGCCATTGAGATGCTAGTTTCTCTATTATATATATATATATATATATATATATTTTTTTTTTGTTTATACAAGTACTACTTAATGTTTGCTAGTCTATCTGATCATTTTTTTAACTTAAAAACTGTTATTGTAAAGGTGATGTATGGAGGTCTGGTTACAGTTATGTAAGTCAGGTAATGAGTACATTTCTTTTTTAAATTTTTTTTATTGTGAAAATACTGTATAGAGGAGTTACAGTTACATGAGCAAGGTAATGAGTATATTTCTTATCAAGCATTGTTGCCTCCTCCTTAGTTTTTCCCCTACTATCCCTTCCCTCCCATCTCCACAACTACACTCTCCCTCCCCACAAGTTGTAAAGTTCATTTTTCAACATAGTGTCTTGTACATCTCATTGTTGCAATGGGTCCACCTGTATCCCTATTTAAACATTTTGTTTTTTCCCTTCCTCTCTCCAAATTATACCAACATCAAATCAAATACAGTGAACGCAGGGGTTATACGTGGGGGAGGAACATACAAAGCAACAACAAAAAAATCACATGGTACCTTATAAATATGTTAAAACCGATAGCAAGAAAGAAAAAAACCACTTGTGTCTCTATCTTGGGGTTCATTTCACTTAACTTCATCTTATCTGGTCATAGAGTACATTTCT
This sequence comes from Dipodomys ordii, assembly GCF_000151885.1. Classification (NCBI taxonomy): domain Eukaryota; kingdom Metazoa; phylum Chordata; class Mammalia; order Rodentia; family Heteromyidae; genus Dipodomys; species Dipodomys ordii. Next base: position 1,724,249 of record NW_012267333.1, on the reverse strand, counting down.
TTTTGAACAATGTCATCCCTCCCCCCTCTCCCAGTTTTTCCCTCCCGTTCCCACCCACAAGATGCATAGTTCATTTTCAACATAGTATCTAGTGAGTACCACAGCTGCATTTGTTTACCCTTTGTCCCCCCATTTCTGTGTCCTTCCTTTCCCTCCCAAAGACAGATAAACAAACAAACAAGACAGAAAAGAAAATGAAAATAGCAACAAGGAAAAGACCTCTTGTCTCCATTTCCTGGAGTTCATTTTAGATAAATATTATTTTATATGATCAGATACACATAGGCATTGTTCCTTTGTGTTCCTCCCCTAAGAATATCCTCCTTTGGTCTCACTGTGTGTGAATACCTAGAGACCTGTATAACTTATCTTATTCCAGTGTTCCCTGCTCAGTCGTAATAAAGTCTACTCATTTTCTGTACCTTCAACTACCAACTTTTAATTCTTATTTTATGTGTCCATATACCATAACTCCAACATCTCAAGTTTTTGAAGGTCTATTGTCAACTGCTTTGTTTTACAATTCATTTTTTCATTCAAGCTCATGTTCCTTGGATCTTTTTCTCTGTGGGAAATCTTTGAGGCCAGAGCTTAAGGTGAGTATCTCTAGTGTTGTAAGGTGTAATTACTCCAGAAGCCACATTTTGAAAGATGGAATATTGGAGTCTTTATTATACAGTTAGCAGGCTGCAGGCAATTAGTTGTTACAAAGGCCTGCAGCCCCAAATACACATAACACAGCTAGGAAACAGGCCAGATAGAAAGACAAAAACAATACCAACAAGCCAATTCATTCAGCTCTGATGGAGAGCTGAATTGGGACGCCATGATGCCTGGAGATGAGCCAGGAGACAAGACATAGGACACCATCACAGACACACTCCTGGCATGGAGTCCTGGCAGCTTGGCTGGTCTGGGCCTAAATAGGTTGGTGGGGGGCGGGGGGGGGGGCAGGTCTACAGGAAATTCCCAGTCCCAGGCACTGAACTGACAGATTCAGTAACCTATCAGCCAAGTGCCCTCCCCTACCTCCAGGGATCTGGGCACACCCATCACCTGAGGGGCAAGTGATAGGAGAGGGTGATTCCTTCCCCCAGCATGAAGACAAGATGCCAGACCCTACCATCCACCATGTGGCCAATCTGGTACCCACCAGACGTGATCTTACTTCACTAGGAAGGGTGTCCACCATTTCCCCCGGCCAAATACATAGGGCACTGCTGTTTAAATTTTTATATCATGTGTGCTTGTTGGGTTGGAGGTATCATGAATGAATTCTACTTCCAGACTCATGTGGGGCACAGCGGGGGAAGGGAGGGCTTGGAGGGCTTAGAGTATTCAAGGTGAGCTCAGAGCCTCTGGCAGAGCCTGGTCTGTTTTATCCAGGACCATTATTCTGAAGTTCTTGGCCATTCAAGAGCAGCAGCGGCTGCACAACCACCTCGGCTCCTGCTTCACGGTCATATTTGACCTCTGTTGATTTTTTAAAAAAATCATGTCTTGCCATCCCAACTGTGCTTAAAAAAAAAGAAAAAAAGTTGAAAGCTAGGCACTGGGGGCTCTAGCTACTTGGGAGACTGAGAGCTGAGGATCTCTGTTTGAAGACAGTACAGGCAGGGAAGTCTGTGAGGGTCATATTTCCAATGACCCACCAAAAAGCTGGAAGTGGAGCTGTAACTTAAGTGGTAGAGCACTAGCCTGTAGTAAAAAATGCTATAGGACAGCACCTAGGCCCTAAGTTCAAGTCCCAGTATGGGCACAAAATAGTTTAAAACACTGGTGTTCTGTATCAGGACAATTTCCCGCAAAGGCTCTCTACCCTATTGTCAAAAATAGAAGTCTCCATCCTCTCGTTTCAAAGGTGTTTTCCTCAGGACCAGGAGACCTTTCCTGTGGTCACCTTCCCCTGGTCTCTGATGGTCCGTTGGATTTGTGGGCCGCGAGCTCCTTGAGGGCAAGAAGCTGGTTTCCTTTCTCCCCTTTCATGCAGTTCATTCCAGAGATCCATATGCCCAAGTCTGGAGAACAGTGGAATTGAATCCAGCTGTTGGATCTACCCAGGAGTCCCCTGTGCTGCCCATGACTGTGACTCCCCACTAGAGGGCAGTCGCAGCTGCTGCCCAAGCCGACTCCACCCCTCCAGACCCCCACCCACCCAGGGCCCAGCATGGCCTTCCGGTGGGTGGGGCCTGGCTCCAGGTGACTCCAAAACCTGCCAAGCAAATGATGGATTCATCCCGAGGAATCCATGACATTCCACAGGTAGGCTGAGGGGGAAGCCGGAGGGCCGTAAGACTAGATCCTTCCAAGCAGGGCTAGAATGGAGAATCAGCTCCTTTTTCAACTCCACAGTTCTGCCTGGAGAGCCAAAATGATCTATTCCTTCATTTTTCTCAGCAAGCATTTATTCAGCACTTAGTGTATGCAACAGAGGAGAGCAGTGCTGAATCAAACCTGCTTCTTCCCATCTTTCTTACCCAGTCATTCACTGCAATCCAACGGGACCATGAAGCATTTCCCAGACAGCCCCTGCCACCCTCCGCCAGCAATTTGCCCCTGTCATGTTTGTGGCTCAAAGACCCCCCATCTGCTTAGAGCATGTTGATTCCCACAGAGGGCACCCAGCTGGTACTCAGCTAGACCTTCTGTGCCATCTGTGGACAGCTTGTAGGTGAGTGGAGTCTGCCTCTCCTGCAGGACCCTCAGAGAGGACCACTTTCTCTCTGGTTCTTTTGAGAGAGAAAGAAAAAGAGAGAGAGAGAGAGCACATAAGTGTTCTGAGGGCTTGAACTCAGAGCCTGGGTATTGTCTTTTAGCTTTTTCACTCAAGGTTAGTGCTCTACCATTTGAGCCATAACGCCACTTTTGGCATTTTGGTGGTTAATTGGTGACAAGAGTCTCATAGACTTTCCTACCTGGCTTGGTAGCTTCAAACTTCCATCCTCAGATCTCAGCCTCTTGAGCAACTAGGATTAAAGGCGTGAGCCACCAGAGCCTGGCTTTCTCTCAGGTTCTTTGTCGTCACTTCTGCTGGTGGAAAACTTAAGCTGTTGTCTCCTGAATGTGGCATCAGGACCACAGCCTTGCATTACGACCACAGCCCTCTTGCTCCTCAGCACCGTGGCCCAAGGAGAAGGGAAAACTTGGGACTGAGTCCCATAAGAGTCTGATTCTATGGAGAGGTTAACAGGGTGCCATTCGTTTGCTCTTCTAGCTTGTGTTGGCTTAGCATCTACTATGAGCCAGTGTGCCCTTGGGTCTACCAGGATGGAGGCACAGCGTCTCACTTCCCTTTGCTTTCCTTGGAAGCTGTGTGTGTGTGTTCAGTTGGGCTGGGTGGGCTCATGGTAGAGGCATCTGGGGCTTCCTCCCTACCCCAGCCTCAGTAACACCAGCCTAGCTTCCTGGAGATCAAAACCACAAGCAGAAGCGTGAGATACTCGCAGGCCGCAGAGCAGGGCGGAGACAAAGACACCCACGGGAACAAAGAGGGCACCAGGGTGACAGGCACACAGTGTCCGTCTCCTGGCCCCAGGATGGCCCTTCCCCTGGGCAGGGACGTGTGATGCTCAGAGATGACAGCAGCCATGTGGTTCTTCGTCGGGCTCACAGGATTGCTGGCGACCACCCTCACAGGTAGCCCTTTCTGTCACCTCAGGCACGAGGGGACATGGGTCCCATTTACTTGGCCTCTTTCTGGCTACCTTTCTGGGATTTTTAGCCAAGGTCACACTAGGGAAACAGGGGACCCTAGTTGTGACAATAGTCTGGACTGTGTGGAGGGAGTGGGGGAGGGTGAGCAGGAACTCCCCTGAGGACCAGGACTGGCTGGACAGTACCCCGTGCTCATCTCCTGAGAGATGCCATGGGCAGTGACCTTTGTGTCTTTTCAAGGATGTTTGAGGAGAGGGGCACAAGTCCCACCCACGGGCTCAGAGACGCTTCCCTCCCCCATTTTGTGCCAACTCACAGAAAGAAACTTCACCTTCCACAGGGACAGGACCAGAAAGGCATAGTTTCAAAATCAAGGCCAAAGCTTGGGGTTCACTAAGCCCCAGGAACAGGACTGGTGGCTTTACTACACTTACAGAGGGGTGCTAGTTTGAGCAGGAACGATCTTCAGGGCCACCTGCACCATCATGAGCTTCCCCGAGTGCAGAGGTATCAGCCAAGGACCAAGGCGCCCCTGGATTGTGTGCATCAGACCCTTGCTGGGTCCCGCAGAGTGCGGAGGCCATGCTGGTCACGGCTGGGCAATAGCTCAGAGACCCAGAATCCTGCCCCAGGTGGGCTTCATGTACAGAGTCGGGGAGCTGATAGGGAAATGGAATTTGGGGCCTGGCCAATTGGTGGGAGGCCCTGGGATGGGGCGGCTGAGCGCTTTCAGTTTGTTGCCTGTGGGACCCAGGAAGGCCTGGCCTGGAAGGGGCATTAGGCTGGCTCAGAGGCTAAGGGCAAGTATCGGGTGCTGAGATGTCTCCCCTCTGTCTACATCTCGGGGAGGTGTTCTGAGATGGTTCTGGGAAAGTCTTTTGAGGCTGGGAGTGGGATTTGCTTTGGCCTTCGGGGCCGAAGCCTCAACTTGACCAGTAGGCTCCAAACAGTAGTTCCAGCCAGGCACTAGTGGCTCCATGCCTGTTAATCCTAGCTACTCAGCAGACTGAGATCTGAAGATCATCACTCCAGCCCAAACTAGGAAGGAAAGCCTGTGAGACTCTTATCTCCAATTAATTACCAAAAAATCAGAAGTGGAACTGTGGCTCAAATGGTTAAGCACCAGTTTTGAGTAAAAAAGCAAAGAGACAGCCCCTAGGCCTTGAGTTCAAGCCCAGGTAACAGAATTAAAAAAAAAATTAGCATCAGGGACTCCGCTGCCTTCTACCCTGAGCTGAGGGCAGATGATGGGCAAGGCCCTCTTCCTCTACTTCATCACCGCCGGCCTCTCTGCAATTCTCAGGATTAAGCGGAGATCCAAAAGCTCGGTTATGACCTCCACTGATGTTCCAGGCTAGCTCCATCCACAGTTGCCCAATGAGAAGGGAAAAAAAAACGGGCTAGGCCAGATCCTCTGCCCTGGAGCCAATGGCTGGCTGGCCCCGACCTGTGCCTGTGGGGGAAGCGGGGCCACTGCGTGTGGCAAGATTCAGTGGACCCAAGGGAAGCCCCAGAATCCACTCCAAACCCCAGGTCTTTGCCCCCCCCCCCACGTTCCTCTTACAGGCACAGTGGTCTCTACTATGTTTTTCAAATGGTGTTGACTCATTGACTCGTTTCTTGTTACTCATGCACGTTTAGATTGAAAGAAAAATCGACCTCACTTTTGTGAAGTGGAAAACAGCTATTCTTTGTCATAAATAAAGAAGAAAAAGAAAGTGGTGGCCAACACCGGTTTGTGATCCCATGTCGCTCATGGTTGAAAGGGGGCCAAGCAAGGCCCTGGAGCCAGAAGCCACAGTCCACCCTGTTAAAAGGGGACAAGGGAGATGAGAAAGGCATCCTCATTCCCAAGTCATTTTTTTCTCATGACCATTCAGGGGGGTTCCAAGCACTCTGAGCAAGGGAATGGCCTTCCACTGATGTGACTGATCGTCAGTCCATGCTGCTCCTGAAACTCTCGCGATGACTGGTCAATGCTTTCCCGCCAAGAAATGGTGGCCTGCAGGAAGGGCTTTAGAGGCAGAAGGAGAACTGCACCCCAAAGAATCCCCGTGACCCCCACTGCAGTGCTTAAGTGAGGGAGGCCAAGCTGCTGGCTCTCAAGTCTAAGCATTTCTCTTCACCTAGTCTTGCAGGCCCAATGGACTCAGATCTCGTGGGGGATGGAGGTCTATGGTTGGGCCAGCTGTATTGGGGAAGGGTGATTCGGGATTCCAAGGAAAGGGGCGGACAAAGGAAAGAAAGAAAAATGATATAGAGTAGTAGGAGAGGGAGGGAGATAATGAAGTAGAGGGGGGGGGTCTGGTCCAAAGGGCTGTGCCCAAATCCTGGGTGGGCTGCCTGGTTCTGTTTGCAAGACTTGGCTGGTGAAATCTGGATCTCCTGGGCACTGGTAGACCTCCTCTCTCCTCAGTCTCGGCACTCAGCTATCTTCCCTGAATCCTGTTTCTCACCCAGGCAGCCTGAGGTCTGGGCTGGTGTCTGATTTGTCCTTTATGTAGTTTGGTGACCAGGATTTGGAGATCCCAGTTCTCTAATTCACTGATATGCTGCCCAGTGGCCGAGGTCCAGGACACTCCACTTCTGTACCTCAGTTTCCCGATCAGCCACTGGGAGGGTAAAAGAGCAGAGAGAATGAGCTAGAAGCCAATGATTGTGGTAGGTAGATGAAGTCAAGGCCTGAGGTTTTGCTCCAGTCCTGCTTCTGCTTCCACTGGTACCCAGGCTCCGTTTTCCTTCCTCATTAGTGGAATGGAGCTTTGAGCCCTGGAAGGGCTTGCTCAGATCTGAGACGACGATGCGGTGTGAGAAGTGAGTGTTTCTCACCAGAGCAGGCGAGGTCTATGACTCTAATACCTTCCACAGTGCAGGGCGGTCGATGAGAACCTTGCGGGCTTTTGTGAGCTGAAAGGAAGCTTGTGCTTATTTTACAAATTAATAATTCCATGCCAGGCACTAGTGGCTCACACCTATAATCCTAACTACTCCGGAGGCTGTGAGCTGAGGGTCATGGTTCAAAGCCAGCCCAGATGGGACTCCCATCTTTAATAAACCATCAACAGGCCAGAAGTGGAGCTATGATTCATATAGCACAGGGCCATCCTTGAGTGAAAAATCTAAGGGACAGCACCCAAGCTCTGAGTTCGAGCCCCAGGACTGGAGCACACACACACACACACACACACACACACACACACACACACACACGCAATGTCTTCTAGCTGGAACGGAGGCTCAGTGCTAGATTATTTGCCCAGTTTGTCCATGGCTCGTTCTGGGTTCAATCTGAAGCACAGAAAAAAAATATTTCTTAAAAAAATTAAGACTATTTCCTTAACTTGGAAATTCAACTTACAACTTTTTTTATTTTGGAGGGAGCAAAAATACCATTACTGGGCCTTGAACCCAGGGCCTCATCTCCCCCTTAGTTTTCCCTCAAGGCCGGTGCTCTAGCTTTTTGCTGGTTAATTAGAGATAAGATTCTCACACGTGTTTCTACTCAAGCTGATTTCAAATCATGATCCTCAGATCTCAGCCCTCTGAGTAGCTCAGATTACAGGCATGAGCCATCAGTGCCCGGCTCATTTCATTTTTAAGCCCAGTAATTTTTACCAATGACTTTCAAGAGCCGTTGATTAATATTTGAGTCAATCAAGCTAAATGGGGGAAGCAGCTTTAAAAAATAGATGTCTTGTTCAGATGTAGCTAATTAATTCCCTTAAGATTGTGGTGTCTAATGTAGTAATCACTAGAGGTATGTGTTTAAAACATGGTAAGATGCATTGCACTCATAAACTGACAAGTTGAATTGCAACCGCTTTGTATAGCTGCTTCAAGATAATAATAAAGTAATATGTGGTAGTTTGAATTGAGATAGATACAGTGTAACATTTACAGCCGACTGTGAAGATGAGCATTGAAGGGATACAATAACTCTCCTTAATAAATTACATGTGAATCACAAGTTGAAATGCTAGTATTTTAACAGACCACTCAAAAAATTCGATTAGCATTAAGCTGGCTTATTCCTCCCTACTTTCAATGGAACTACTAGAGAATTTAAAATTATATCTGTGGCTTGCATTGCATTTCTATTGGCTAGATATGCTAAGCTACAATTAGGAATTTAATATTTTTTTCTTAGGGTCAAGCCAGGGTCTCACATTTGTTAGTCTTCCAGATAAGCTTCAACTCTAGTTTTGCTACTCCATTTTCTTATGGAATAGTGGAAAGAAAAAAAAAAACCCAAACCAAAAAAACCTTCCTAAAGATTTCACAGTGAACTCAGAAACTTGTGACTCACATCTGAAGTCCTAGCAATTCAGTTGGCTGAGATCTGAGGATCACACTTTGAAGCCAGCCCAGGAAAGAAAGTCTGTGAGACTCCTATCTTCAATTAGCCACCAGAAAATCAGAAGTAGAGCTGTGGCTCAAAGTGGTAGAGTGCTCGTTCTGAGCAAAAAGGCTCAGGAACAGTGTCCAGGCCCTGATTTCAAGCCCCATGACTGACCAGAAAAAAAAGAAAAAAGATTTCAGAGCAATTTCAGATATAAAAATTTAGTATAAGCCAATGACTATGAAATTCTCTTAAATATGCTAATGAGATTTACAGAGATTTCCAAACTCTTATTTCTTTAACTTACAATGTGAATGGAAGTCAACTACTCCCTCACATGGATGACAAACAAGGGCTACATTTCTGAAGCAGGAACATGGCGGGCAATGAAGGAACTGATGGGCCAAAGCATTGAACTTGACCCAATTTAAACCTAATGTAATCACTTATACTTTATACATTCTAATCTTCCTGGGCTGAAAGCCACTTAGTGCCAGGTGCTGTGGCTCATGCCTGCAATCCTAGCTACTCAGGAGGCTGAGGAATCAGATCATGATTCAAAGCCAGTCAGGCAAAAAAAGTGTATGAATTGCTTATCTCCAATTAATCACCCAAAAGAAAAAAACAAAACAGAAGTAGAGCTGTGACCCAAGTGGTAGAATGCCAGCCTTGTGGAGAAAAAGCCAAGCAAAAGTGCAAGGCCCCGAGTTCAAGCTCCGGGACCGGCACAAAGGACAATAACAACAATAATAATAAGTGATTGTATCGTCTCAGGTTATCCTGAACAAGATGGAGATTTTCATCTTAGGACACAAAGTTCAGGTTAGCTTTTCTATTATTATTTATTTTTTTAAACAAAGTAGAGGATATGACCCTTTTGAACAGCTGATGCTCTCCAGCTGGGCAAATCCCTCAAATCACGGCCTCTGGATATTAAAAACCCAATCTATGCCTGCCTACTTGACTGGATTTAGTTAAACACACACTTCTACTTTTTTCTTTTTTTTTTTTTTTGCTGCTTCTGGGGCTTGAACTCAGGGCCTGTGTGCTATCTCTGAGCTTTTGTGCTTAAACCTAGTGCTCTACCACTTGAGCCACAGCATTTTTGATAGTTTAGCAGAGATAAAAGAGTCTCTCGGACTTTCCTATCCCGGCTGGCTTCAAATCACAATCCTCAGATCTCAGTCTCCTTAGTAGCAAGGATTAGAGGTGTGAGCCACTAATGCCTGGCTCACTTTTACTTTTCTATTCTGATTTCTCCTATAGTCTTCCTGCCAGCAATACAACCAGTGAATGTCACAGGAATATAGACTGGCTTGTGATGTGTTTTGTGGCCACTGGTCCATGGGCACACCTCCATTGCATTGCTACCATGGTTGTCCAGAGGTGACAGCCCTGGCTCATTTAGCCATATCCCTCTGTTGAGGGATCTGGGATGAGTCGGATACACCAGCCACCCAAGTTCAGTTTGAGTTTGGCGAGTCTTTCATGGCTGCCCCTGTCTTGCGGGTGGACAGGAAAAGGTGGGCTGTTAGGTTTTGAGGCTAGAGAACAGCATTGCCAGCCGGGCACCGGTGGGTGGCTCAGCCGGTCATCCTAGCTACTCAGGAGGCTGAGATCTGACAGCCAGGGCAGGAAAGTCCGTGAGACTCTTATCTCCAATAATCTACTAAGAAAAAGCCAGAAGTAGAGCTGTGACTCAAGTGGTAGAGCGCTGGCCTTGAGCACAAAGAGACAGAGCCCAGACCCAGAGTTCAAGCGTCAGGGCTAGCAAAAAAAAAAAAAAGAATGAACAGTTTCTCTCTCTGGGACAAGGAGGATGAAGCAGGGGCTGCAGGATACAGGATGGAGAATGTGCAAGGCTGCCGAGTAAGAAAATACCATTGGGGTATTGGCTTTTCTCCACAAGCCCTGTGCACCGACTGGAGCTGCCAACTTTAAAGGCACACTGGGTATAAGGTGGTGCTTCTGTGCCCTTCCGCTGTCCACCCACCCTCAGTGCTCATCTCTCTGGCCTGGAGCCTAGAGTCAAGGCACAGGGAGTTATTCATACAGTGTTCTGGAGTTCTCTTTCCAGTCCATCTCCCCTTGTCTGCCACGGAAGGTTCCATCACCTTCTTCACTTAACACTTAAAGTATAAGTGCATTTGTTTGTTTGTTTATTTGTTTGTTTGTTACCTATATTAGAGCTTGAGCTCAGGTCCTAAGTATTGTCCTTTGGCTTTTTTGCTCAAGGCTGGTGCTCTGTCACTTGAGCCACGGATCCCCTTCCGGCTTTTTGCTGCTTAATAGGAGATGAAGTCTCCCAGAATTTTCTGCCCTAGCTGGCTTATAATGATGATTTCTTAGACCTCAGCCAAATTCTCTGAGTAGCTAGGATTACAAGTATAAGCCATTGTTGCTTGGCTACATATGTTTATTTTTACAAGAGACTTTATCTGGCTGGCTTCAGAGGGACACCATTGTAAAGCAATAGTGATAATGTATAGCAGAAACAAAATGGTGTCATTAATTTCCAGCAGATGCTTTGTTGCTCTCCTTTGGCTCAAAAGAGAGGCTAGTGAGTGTCAGGGAGGCATTCGTGACTAGATGTTTCTCAAAGCCATCAGGAAGGCTCGAAGAGAAAGACAATCACCTACTCAGCTAGGTGCTGGTGGCTTACTCCTGTAACTCCTGGACACATAAGAGTCTGTGAGACTCTTATTTCCAACTAAGCAAAAATCCAGCAAAAATCACAAAGTAAAGGTGTGGCTCAAGTGGAAGAATCCCAACCTTGAGCTAAAAAAGCAAAGCAAGAGTATGAAGCCGGCCTCCAGTGGCTCAGGCCTGTAATCCTAGCTACTCAGGAGGCTGAGATCTGAGCATCACAGTTTAAACCTATCCTGGGCAGGAAAGTCCATGAGACTCTTATTTCCAATAAACCATCAGAAAACCAGAAGTGGCACTATGGCTCAAGAGGTAAATGCTTGCCTTGAGCTGAAGAGCGCAAGGACAGCACCCAAGCCCAGAGTTCAAGTCCTACAACCTACAAAAAAAAAAAAGTGTGAGACCCTGAGTTCAAGTTCCAGGAATGGTGTACACACACACACACACACACACACACACACACAAATATATATATAACTTGTTCCTGAGTGTGCTGAGTGTGTCTATTGCTAAAATTAAAAAAAATGCATCTTTAAAACCTAAACTCAGAAAGATGGGCTTCGGAGTGCTGGAGTCAGGACAGGGGGGTGTGCCAAGGGATGACGTCACAGGAAGGACGCTTTGTGCTCTCTCAGATGCTTTAGCACAGGTGGGAGGGTGGCGAGAACATTCCAGGAACAAAGGCATTTGAAAGCCAACATTTGCAAGACCAGCGGCAGCTGAGCGGTGCGTCACTGACAATTGCGTCATCCCTACACTGACTTCCTGGCGGGCGATGTGTTCTGTCACATGTGATGGAGCGTGTCACCCTGGGTAGGGTGAGGGGGAAGTTGAATGACGAACACAGGACTTCTCAGTTCTAGTTTTGGAATTTCTTGTATGGGATCCTAATTTTAAGGAAAAAGCGTTTGGGGCGAAGTACCCGGCTGAGTCAGACCCATTTGTGTGTGTGTGTGTGTGTGTGTGTGTGTGTGTGTGTGTGTGTGCAGGGCCTCTTGCTCACTCACATTTGGCTTTTTCACTCAAAGCTGGCATCCTACCAGTTGAGTCACACCTCCACTTCTGGCTTTTAGCTGGTTAACTGGAGATAGGAGTTTCACACTTTTCTACCTGGGCTAGCTTTGAACCATGATCCTCAGATCTCAGTCTCCTGAGCAGCTTAGATTCTAGGCTTGAGCCACCAGCACCTGGTGGGGCCAGGTGCTTCAGCCCAGGCTCTTTTTTCCATGTTGTCTCCTTGGATTGGATCATGGGATGAGGATTCCATGCTCTCCTGCTCACTGGAACCCACCAAGCAGTGGCTGACCTGTAGAAGATGCATCTACAGACATTCCCCCAGGCAGTGACAAGGACACTGATCTCTATGGTGGCACTCTGTAAATGCATAAACCCCCCTTCTCATCATAGCCCTGTGAGGTAGGCGAGACTGTATTCATTTTCGTGATTAACAGAAACAAGAGAGAGAGACTTTCCCTAGAGTGCATGGCTAATCAGACCTGTGAGCTGTCCTTCTGACTCGAATCCAGTACTCTTTCCCAACCCTGAATATTGGGCAGAGAACCCTACTCACCTCATGTCTGCAGGGAAGTTAGCTCCACTCTCTGAAAGCGTTCCATAATATCATCTAAGCTGTCATGGTCTAATGTAGGGTCTGAGTTCTGCTACTTCCGGGCTGAGCAGCCATTCTGAGCTTGTCTCTCCAGCTGTCAGCAAGGCCAACAGCAGCAATCCTCATGGGATTGGAAGGAAGATCCATCAGGGGTTCACTGCGACTCACTTAGAGAAGTCCTAGTGTTGTTGGGATGCTAGGAGAGCCCTAGCAGGTCACAACTGCTGCTGAAGCCGAGGCCAGAGCAGGAAGATGCAGGACAACAGGAGGGGGAAATGGCGCCAAGCTCATTTCCGTCTACCATTTTGTAGGCTCCTTGGGCTGGGCTGGCTCCTGCCTGAAAACGCAACCGAGAGGGGCCACGAGGAAGAGCAGTAGGCTGTGGAGGAGGCTGTGGGGCCTTCAGAAGCGGGTGCTCATCCTGGGAAAGTCATCCTTTGCTTTCCCCTGCAAGTCAGGATGCTGGTGGGTCTCCATCTTGTGCATGAGGGGGAACAAGGAGGTTGAACCTCCTGAGCTGCCTTGTGACGCGGTCCCAATAGTGGGGAGGTCACCCCAAGTAGTGTGAACAGAAGCCCATGAAATCTTCATGAGACGGAGGGGGACACAGGCTGGGAGGGGCAGAGCCTCAGAGCTGGGAGCTTCTGGGGGGCACCTATCTAACTTTCTGTTTGGAACTTACTTGCTGCTCAGGCAGAATCAGAGCCGCAGCGTCTCTTCATAGCTAGGTGCACAGTGGAACACGGCTGTGCCCATTTTACAGAAGGGCAAATCGGGAGAGAGGATTTGGGCAATGACCACTTGTCACTTTCTGGTCCAGCTGCTTCTGTTTAAAGAGAGTGGGAAAGATTTTTTCTGTATGTTGTTGTATTTTTAGTTAGGGTGCACCTCTCTTCTGAGAGGGGTGCCTGAGACTGGGGCAGAAATGAGGCTGCGCCCCCGGATTACAGGAAGCCCGGTCCTCTGTGTTTCTCACTTACGGGTTTACTCTTTTGGGGGAAACATGCTTGCCAGATGAATTCAGTTCCTTGGAGAAATGTGTTGCTCTGCCCAAATGGAATTCTAGAAATGCCATAGCAGCCTTAAGCTGGAAGAAACCCCAGAAGGCTGCCCACCAACCCATCCCTGGAGTCAGAAGATGAAACTGAAATGTTGACTGGGAAGTGAGGCCGCCAGGGTCATGGAACCCCTCGCGTGATCATTTTTCCCTCTTCAATGTCGAGTTTGTGTCATCTGTTACTTTGTTCTGGACTAGTTGAGAGAAGGTTGTAGACATAATGTCTCTTTCTCATACATACTTTAGTGTTTTAATTTTGTCTCTCCCCCCCACCCCTCCCCCAGCCAGTCCTGGGGCTTGAACTCGGGGCCTGGTGCTGTCCCTGAGCCTCTTTGTGTTCAAGGTTAGCACTCTAGCACTTAAGCCACAGCACCAGTTCCAGCTTTTCCTGATAGTTTATTGGAGACTAGAGTCTCACAGACTTTCCTACCCAGGTTGGCTTTGAACCACGATCCTCAGATCTCAGCATCCTGAGTAGCTAGGATTACAGGCGTGAGCTACTGGTGCCAGGCTGATTTTTGCCTGTTTTTGTCTATGCATTTCCCTTTCCTTCTCATTTTTCTCCCCCCACCTCTGCAGTGTCTTTCTTTCTCTCCATCTCTTTTTTCCTTCCTTCCTTCTTTCTTTCTTTTTTTTTCTTTTCTGGAGAGTCTTAGAGTTTCACTCTGTTATTTAGGCTGGTCTCAAACTTATGGGTTCAAATGATCCTCCTGTCTAGCCTCCCAAGTAGCTGAGACTACAGGCACCTGCTACCATGCCAGACAGTATTTAGTTTGAAATAAAGACAGTCTCTTAGCAAAAACCAGAAATTAACATGGTTACACTATGGAATAGACTACAGACTCTATTTGGAGCTGTTTCAGTAATAACTCGCAGAAAACTCTATTTAATTTGATGCATTTAATTCTCATGTCTCTTCATTCGCCTTTCATCACGATGATCTATCAGGTTCCCTCTCTCTTTGAGGACATTGATTTTCTATATGAAATGTACAGGCCGGGGATTCATGATTCGATGTGAGTCAGGCTCCTTTGGGAAGAGTTCCACAGCTGTGAGGTTTCCTACTCAGGGCGGAGTCTCAGGAGGAGCATGGCTCATCTATCAACTAGTGGTCTCATTAAGGTGTTATCGTTTGAGTTTCTCTACTGTAAAGCCTCTCTTTCCTCTTTGTATTTAGCGTGTATCTTGTAGGTAGATTCTCTGAGAATATATTAAATAAATGCACAGATATTTGGATCCATTCAAATCTTCCCTCACTAGCTGTGCCATTATTGATCATCCATGCCCCAATTATTTATAATGACAGTTGGCAGAGGGTGATGTTATAATTCGATCATCCCTTCTACATTTATTATTTCTGACTTGATCTTCTTTGCTGGCTCAGTAGGCAGGTGAGAGCCAGTTGGGTGAGCACACTGAAGGCTGGTAGGACTGAGGTCAGGTTAGAGTTTGCCCTCAAGTAGAACCTCTGATGGCTGTCATCTTACTCTTCTGATTTTACAGTTGGCTCAACATCTCTTTACCACCAAACCAATTCTTCATCTACTCTTTCAATTTTTGCCATTCGTTTGTTGAGTCTCCACCGTCTGCTAGGCACTGACTCCAGCCACAGAGCTTACAGAACAAAGTCCCAGTCCTCAAGGACCTCATACGCTCACAGGAGAAATAGACAAACAGGTGAAGATATTTGAAAAACTAGCATCACAAGCCAGGTGCTAGCGACTCATGCTTGTAATCCTAGCTTCTCAAAAGGCTGAGATCAAAGGATCACAAATTGAAGCAGACAACTCTGTGAGACTCTTAGCTAGCAAAATGCCCCAAGTGGAGCGATAGCTCAAGTGATAGAGTACCTGCTTTGAGTGCAAAAGCTGACAGTACCCAGGCCCTGAGTTCAAGTCCCAGTATCACACAAGTACACACACACACAAGTATCACATCAGAAAGGAATATGTGCACCAAGAGCACTAATAGAGGCAGAGACCCAGGTGAGGCCGTAGGGGAAATCTGAGCAGAGATCTGGGGAGGAGCAGAGTTGAGAGCTCCAACATCGGAGAGGAGACACTTGGGCAGAGGGAGCGGCAGCCACAGTGGGCATGAGGTAAGGGAGACCAACACCTACAGAGACGTAGTGAGGGCAGGGGAGTGGGAGAAAGGGAGGTGGAGGGTCAGTGGGGTTTGGAATTAATCCACGGGAAATGGAGAAGTCAGCAGACAGTTTTAAATAGCAAAGGATATATCCACATACACACTGGAAACCGGAACCAGAATACAGCCTGCTATCCAAGCTGGTCTGAGCTTCCCCTTTGTTTAACAACGAGAGGTTATTAAAGACTGAGAAGCATTACAGTGAGTCCTTCCTTCTTGCTTCTACCTCCTTCTTCCTTTCCTTTTGTGCCAATACTGGGGCTTGAACTTGAGGGCTTCATGTTGTCCATTAATTATTTTACTCAGGACTGCTGCTCTACCACTTGAGCCACACTTATACCTCCAGCTTTTTGGTGGCTAATTGGAGATGAGAAGCTCTCAGATTTGTCTACCTGGGCTGACTGTGAACCACCATCCCCAGATCTCAGCCTCCTGAGTAGCTAGGATTATGGGTGTAAGCCACTGGTGCCCGGCTGAGATTGTCTTCTTGATGTAATGAGGATTGAAGAGTTGGAAAAGGCATTAATTTGCTCACGATGTGATTTCATACCATTACATGTTAAATTCTCTTCTGAACCAAGCCCGCTGCAGGAACTGCTTCATTAGTTGGTGGAAGCAGTAGGTGGGTAGAGGCAGTGGATGGTGGGGGTCTGTGTTGTGTGAGAGGAAAACACAACCTATAATTAGCAGTGGTGAGTCGGGAGGGGGTACCCCCCACTTCTTCAGTCAGACCCCCAAGTAGCCCAAGCCACCCTGTGTTGTTTGTGACAGGGTCTCTTTAATACAGGCTGCCCCTGAACTTGAAATCTTTCTGCCTTAACCTCCCATGTGCCAAGATTATAGGCCTGCACCACCACACTGGGCACTAACCCTTCCTCTGATCACGAGGAGACTGAGGCCCTGGTTGGGTAAAGATGAACCCAGGGTCATAATAATGGCTCAGTTTTACCAACGTTTATTCCTCCCCACCCCCATTCTAGCTGAAAATTCAGACATGATGTAAACACATTAGTCATCCTTACTTGAAAATGTTGTAACAACCACATTAAATGGAAAATAGAGAGAGAGAGAGAAGTCTCATCCAGCACTTTTACATAGTAATGACTTTCATTTTTCTTTTTCCTCTTAAGGCTAGTGTTCTACCATTTGAGCCGCAACTCTGTTTCTAGCTTTTGTACTGGTTGATTGGAGATAAAAGTCTCACAGACTTCGCTGCCCAGGCTGACTTTGAACTATGATCCTTAGAAGATCTCAGCCTCTCGAGTAGCTAGGATGACAGGTGTGAGCCACTGGCACCCGGCATGAATTCCATTCTGGAAGAAGGGAGTTTGTGAGCCATGGACTCAGTGAGGGTAATTGGCACCATCAGCATGAAGGTGGCCGAGCAGATAGGCCTTGGGCTAGGTTGGGACCTGTTCGACAGATGGTTATAGGAACATGGGTTCTGGACTCTGTGAGACCAGAATTGATTCCAGGCTTCACCACTTGCTCTGGGAACTCTGGCAGGGCCCCAAACCTCTCTGAGGTAAAACAAGTACCACTCATAGGCCAGCCCCTCGCTTTTCTGCCAGGGGCAGGATCCCAGTTCCCTGAGGACTCTCGAGGCTCATTCTTAGTCATCCACATCTGTGGGACTCAGTTCTAGCCATGGCCCCACGGCTCTGAAACCCACATGTGGGCTTCTGGAGTCTACAGGCCCCTGGATATGGAGGAGGCTCTGCCCTCCATCTTTCTAGCTCCTCTGCTCCCTCTACAGAGTTCTCTAGAAACCCCTCTGGAGGTAACTTCTAAAAAAACTTTTTGTCAGTTGTGGGACTTGAACTCTGGGCCTGGGGGCTGTTCTTCAGCTCTTCAGCTCAAGGCTAGCTCTTACCACTTGAGCCACAGTGCCACTTCCGGTTTCTGGTGGTTAATTGGAGGTAAGAGTCTCTTGGACTTCCCTGCCTGGGCTGGCTTTGAACCGTGACCCTCAGATCTCAGCCTCCTAAGAAGTTAGGATTACAGTTGTAAGCCATTGGCACCCAGCTTTCTAGAGGTGACTTTTGTGATAGGTTTGTGTGTAGGTGACTTAGTCTCTTAGTATCACAGTCTGAGTATCACAAACTCCAGTTTGTTGCTACAGTTCTGGAAGCTGATGCCCAAGAACAAAGTATTGACTTAGAACATAGTCGCCTCCTCTTCCATGCCCACATTTCTCTCCTTTACCCTTGTGTGTGTGTGTGTGTGTGTGTGTGAGAGAGAGAGAGAGAGAGAGAGAGAGAGACAGAGAGAGAGAGAGAGAGAATGTCCTGAGGTTTGGACTCAAGGCCTGGGTGCTATCCCTGAGCATTTTTTGCTTAAGTCTAGTGCTCTACCACTTGAGCCACAGCTCCACCTCTGGCTTTTTTGGTGGTTCATTGGAGATGAGAGTCACAGATTTTCTTTCCTGGGCTGGCTTCTAAATGTGATCTTCAGATCTCAGCATCCTGAGTAGTTAGGATTATAAGTGTGAGCCAATAGCATTTGATAGGCTTCATTATGCTGTTATACACATATATGTTGTATGTACATATGCATATATACATATACATATATATGTATATATATGTATATATACGTGTGTGTGTGTATAAATGTGGGTATGCAGGTGTCTTTTCTGTATTTTCTTTTATTGTTGTTATTTGCCTTGGTTGCAAGTGTCTTTCTGATATATTGATTTACTCTCCTGACGGACTCCCATGAGTGGTATAGTGGTATGGCAGGGTCATAAGTCAATATGTTTTTAGATCTTTGGAGGCGTGTGTGTGTGTGTGTGTGTGTGTGTACAAGCATGCATGTGCACATGCCAGTACTGGTACCAGGTCTTGAAATTGAGGCCTTATGTTCTCAGATGGAGCTGGTGCTCCATTACCAGCTCTTTGGTGGTTAATTGGAGATAGAGTCCCACAGACTTTTCTTTCCAGGTTGCTTTGAACAGCTATGCTCAGATCACAGCCTCCTGAGTAGCTAGGATGACAGGGGTGAGCCACCAGTGCCTGGCAATTTATTCTTCTTAAAATAGACTTTCAAGAGTGAAATGGCTGGGTTATGAGGCAGATCTGTTTTCTCCTTTCTGCAGAGCCTCCATACTTATTTCCAGAGTGGTTGCACTAATTTATGTAGTATATAAGCATTCCTTTTTCCTTACATTCTTGCCAGTGAGCTGATTTTTCTTGATGACTGCCATTGTGACTGGGGTGACATGGAATCATTAATTTGGTTTTGATTTGTATTTCTTTTATGGCGAAGGATATTGCATGAGGATGTTGCTGGTCATGATGGTGGATGGGGCCTTATAACTTCATTGCAACTTGATGTCCTCTATAAAGACCTTGTCTTTTTGTAAGGTCACATTTGGAGGTACTGGGAATTAGGATTCCAATGTATCTTTTTTGAGGGGGAACAATTCAGTTGACAGCAGCAAGTGCACATGTGCATGCTAGGTTAGTAATCCATTACTCTGCGTATATCACAAATTGAAAAAGCTCTGACAATCCTCTGGTATGGACAGGTTTTTTAGAATGGTCCCACTAAGTTTGCCCCCCTGCAGGGGACAGGATCTACTGATTACCCCTGAAGTGTGCAGCCTAGTGGGGGAAAACTTGCATCTCCCTGTGGCCTTGCTTCTTGGTCCTGTGTATCTTCTCTGAGAAGTGCCTGCTCCGCCTGGCAGCCACTTGCATATGGGTCACTTTTCTGCCTCCCTTCACAGACAGCTAGCTTCTTCCTTGAGGAAGGTTCTGCCCACCACCATCCCCCTCTCCCCAGCCCCGCCCGAGTGCAGCAGAGGGGCAGAAAGCCTGAGAAGTCAGGGCAACTTTTCTGGCTTTATATATTCATTGGCAAGGTGTATTGATGTGACTCCAAAGATTCTCTAGATAAGCTTTCATTGAAAGAAATGTTTTTATGTTGGCCAGTCACAGTGACTCACACCTGTAATCCCAGCTACTCGAGAGGCAGAGATCAGGAGATTGAGGTTTGAGGCCAGGCCCAGCATAAAATTTCTTGAGATTTCATCTTAACCAATGATTGGGGACAATTTCACATAACTGTCATTTCCTCATGCAAGGATGATGCTCTACCACTTGAGCCACAGCTCCATTCCTGACTATTTTTGTTGCTGATTAATTAGAGGTAAGAGTCTCATGGACTCTCCTGCCAGAGCTGGCTTCAAACTGCGATCCACAGATCTCCGTCTCCTGAGTAGCTAGGATTACTGATCTATTGGAGCCTCGCTTTGACAACTCTTGTTAGGCATTTAGAAAGGGCAAGGAATGGGGTTTTCTTGTGATCTTACTTGAGTCCTGGGAAGTTTTACTCATGTGAGGGGAAGGAGGCAAGTCAGGCACATAAAGAGAATTGCCCAAGGTAGCACCAAAGACCAGAGGAAGTTAAAATTTAAAGCTCTTCCTCCTTTGATAAGACCAGGTAGATGGTTTTTCCTTAATCAGATGTTTCATCCAAGACTTCCCTGTAGATGGAAATCTAGACATCATCCTCTTCCACTCCATGCTTCAAGTTCTTGGAAGATGGGGCCAGGATCTCCATCCTACTAAGGTCTCTTGGAGCCAGAGCCTTACTGTTATGCCTTGGGGGTTTTGTTGAGGTGTTTGTCACTCTCCAGGCCTCAGTGTCTCATCTTGCCATCTGGTATCTGCAGAGAAGAGATAGCCTGAGTGAGCCCCGGATGCCAAGACCAGAGAGCCTTTTCTTTTAGAGCTAACTCCCGTTGCCATGGCAACTGCAGCTCACATCTATTCTCCAAGAACATGGGATGCCATGTTTGAAGAGCCAGGTAGCAAGGAGCCAAGTTACTAATGAAAGGCAGCTTTGATATGGGTTAAGAATAAAGACAGGGTGGGAGGAAGAAAGGGCGCATCTCTTGGGAAAGCTGGAATTGTCCCTTTACAGAGAAGAAGGGTGAGGGGCTCTGAGAGTCATCCCAATGCTTGCAATGGCCTTGCTGATCCAGGGACACCTGGTATGCCATGGGAAGGAAAATATCAGCAGCTGGCACATATCAAGTCCTGTGCAGTTTTTGTGAATCACAGTACCCTCCTTGAAGCAATCCTCCAGGGCACCCGGGCTATGTATACTCAGAGAGCTTGTGCCCCAGCAAGATCTAGCTGAGCTTCGTGACTCCCAAGATCACACAGCTAGAGACAGACAGGCAGGGATGGTGCAGGCTACTGTTTTGTTTGCCTACCAAAGCACCTCTCCTAAATCATGAAAACAAAAAATATTCTTGAAGCCAGGCACTGGTGAGCCATGCCTATGATCCTAGCTACTTGAGATCTGAGGATCACAGTTCAAGTGGTCCAAAGCCAGCCTGGGCAGAAAAATCAATGATTCTCTTCTCTTCAATGAACTACAAAAAGCTAGAAGTGAGGCTGGGAGCTGGGAGCTGATGACCTGTAATCCTAGCTACTCAGGAGGCTGAGATCTGAGGATCTGGTACAAAGCCAGCCTCGGCAGACTCTGATCTCCAATAAACCACCAGAAAATGAGGAGCAAAAGAGCTCAGGGATAGTGCCCATGACCAGCAATACCAGCAACAAAACAGTCAGAAGTGGAGCCGTGGCTCAAGTGGTAGAGCACCAGCCTTAAACAACAACAACAAAAAAGTTCAGGCTAGTGCCCAGGCCCTGAGTCAAGCCCTAGGAGTAGCCAAATATGTATGGTGTGTGTGTTTGTGTGTGTGTGTGTGTGTGTGTGCATGTGTGCGTGCGTGCGTGCGTGTGTGTGTGTGTGTGTGTGTGTGTGTGGTTTTCTTGAGTGGAAACTGTGATGCAAATAAATTGGTGCCTGGGGAAAGACTAGGCTACTTCTATTCTCTAGATCATTCCATTTACACTTATCTCTTTAATACCTGCCCAGCCACGGCCTGCGGAACAAGTTCAGCCGATGTTAATAGAATTGGATGCAGGAATGGCTAGACTCATTTCTCAGCTTTCAAGAGGGCAAGGCTCACAGGCTCTCAATGTCTTCAGTGACACAGAGAGAGATTGCAGAAATTAAACTTCCCACAAAAAACCTATCACATTGCATGAATCTTGTCTTCTCACCACCTCACGGCAGAAACCCTCTGCTTCTCCTTGGATTTGGTGATGGAGGAGGGGCAGAATTAAAATCCAGACATGCACAGAAGACACCTTGAGTGCAGGTGAACATCGTCTGTTGAGTGACACAGTGCGAGAGTTTAAAAGGCTGAATTCAGCTCAGCACTGGTGGCTCACACCTATAATCCCAGCTACTGAGGAGGCTGAGGTCGAGGACTGAGTTCAAAGCCAGCTGGGGCAGGAAAGTCCGTGGTACTCTTATCTCCAATTAATCATTGAAAACCAAAGGTGGAGCTGTGGCTCAAAATGGTAGAGCATTATCCTTGAGCAAAAAGAGCTCAGAAACAGCACCCAGACCCTAAGTTCAAGCCCCATGACTGACTAAAACAAACAAAACAAAAAACAACAAAACAAAACAAAACAAAAAAGGCTGAATTGTACTTCAGTGGCTTCTGCCTCTTAATCCTAGTCACTCAGCAGGCTGAGATCTGAAGAGTGTGGTTCAAATCCAGCCCAGACAGGAAAGTCTGTGAGACTCTTATCACCAGTTAACAATCAAAAACCCAGAAGTAGAGCATTAGCCTTGAATAGGGAAAGCTCAAAGATGGCTAGGATTACAGGCGTGAGCCACCAGTACGAGGCTTTATCATTTTTTTTTTTTTTGATTCTATCAGAGAAACAGACTACTCCATGATGGAGTGTTTTTGAACATTTCTAACAGGATTTTATTTCCAGTGTGTTTATAATGACCTTCTACTTCAGCCAAGTGGTATAAATAGTCCCTTCTGGTTTTAGTGATTTCTATTTTTTTACATGTTAACGTATGTACTTAATTTTCCATATCTGGGCTTAGATCATATGTGATTTATTTTTAAACTTTAGCCACCCCCCTCCATACACACACTTTTTACATTCTGTACTTTTCTAATGTCATCAGCATAAGAAGAAGGAGGCATAAAAATCCTAAACAACAGACAGGCAACTAATTTAATGGCACAGCACAAGACTGGGAACAGACAGCAAATATAAATTGTCAGAAGTGGAAAAAATTTTCACTCACTTTTAACAAGTACATGTTTCTTTGGGGGTCCATCAAAGTATTTCTGGAACTAGTAAACCTTGTAAATGAATCAATATATATATTATAAATTATATATCATATTTTTGTTGTTGTTGCCAATCCTGGGGCTTGAACTCAAGGTCTGAACACTGAGCTTTTGTGCTCAAGGCTAGTGGTCTACCATTTTGAGCCACAGCTCCACTTTCGGCTTTTTTGGTGATTAATTGGAGATAAAAGTCTCACAGACTTTCCCTCTAGGGCTGGCTTCAAACCATGATCCTCAGATCTCAGCCTCCTGATTAGCTAGTATTACAGGTGTGAGCTATTCGTGCCCAGCTTGTAAATATTTTTAATACTGAATTTAATAAATTTACTTTTTATAAACTTCAGCCTTTTAAAAATTCTTTTTTTTCCATTGCTAGTTTCTTCTCCGAGTCTTGTTTTCCTTATGCAATACAGCATGAAAATCCCAGCATCCGACATGGTTTGATTTCTTTCTTGTTAGGCCAGGACTCTATTGCTGGAGTCATACCCCGGGCTCAATTTCTTTATGAGTGCTTCCTAAGATGTCACGCCATGCTAGGCCATGATTTATTCAGTAGTCTCTGCAGAGCTGGATAGCCACCCCATTCCCATTGCTCACTGTCCTAAACACTGCAAGGGATATTTAAGTCTGGGCATTTTCATGGTCTAAAGCAAAATCACGGGAAAGGACAATGGTTTCTTTGCAAAGAAATGTTATTGCTACAAAACTATGGAATCAACTTGAAATGTAAAGAGAGGGATTAGACGAAAGTGATCCTAGCTGGGCACTGGTAATTCACATCTGTAATCCTAGCCATTCAAGAGGCAAGATCTGAGGCTCGAGGTTCAAAGCCAGCCACAGCAGACAAATCTGAGAGACTCTTATCTCCAATTAACCACCCAAAAGCCAGAAGTGGAGCTGCAGATTAAATGGTAGAGTGCTAGTCTTGAGCAAAAGCGCTAAGGTACAGGGCCCAGGCCCTGAGTCCAAACCGTCCCCCCCCAAAAAAAACCCCACAAAGTAGTCCTGACTCAGGAGGGCCCCTCTTTTGCCTGGAGGGGGTATGGTCACTTTTGGCTTGGCTCCTATAGAAGTAAGAAGAGTTTGTTTTTGGAACAGGGGACAAGGGAATGCATATGACACGCAAAGGGTTTGGCTGTGAGGTATTTCATTAATTTACCTTGGATGGCAGCTTCTTGCTCACCCTCTGTTAAACCATATCAGACACCATCTCAGACACCGCGAGGGACATTATGCCTTGAGTCCAGGATTTCCTGGTCTGAGAGAAAACGTGTGTGTCTTTTAGCACGAGAAAGGGCTTCCCAAGGCCAGAGAGAGGGGAGGCTCAAGGGAGCTGAAGCCTCCTTGTAAAAATTTGCTCTCACACAAGCTCAGATACAAACAAGGTAACAATCATGTACTAACACACACACACACACACACACACACACACACACACACACACACCAGCATTCCAACCCCCCTTCCTTCCCTCCCCACACATATGCAGAAATATTGAAAACTACATGGGAGCCCTGGGACCGTTGCTGTGGGAACCAGGATTCACTTGTGGGCCTCTGAATTCTTGCTCTGAATATTACATTTGCTACAGAGTTTGTGCTCTGAATTCTGAGCCATTTCTCCTTTGGGGATCAGGCTAAGCCAGCCAGCCAGGGAGTTGGTGAGGATGGGCAATTAAAGGGCTGATTGCTTTCTGTCTGGGTGATAAAATGGCCCAGATGGGAGCTGGTAAGAGGGCCATGTCTGCAGAGGGGTATGCGCATGCTCAAGCTTGTGCTCATGAGTGTGAAGGTAGAAACTTCTCAGGGGAGCCTCTGAGAATGAGCTGCCTGTAGCTCAGCCCACTAAGCTGAGCTATTGTAACAAGTATGCTCCTTCCCCTTGGATGGGGGTGCTGGTCCCGGGTCTTGAACTCCAAGCCTAGGCACTGTCCCAGATCTTTTTCCCTCAAGATTGGCAACTCTACCACTTGAGCCTCAGCTCTACTTTGGCTTTTTGGAAGTTGATTGGAAGTAAGAGTCTCACAGGCTTTCTTGCCTGAATTGGCTAGGATTACAAGGCATGAGCTACCAGTGCCTGGTGTAAAGTTTACTTTTGTAGTTGGTGATGGTGGTGGTCATAAGGCTTGAATACAAGGCCTGAATGCTTTCCCTGAGCTTTTTCACTCAAAGCTAGTGCTCTACCATTTTGAGCCATAGCGCCACTCCTGGTTTTCTGCTGGTTAATTGGAGATAAGAATCTCACAGACTTTCTTGCCCCAGCTGGCTTTGAGCTGTGATCCTCAGATCTCAGCCAACTGGGTAACTAGGATTACGGGCGTGAGCCAGGTGCTCGGCTAACGTTTACTTCTTACTCATGCAAAATTCAAGTGGGGTTGTCACCTTGCCAATACACCTGGAACCCAGGAGCCTCTGATGTCCCATAGTAGAGGAGATTCAGGTACAGGAGGCTCACCATTTCCGTCTTACCCTTGGCTCAACCTGTCCTTCTGCCCAGGCTTGAATGCCCCAAACCTACGTGCATAATCCACAGGAACAGGAAATGCCCACAGCAGGCTCCAGAAGGCATGTCCTGCCATTGGGGACTTCTGTGACCTCCACATCCGATTTCACTCACTCACGTGGTTGCTGTTGGTTGTAGGTCTCCCATCTCCAGCCCCGGCTGACAAACACAGTACCAGCAGGGCTGAAAACAGGCTTCTGAAGGCAGGGAAGCCAGGTAAGTACTCGATCTTTCCAGGAGCCCACAGCCAGCAATCTGAGATCAGAGAGACGCGGGAGGTAAAAAGGAAGGAAAACAGATTTTTTTTTTTTGGTCAGTCATGAGGCTTGAACTCAGGGCTGGACACTGTCCCTGAGCTTTTTTGCTCAAGGCTAGCACACTACCACTTTGAGCCACAGCTCCACTTCTAGTTTTCTTGTAGTTCATTGGAGATAAGAGTCTCACAGACTTTCCTGCCCAGCCTGGTTGTGAACCAGGATCCTCAGATCTCAGCCCATTCTGAGTATCTGGAATGACAGGCATAAGTCACCGGCGGACGGTGGGAAGTAGACTTTTTTAAGGAAATAGAGGAACACCCTAAATTCAGATAACACTTCTGGCTGGTCCAGGGACTGAAGTTCACCTCTGGATTCCCCCTGTGATGTGAGGTCTCCAATCTTGCAGCCGTGTCATCGGTGTAGGCCGTGGAGCTCATGGGGGGGGGGCACGCTATAGCTCTTGTGGGGTGGAAGGTGCCATCAGACCTGCCTTTGATGTGTTCAGTGGGTGTTTATTTGAGGACCTGCTTTGTACAGGGAGAAGGCTTTGTTTGCACTGGTGCACAAGCCTGGACAAAGATGATGTATGGCTCCTATAGAAAGGGACATGGAGGGGGGAAAAGCCCCTTTTCCATAGAACAGTCTATGTTTCACACCGGTCCTCCAAGGGTCCCACGTGGCCCCAAGGGGCCAGGACTCTGTCCTGTCACACATACCAGGTACCCCATGTGCTGGGCTCTGTGGCTCACGCCTGTCATCCTAGCTACTCAGGAGGCTGGGATCTGAGGATTGCGATTCAAAGCCAGTCAGAGTAGGAAACTCTGTAAGACTCTTCTTTCCAGTTAATCACCAGAAAAGCTGGTAATCGAGCAGTGGCTGAACTGGCAGAGGGCTAGGCCTGAGCATACACACAAAAAAGTTCAGGGACAGCACTCAGGCCCTGAGTTCAAGCGCCAGGGCTTGATCTTGTAGACAAGGGCACACAGAGGATTGTGGGACCCTCACCCCCACCCGCTCTAGTCTGACTTCCAGAGCCCCCCTGGAGCCCCTCATCTCTGACTCCAGGGGAGTCAAGCCTGCAGGGGCACCTGGGAATTCCCACAGGACCCCCTCTTCCTCTTGCAGACCTGCAGGGCCTTGGCTAAGGTGGTGCCCTGGGTGAGTGGTGTAGACCCAGCCACCTCCATTGGGGAAGTCTGAGCCCCATGAGGAGCTCACCTCTGGTCTGACACTTCCAGGGGAGCTGGAGGTCCGCCTGGTGAATGGGAGCAGCAGCTGCAGCGGGACGGTGGAAGTCCTACTCAGGGGGACCTGGAAGCCCGCCTGCGGGGCGCTCTGGAACTTCCAGGCCGCCCAGGCCGTGTGCCAGGCCCTGGGCTGTGGCAAGGCAGAGACCCCTGCCCAGCCTGTATCGCCCACCCCGGAGCTGCAGCCTGTGCCCACTGCGGCGAACACCAGCGGGCCCCTGAACAGCACACGGCCGCTGGCACCTGCCATCGTGTGCAACGGAAGCGACTGGCAGCTGTGCATGGTCCTGGACCAGCACCAGGAGTGCAGTAGCGAAGGGAGGCCCGCCTGGGTCACCTGTACAGGTGAGAGTGGCCGTTCCCCACCCCCACACTGACCCCTGGCCTCAGGGCTTCAGCCACTGACTCTGGAGCCAATCACTGCACCCAAGTCTCCTCTACTTGTGTCAAAATGGTGTCATTTCCAGATCTGCACATGTCCCCAGATCCAGCCTCTGCCCTGCTAGTGCGATCTCCAGATCACCCCCTTGATCCCCAGTTCCAGCCCCATGTCTGAAACTAACCAACTCCCTGATCCCCTTCCCTTCACAGACCTCTGTAGGCCCATCCTGCCATATACGCCAAAGCTTTCTTTATTTCATTTTTATCAATTGTGGGGCTTGAACTCGGGGCCTGAGAGCTGTCCCTGAACTCTTTCCCTCAAGACTAGCACTCTACCACTTTGAGTCACAGTGCCACTTCTGGTTTTCTGGTTGCTCATTGAGATAAGAGTCTCACACACTTTCCTTCCCCAGGCTGGCTTTGAACCATGTCCTCCTGAGTAGCTAGGATTACAGGTGTGAGCCACCAGGGCCTGTCATGGCTTTCCTTTATTTTAAAAAGAGATCAATTATTTTGAACGGTCTTTAATTAGTCATTCAAAGGGATTTCAATTTGACAAGTCAGTTTGTGAGTACAATGCATCTTGATCAGTGCCGCTCCCTCCATCATTTCCCCCATCTTCCCCAACCCCACCCATCCCCTCAAATTACCTGGCTCCAAGGCAGATACCGGTGGCTCATGCCTATAAGCCTACCTAGTTAGGAGGCTGAGATATGAGGATCACCGTCCAAAGCCAGCCCAGGCAGGAAAGTCCGTGAGACTCTTATCTCCAAGAAACCACCAGGAAACCAGAAGTGGCACTGTGGCTCAGGTGGTAGAGCGCTCGCCTTGAGCTGAAGAACTGAGGGACAGCGCCCAGGCCCAGAGTTCAAGCCCCACGACCGACAAAATAAAATAAAATAAAAATTACCTGGCTCCATTTTCACATGACCCCATACATTGAGTAATAATACACATTGGCCTACCCTTCCTCTCTTCCTTCCTCTTCCAGTCCAGGCTTGCCTTAGCATGTGGCTTGGGGTCCAGCCCCCAGGCTGCCCTCTAGGCTTGGCCTGGGGCCTCCAGCCCTATCCCGGGGCCTGCACCTCTGCCTACCTGGTCAGCATAAGTAGCCCGGCCCTCACCAGCTCTACAGCCCCACCCCACCTCCTGATTCTGGGCTCAAGATCCAACCCCCTCCCACCCTCCCAGAAAACCGGGCCCTGCGATTGGCGGACGGTGGCAGCCGCTGCGCTGGCCGGGTGGAGATGCTGGAGCATGGCCGGTGGGGTACCCTGTGCGATGACGCGTGGGACCTGGAGGATGCCAACGTGGTGTGCCAGCAACTCCAGTGCGGCCTCGCCGTCCAGGCCCTGCCTGGCCTGCACTTCGCCCCGGGCCGAGGGCCCATCCACCGCGACCAGGTGAACTGCAGCGGGGCGGAGGCCCATCTGTGGGACTGCCCCGGGCTGTCGGGAGACCTGTACTGCGGGCACAAGGAGGATGCAGGCGTGGTGTGTTCAGGTCAGTGGGTCGCGTGGCTGGGTCTGAGCGCTGAAGGCAGATGGCCTTGTCCTTAGTTGGGGTCACCATCCAGGAGGGGAGATAGAGAGGACCCACGCAAACAGAATGCAAGGAAGGCAATGGATGCCCCACTGGAAGAGAGCTGGCAGCCAGGCAGACACAGCTGGAGAAGGAGCTGCCCGGAGCCTGGACAAGCTGGTATCAGCAGTGAGGGTCTTCCTTGTTTTGAGCAAGGGGACTGAAGGCAGGATGGATGGATTCTGGAGAGACTTTGGGCCATCCAGTTGAGACCAGGAAGTTCTGGTCCAGCCAGGGCTCCTCATTAATACCAGAAAGAAAAGGGAGTGGCATTAAAATATAAATATGTACTGATGTCATAAGGCTGGACCTTAAAAAAAAACTGTCTTTTCTATCAAAGTGTGTTGTTTGAAAGTTCCTGCTTTGGCCTGGTCGCTTGGCTCTTGTTAAGGAAATGAGGAACTGTAGGATAAGAAAGGGTTTTTGAAATGTATTTGTCTTAACTGTTTTTTTTCCAAGATGGACTTAAGATACATCTCAGAAGGCAAACCTCGGATTTTTAAGAAATAACAGAGGATACCGGTATATTCTGAGATGACTTGTGTAGTGTTAATCTTATGTGAGAGTCACCTTATGTCAATACATCTTACCTATTCAAACTAGCCAGTCACGAGCAGGTTGTGATCCTGAGCTTGACCAATCTGAGCAGAGGGGCGGGGCCTGCTGTATTAGGGTTAAATAGGGCAGCAGCCAACCTGCTCTGAGTGCTTGTTTGCCAGATGTTTGACTGATGGCTCATTTCTCTGCAGAAATAAGTTTTGCCTTGCTGAGACAATTCTTTATTTTCGTGTCTATTATCCTGACTCTGGTGGTTCTTGGAGAGCCTGTTTATAACACAGGGTTGGCCAGAACAATTGGGGCAGGGGAGGCAGGCACAGATCATGGGCAGGGGACCTAAGGTTAGCTGCATTTCACCTCAGCATGGGGATTCTGAGTGGCAGGGATTTGGGCCTATGGGATCCTGACCTGTGTCCACCCTCTCCCCTCCCTCACAGAACATCAGTCCTGGCGCCTGACCGGGGGCATTGACCCCTGTGAGGGACAGGTGGAGGTGTACTTCCGAAGGGTCTGGAGCACCGTGTGTGACAGCGAGTGGTACCAACCAGAGGCCCAGGTGCTCTGCCGGGCTTTGGGCTGTGGGGATGTGGTAAACTGGCCCAAGGGGCAGCCCCACAACCTGGAGGGCAAGATGTCCTACTCATGTACAGGAGAAGAGCCTACCCTTTCCGAATGTTCCTGGTGGTTTAACAACTCCAACCTCTGCAAACAGTCGCTGGCAGCCAGGGTCCTCTGCTCAGGTATCCCTTCTCCTCCCACCATAGGCCATCCTCTTAGACTGGACCAGAATCTTGCTTGAGTCTCCATTTACAGCTTGGACTAGATTAGCAACAGTGAATACTGAAGGAACCATCATCATTACCATGCCCAAGCAGACATTACTAATTCATTACTGATTTCTTTTTTTCCTATAGATGCTTGCCCTAGGGTTATGAATCAAGTATTTGTTAAGACTTCATGATATGTAAACCTATGGTCCCTGTTGACTAAGATTGTTCCAGGAGTTAAGGACCAATTTGCTATCCCAGGGTTGATGATCATAAGGAAGATTAGTATTCCTAAAAGAACACTGATTTGGAAGAGCACAGACATCTGATTCCAGCTTTGCCTTTTATTGGCTTCCAGGCTTGGAGGCTTCAGATTCTGAAGTTGCTGATCAAAACATTCCACAAATTAGCAGGGAAATTAGACAAAATGTGCTTACGGGCCTTTGTAAGCTCTGCCCCTTTGTAAGCAGACTAGTCATATGGAAGTTCAAATTAGGGTAACAAGGGTAATCTCAGCTCCCTAACTCCTGAGGTTACAAAGAAGAACAAATAAGTCTGGCAGCCAGGCAGCCAGGCACCGTGGCTCATGTCCACAATCCCAATTTCTTGGGGAGGTGGATTTCAAGGGTTGGAGAGATCCTACCTGAAAAAGAACTGAAAAGGACTGGAAGTGTGGCTCACGTGGTAGAGTATCTACCTAGTAAACATGAGGACCTGAGTCCAAACCTCAACATCATAAAAATATAACAACTAAAATAATAGTGAAGGCTGGGCTAAAAAAGAGGCTTGGGGTCTGGGGCAGATTATACAGTCAGAAGTGCCCATTCTTTTATTATCTTTTTAGTCTAAGCAGAGCCCCTCCCTGGGCTTCATTCTGGAGCCCCTCCTTGTTGCTGGAGGTGGAGGCTAGAATGGGATCTTGCCTCATGCCCACATGCTCATGTTGGGATCACCCCCGCCCCCCCCATTTCAGGCCATTTGTCTGTCTTCTAGACCTGACACCCAGTAGGTGCTCAGGAAATGTGTCGAGTGAGTGAATAGGGTGGTGCTTTCTGACAGGCTCCCGGAAACAACAGTATCCGTCTACTTCTGAAGGCTCTGCGAGTATTCAGCCAGTCACTATAGGTAAGTGGAGCTTTTCCTAGAAGCCCTGGTGTATGAGTGCATACACATGTGTGCACATGAATGTGTGCCTTTGTGTGTGCACATATGTGTTTCCATGTTCTCCGACCTCCATCCCAGCTGGTACACATGTCCCCTGGGGACTCTGAGTATCTTGTGTTGCCCTATTGTGTTTATTTATTTATCTATTTATTTGATTGGTTGGTTATGCAGATACTGAGCCTCCACCTCAGAGCTTTGCACTCTTGCCTGGCTTTTTAGCTCAAGGCTGGTGCTCCACCACTTGAGCCATACCTCCATTTCTGTCCTTTTTGCTTATTAATCGGAAATGAGAGTCTTACAGACGTTTCTATCCATGATGGTCTCAAACCTCGATCCCCAGATTGAGCTTCCTGAGTAGCTAGGATTACGGGTGGGAGCACCAGCACCAGCCCCATCACCTTTATTTGCTGCCTTTACTGCTGTCAGAGCCAATTTGATGAGGTTTCACTGTATCTTTTTATGTGAAGAAAGAAGCCAAGGCTGGAGGCTGAAAGGACAGCCACTGTGATGGCTAGAACCTGCACCCCTCGCGCCAACTCCAGTCCCACACTCCATCTGTCTACCAGTGGCAGGACAGGCTCCCAGCAGCGCCTTGCTAGCTGTGTGACTTTGGCTAGTTCTTAATCTCTCTGAGCTTCAGAGCATGATACTCACAGTGCCTCTTTCCTGGCTCTACAGTTGAGCCTTCAGTGAATTTCAGGCATAAGACAGGATGACAAGGAAACGGTGAAGAGAGCACCATGCCCATCATTCCCCCCCCACACACACACTGAATTGGCATTCTTGTTTCCAGAATCTTCTGTGACAGTGAAAATGGAGGACAGTGAAACTTGGGAGCTAATGCTTCTCATCTCCTGCATTGTTCTGGGAGTTCTCCTCGTTGGCGCAGTCATCTCCATAATCATCCTCCTCTTGAAAGTCAAAGGAAAATACGGTAGGTGGGAAGACCTTCGAGCCATGGGATTGGCAGGAAGAGAACAGGGACCCAAAGCAGCAGGCCTGAGGCCTAGCGGGGGGGCCTGGAAGCCTTAGTGGAAATCAGAGTGGCGTGACCCAGCAAAGGTCATGCAGCCCAGCCCCAGGAAAGCTCCCTCTGTCGTGGGAAGAATTTTCCCAGCATGCCCAGCAGGAGAGAATCCACTAGTGTGGATCTCCAAGAGGGCCAGGCTCTGTAAATGACATATATGCACGTATACATGTCTTCATATGTGTGCACACACTTGTATACATGCATGCATGCATATATGTGTCTCTGTGCATGTGCACATGCATGTAAGTGTGCAAGTGCACACATGCACGTGCAGACTGTGCATGCACATGGTTGCATGCAGCGGACGTGTGTATGTGAACATGTATGTGTGTGAAGGCTGTGTGTGTGTGTGTGTGTGTGTGTGTGTGTAACCAGTAGACTGGAGAAGGCAGAAAGATGGCTGTAGACTCTCTGCCTCCCCTCCCCCAGCACTCCCTGTAACCGAGAACCACCAGCAGTCTCCCTCCACCACCCCAGCGGGGCTCAATAGTTACCAAGCCGTTCCCATCACCATCACCATGCCCAAAGACGAAGGTAGGACGTCAGCCATCTGAAGATGGGGAGGGGAAGGACAGGCCCTCTGGAGGGTTGGCACTGCTGAGATCACAACGTACTTGGTTGAGAGAAGCCCAAGCCAGTTCACCCTAGCTCTGCCCTTGGGCAGGTCATGGTGTTCCCTCTCTGACTAGATGTGTAGATCACTCTCCCACTGAGTCCCTCCTAGACTCTGGGGTTCTGCTGACCAAGGGCAGAGGAGGGGTGGGGTGTCAGTTCTCAGAAGAAAGCTTGCCCTGCTCATTGGCTGTTAGGTTTGTGCTGTGGTCACATTGCACAAACCACGGCCCTGCACAGCCCTGTTAAGATTCTCCTGGAACGTAATATTATTTCACGGTTCCTGAGTAAACACAATTGGATCGCTCATCCGTTCTTCAGGAGACATGGATGTAGACTTCTTGAAAATCTTGCCAAAGAGTGTGCATTTATGACCTTGAATTGTGAATATAACCAGGTGTCTTGTCATGCTTAGATAAGAATGCAGCAACGGCAAAACAAATCCCCCACCAGACAGCATGACTAGTAGTTTGTACACACAGCATTCATGTGTTTAAGTAGGGGCCGGAGAGTTGGCATCTTGCACAGAGCAGTATTTAAACAGAACAGTCACTTGCCACGTAATATCATCTACAGACTGAGATTCGAGTCAAGTGAAAACCTCTGGGTCCCTCAGTTTCCTCAGCTGCAAAACGGGACAATAGTGTACCCAACTCCTCAGCCTTCTCTCGAGGGCTAAATGAGCTCAGAGTGATTAACATTAGCATAGTGCCTGATGCATTGTGGGTACTGTCATACTGGTTATATAAGGAAATGTTTAGGTTTCCATATGTGAAATGGGGTGGGGTTGCGGGGGGGGAGCAGCAGGGGGGGAGTCAAGGCTAGATGGTCTTGACCCAGCTGAGCTACATGGAATTCTCTCCGCTACTCTGTCCCCATCAGACCCCACCGTAAGTATTCTGGGATACTTTCCCTTTGTCTGCCTACCATGTCATTATGCCGCCCTCCATCCCCCCTCCCTCCCTGCCCCTGGTCCACTCTGTTTTCTCTCCAGGTCTCAAGTTGCCCATCCAGGTCCGGGACCCACACCCTGAGGACTCAGACTCCAGCTTGGATTCAGATTATGAGCACTATGACTTCAGTGCCCAGCCTCCTGTGGCCCTGGTCACCTTCCACAGTGAGTCCATGCTGGGGCTCACAAGGGCACCCCACACCTTCAGTTGAGACCCATCTGCATGGCATGGGCAGAATTCTGCAAATGCCCTGCTGTGGAGTTTTCAAAGTGCTTTGCCATTCTGGAAGGGCTTCTACTCTGACCCCTGCCCCTGCCATGATTGTCTTTCTCCATGGAGGATCTCAACAAGGCCCTCGAAAGCCATCTACAAGGGCTGGGAAGGTGGCTCAGTGGTAGAGTGCTTGCCTTGCATGCATGAGGCCCTGGGTTCAATTCCTCAGCACCACATAAGCAGAAGTGGTGCTGT
>NW_012267333.1:1685758-1686778 GCF_000151885.1 Dipodomys ordii | reverse complement strand
GCGCTGTCCCTCAGCTCTTCAGCTCAAGGCTAGAGCTCTACCACTTGAGCCACAGTGCCACTTCTGGCTTTTTTCTTATGTGGTGCTGAGGAATCAACCCAGGGCCTCATGCATGCAAGGCAAGCACTCTACCACTGAGCCACCTGAGTCATTTTTATTTATTTTTGTTGGTTTAGGGCTTGAACCTCAGGGCCTGGGCACTGTCCCTGAGCTCCTCTGCTCAAGGCTGGCATTCTACTACCACTTTGAGCCACAGCTCCATTTCTGGTTTTCTAGTGGTTCAATGGTAATAAGAGGCTCTCAGATTTTCCTGTCCAGGCTGGCTTTGAACCACGATTCTCAGATCTCAGCCTCCTGAGTAGCTAGGATTGCAGGCATGAATCATGGATGCCCAGCTTTGAAGTCATTTTTAGAGACTCTTAGGATGTGCCAGACATGAATACCTAAGTATGAATTATTTTCTCAGACTTGTAAATTTTTGGAGGTAGAAGCAAATTCAGAAATTACGTCAAATGATATATTTTTATTATAGTTTTTTTTTCCAGATTTCATTTGAAGCAGAGATGGAGCCCTGAGGAGAGTTTCTGAAGGCAGTCAGATGACAAATATTTCAGGATTTGCTGATCACAGCCTCTGGTGTAGCGATTTAATTCTGCTTTTCATGAACCATGAAAAGCAACCGCTGACAGTATGTAAAAAAATAAGTGTGACTGTGTGTTCCAATTAGATTTACTTAGGGCCCCTAGAAAATGAACTGCACACTACTTGTCTGTGTCAGGAGATATTCTTCTCATCTTTTCTCCCCCCCCCCCACTACCCCCAGTTATTTATAAATGCAAGTGTTGCCCTCAGCTTTCAGGCTAAAGGGCCTTGAATGGCTTCTTGTTGCTCTAGAGGGGAAGTTTCCAGAAAGTTACGTGGCAGATTCTCCCATATTTTTTTTTTTTTTTGGGTCCGGTCGTGGGGCCTGAACTCTGGGCCTGGGCACTGTCCCTCAGCTCTTCAGCTCAAGGCTAGCGC
>NW_012267333.1:1675168-1685708 GCF_000151885.1 Dipodomys ordii | reverse complement strand
AAGGGAAAGTGCCCAGGCCCAGAGTTCAAGCCCCATGACTGAGAAAGAAAGAAAGAGAGAGAGAGAGAGAGAGAGAGAGAAAGAAAGAGAGAAAGAGAGAAAGCCACCTGCAAGTAGCTGTCTTTGTCACATGTCATCAGGTCCAGGAGAGAGACACATTCAGAACTATCCCTTGCACATCTGTACCCGGTGTCCGACCCTCTGGTTGTTTTGTTTTGTGTTTATGCCAGGACTCTTGACCTCAAGGCCTCGTGCTTCTTTTATGCTCTACCACTTAAGGCACAGTTCCGCTTCCATTTTTTTTTCCTTGCTGGTTAATGGGAGATAAGAGTCTCATGGACATTTTTGCCCAGACTGCCTTTGAATCACAATCCTCAGATCTCAGCCTCCTGAGTAGCTAAGGTTACAAGGCATGGCCACGGAGGCACAGCGGGACACTGGAATTGTTAACACCACCAGTCTCTGAGACTGGAAGCTTCCATAAAGCCTGTAATGCAACCATCCCGGACTAAGCGACCTCTGCTCTGGGCAAGTATTAGAGCCCATTTCCAGAGCTGCCAGGTTGTGAAGGGAGACCCCAGACTGGGATCTTGTCAAGAGGCAGGAGGGGCCACTGGCAGGCAAGCAGGCCCTGGGGGTTTGGGGCTTGCCTGCCGTGCTGGCACCAGCGTAGATCTGGGCCTGTCTAAGGTTGAATTGAGCTTTGTCTGGGTTAGGATGGGAGCCTGGGGCCCCGTGTCCCCCTTCCCAAGTCACCTTGCCCCTTCCTCACTTCTTGCAGATTCCCAGCGGCACCGGGTGACAGAGGCGGAAGCCCAGCAGAGCAGGTTCCAGATGCCACCCTTGGAGGAAGGTGAGTTGCAGCAACCTTCTAGCGGTTCTCCTGACTAACCGTTTCCCTAGGCAGGGAGTTCTTTCTGGAGTCTGATCTAAAGCCCTCTTGCAAGCATTGTTTCTTTCCTTTTTATTTTCTTTTTCCTGGCCCAGGACTTGAAGAGCTACATGTTTCCCACGAGCCAGCTGTGGACCCCAGACCTTACATCGCAGACCCCCCTTCTGTGGGCCCTGGGTATCACGCCCGGAGCCACAGTGGGTCCAGCACATCTTCTGGGGAGAATTACTGCAACAGCCCCAGCAGCAAGCCACCCCCGTGGGACCCCCAGATGTTTTCTTCAGAGCAACAATCCCCCAATTTGGAGCTAGCAGACTCTCAGGCAACTTTTTCAGGTAGCTGTGTCCCCCCTTTTTAGCCTCCCCTCAATACTCTAGTTAGTGAGCCGGCAGACCGTGAAGCTGGGAGCCTCCTTGCTAGACTGAGGTCAGGATTCAAGCCACCGGCTCTCACTGGATGTCCTTGGACCAATCTCTGCCCATCTCTAGGCTTTGCTTTGGCCTCTATTCTGGCTGGAGGCTTGGCTCGCCCTCATCTCTGGGCCCCCTAGCTCTGGCAGGGGCTGTGGGCCCAGAGAAGGTGACTGGCATGGGGGTCTCCTGCAGGGCCCTTCGCTGACAACAGTTCCAGCACCTCGTCGGGAGAATGGTACCAGAACTTCCGGCCGCCCCAGCCTCTTCTGCTGGAGCAGTTGGAACATCCAGGTGCTGGGACTGGGGAAGGGGGCCGGCGGGAGGGGGCACAGCTGTGAGCAGGGAGAGGCAGGTGAAGTACAGGTATCTGGACCCATGGGAAACTTCAGCCCAAGGGGAAACGGAGGGGGAAGGGGAAAGGGAAGGAGAGAGATTTCAAACGTATGCATGAAGCCAGATGCCAGTGGCTCACGCCTGTACTCCTAGCTACTCAGGAGGCTGAGGATCCCGGTTCAAGCCAGCCCAGGCAGACTTATCTCCAGTGAATCGCCCAAAGTAGGAAGTAGAGCTGTGGCTTAAGGGGCAGAGCACCAGCCTGGAGTGAAAAAGCTAAGGGATGGTGGCCAGGCTCTGAGTTCAGTCTCCAGGACCAGGACCAAATAAAAGCAGGAGCAGAGGGGAAGTGGATGGGGGGGAGGGGGGAGGGGGTTGTGAGAGGAAGTGAGCTCCCTGTTACTGGAGGCATTCAAGCAGAAGCAGCCAGATGGCCAGCGAAGGGAAGAGAGTGGTGACAGCCCCCAGCGCCCTATCACCTGCACAGTGCCGCAGTGGGGCACTTAGTCTGGCACCTGTCCCACCAGGCTCTGCCCAGCCTTCTGGCTGGGGGAATGACAGACACTAAGAAGATGTGTGATGGCTTTGATGTGGACGGAGCCTCGCTATCCCTGAGTGGGTGTGGAGGGCATCCAGGCTAACCTGGGCCTCCTGCTAACCTGAGCCTTCTGACCCCACAGGCTCCCTCACACCCCAGCCAGACTCCAGTGATGAGAGTGACTACGATGATATCGGAGTCGCCTAGTCTGGGCCCATCCTGGGGGCTCCATCCCTCTCTCCTCCTGTTCTCCCTTCCTCCCCTCCCCCTTCTCTCCCACAGGCCACGGCCTCCCACAGGGAGATGGACAGAGACTCAGCCTCCTGGCACAACTCCAAACAAAGGCCCAGGATGGAGGGCGGGACCTGAGGATGAGCTCTGTGTCAATCAATGGCTGTGGAGCTCCTCATTGGGTGATCCTTGGGCACTTTGATTCTGAGTCTCAGGCAGCAACTGGGGGCTGGAACAGCCTGTCTAGGCCCTGGACGGCTTCTGACCCCCGTCACCTGGCCATGTTGTACAGGACTCGGACTCCAGCCTTGAATCAGACTGGTCCCTCTACACCTGACAGGGGACATGAACTTCCTGGGCTCTGACAGCTCCCAGCAAGCAGGATGACACTGTGTCCCCACCCCACCCCCATCCCCAACTGAGGAGCGGAGGGGGTGGGGGAGAGGCGGGGGGGGGGTGAAGCCAGGTCCTGCCACCAAGACTCTGTGAGCCCTCCCGGGACTCTGACCCTTTCCACTATCCCAGGACAGCCGCCTTATTCTAAGCTACAGTGGTTTACTAAGACTGTCCAAGCCAGCCCTCCCCCTGTGTCCACCCTGTTCCTGAGTCAGAGGCCCAGTCGTTGTCCGGGTAGGGGTACACAGATAAGGCTGGAGGCTACTCTAGGTCCTGGAGTCCCTGGATGTCCCATTGGATTGCTGGGGATTCTCCCCCTCAGCCCCCCCTTCCCACCCCAAGGCCCAGGGCTCAGGCCAGGCTTCAGTGGCCAGTTCTGAGTATCCTGAGATTAAACTGTTGTTATATGAAGCCCAGGGTCTGGAGTGTCTTATTCTTGAACTGTTATAGAACCCAGGCTGTGTGTGCAAGAAGGCCAGGCGTTAATTTCAACTCAAATTCTTCATTTGGGACTGGTCCCAGGGGGGAAAAGAAAGGGGGAGGGAGGGGGAAGAAGAGCAAAGAGGTGACCCTGTGATCCTGAACACGCTGCTGCCCCAGGCCGCAGGGGTTCAGTCCTGTGGGGATATGAAGCTTAGAATGGACTTGCCCAGGAGCAAGACAGCCGGATTCAGGTCCATCCATCTTACCTGGCATTGGTTTGGGGACCACCCAGCCCCTTATCCCTCTGCCCCTACACTGCCTTGGGAGGTGAGCTGAGCAGCTCCGGGGTGCAGAGAAAATGGAGACCAAGGTGAGGGAGCTCTGACCTTGATGACCTTGACCTCTAAGAAGTCTTCTTTCCAGAAACATCCAGGAGGAGCCCAATAGTTGGGCCTGCTATGTGGAGAGGGCATGTGCATGTGCACCACATGGGCAACACCAAGGCTGTTTATCCACGGGGGAGGAAATGGCAGGTGAACGGAAAACCTATGGTGATTCAGCACCCTAAAAAATGTTGGGGGCACAGGGACAAGGGGACATAGAGCTGTTACCTACGGCTGCTCCCACCAGCCCTGGCTCTGCACTGAATCCCACCCCAAACCAGAGCTTCCGGCCGGGATGTGGTCTGGTTTGGGGGGGGGGCTCAGGCTTTGCAGGACACAGGTGAGTCTGGTAGAGGTGATGGAGGGGAATGTGGGTCCCCCTTCCCCCTCCCCCCCATCCTGGGTCCGAGGTCTATTCTGAAGCTGTGATTTTAACTCCGTTGCAGTGACCAGTGCCCAGCTCTGTCTATGGGATGTGCGGTGAGGGCTAGGGCTTCGGTTCCCTGCAAGGTCAGGGGGTGCCACTGTTCTGCCCTAACATTGGGTCTCAGAGGCACAAAGAAGCTGCAGGCCCTCCCCAGGGCAACTGTTCCAGGATGTGGTCGTCTGTGATGTGTACCCCTCACCCCCCAGTAAACCTCCCCAGGGCTATGGGGGATTCCTAGAGGAGGAGCCCCAGCTGTGGAGGATGAGGTGGGGAGGGGCGAGGCAGCTGAATTTTGTCCTTCAGCTCAGTTCAGCTCCTGGCTGTGTGGCCTTGGGCAAGCCCTCAGTGTTTCTGAGCCTCCAAGCCCAGCAGGTTTGGTTGTAGGGTGAGCACAGCAGGAGCAGATAAGTCACAGGCTGATGAGGCTTAGGGGCTTGGCTGTAAGTATATCTCCATAAATAGATCCTTGAAAGGAAGAAATGGAAGCTGGGGCTGGTGGCTCCCACCTGTAATCCTAGCTAGCCAGGAGGCTGAGGTGAGAGGATCGATCGCTGAGGACAGACTTTTTTTGGACAGAAGAGTCTGTGAGACTCTTCAAGTAGCCAGTCCCCACCCACTCCAAAAATAAAAAAAAAAGCCGCAAGTGGAGGTGTGGCACAAGTGATAGAATCCCAGCCTTGAACAGCAAAAGCCAAGTGACAGAGACCCCTCGAGTTCAAGCCCCAGAACTAACTCAGGAAAGAAAAGGAGAAACAGACGAGACATTGATGTTCGGGCAGAAAGGACTTGTCCAAGATCACTGTGCAGAGTTACAGTGCTCTGCTCTGCCTTGCTGCCTCCATAACCAGGTGACATCACTAATGACAGCTTCCATGTGGGTCCTGGCACCCACATTTCCTCATTCATGGCTACAGCGGCCCCTGGTGGTACCAGCCTCACCTGCATCTTATATCTGGGAAAACAAAGGGTCTGAAGTTGTCCCAGGGCTGGCTGTCCTGTCATGGTGTGGTCTGGCCCCAGGTGCCCCTCCATGTGGCCTCCTGAGGGTGGTAAGATCCACAAGAAAGGCTCATTTCTGTACCTACTGATCTGAATGTCAGGCCCCAGTTCACCTGTGTCTCCCAGGTGTCTGGGGGAGGGGCGTAGGGGCGGGGCCAGAGGAGGCTCTGGCTGGATTAGCCTATCGGAGGCCACCTGGACAGGCTGGAGGCCACTCCCAGGGATCCCAGGCTTGGCCTTCCTTTTCCTGGCGGGGCATCACCGACTGGTACCTGACCTGCGCTGGAAACCTCACCTGCAAAGCACACCTGCTGCGTTCCCTATCTCCCATCTGCGGTTTCCACTTCCCCCCATCCCTCAACAAAGACCTATGGTGAGGATGGTTCTGGAGGTGGGCAGAGGTGTCTGGAGGCTTGGGGCTGCACCTCGCGGACCCCCTCTGGGCTGTGGCCTCAGACCTCTCTTCTGGCCTGCTGAAGAGGGAAGGGAGTCTCCCAGCAGGGAGCTGCAGGGAGCCCCCGCCAGGAAGGGGGCCAGTTCAAAGTCGCCTCAGTGGAAAGTTCATCCCCTACCACATCCTTCAGCTGTTTACCAGCCTGGCGGGGCTCTGGCATCCTGACATGAAAGGAAGCGCACCCCACCACCATCATGGAGGAAAGACCAAAATAGCAGCTGAGGAAGACAGAGACAGAGAGACAAAGAGAAACACCGAGAGAGAGAAAGAGAGAGACAAAGGGAGACAATGAGAAACAAAGACAGACAAAGTGAGACAAAGAGAAACAGAGAGGCAGAGAGACAGAGAAGTCCGAGAGAGAAGAACGACACATAGAAAAGTCAGACAGAAAGAAAGGCAGACACATACAAAGAGAGACAGAAAGAGGGAAAAGAAAAGGAGGAGGAAACTAAAGGAAAAACTGGGGAGGCTCATCCAGTGGGCTCAGGTTCCCCCCCCCAACCCCAGCCCCTAGGGAGTGCAGAACTCCGGGCTCCCCATCGTTCTAGTGTTAGAGGTTGCAGAAGGAGTTCAAGGTCTAGGTCACCCAACTAGGAAGGGAGGAGGCCAGATTCACAGTCTGAGGATAAGACTGTGAATAAGGATAAGAAAAGAATGCTAGATGGCCAGGGATGAGTTAGTGACCCCCAGGGGACCCCACCCATCCTCTCCAGGACCATCATACCCAAGCCCCTCCCACCCAGCCACCTTCAGTCACGAGAGGGAGAAGACTTGTCCCCAGTTTGGCCGAGAAGCAATGGCACAGTGACCACCCCAGACCCAGGGCCCCATGTGTCAATGGGGGTCAAGGCACAACCTCCCATTGTCTTGATGGCCCTGCTGCCAGCTGCAGAGCCGCCCAGAGCTGCCCTGATGCAGCCCAGAGCAGCTCCCTCCCCAAGTGGCTCAGGACATGACAGCTGGAATGTCCAGGGTTGGGCCAGGCCATCTCTCTTACAGACAGCTAGTGCAGAGCCAAAGTAATCACCTGCAAAATGTGGCCCCATTAAGGCCCCCAAGGATGGGACAATGAGTGTAGCATCCTGGCTGTAGCCCCAAGTCTCCTCCTGAGTCCCCTCCTTCCTCCCCTTGGGTTCCAGGACTCGGTTTCCCTGCCCCAGCTCAGCATCCTGCTCCTGTCTGTCTGTCTGTCTGCTCGGCTCCTCATTTATGGCAAACTGCAAATGGGACACGCATGCGCCGGGCACCCATCCAGTCTTCGAGACATCCACAGAGGGTTCAGCATCCGGGCTTCCTGCCCACTCAGGAGGGATCCTGCTCCTACTCTGCCGGGGACAGGCTTCGTGTCCCCACTTTATCCACCGTCCTGATCCCCGTGGGATGGAAGGAGAAGGACCCAGGGGAGGAATGGAGTTCTGAAAGAACATTTCTTAAACCTGTGTACCCCTCCTTAAACCATGTACCCCTCCATGGTTTTTGCTCAGTCTGGGGGTCATTTATTCTTCTGGTCACTTTTCTCTATTATTCTTTGAATGGATTCACTTTTTAAATGCAATTTTGTTATTATTGTTGTTATTAATTACTTTGGTGGGGTTTGCATACCTACGTCCTCGTTCTCACTAGAC
Source organism: Dipodomys ordii (assembly GCF_000151885.1). Classification (NCBI taxonomy): domain Eukaryota; kingdom Metazoa; phylum Chordata; class Mammalia; order Rodentia; family Heteromyidae; genus Dipodomys; species Dipodomys ordii. The sequence continues at coordinate 1,678,594 of NW_012267333.1, read as the reverse complement.
AGGCACTTTACTGCTTACGCCATGTCTCCAGGCCTTTTTGCTTTAGTTTAGTTTTTTTTTTGTTTGTTTGTTTGTCAGTCGTGGGGCTTGAACTCTGGGCCTGGGCACTGTCCCTCAGCTCTTCAGCTCAAGGCTAGCGCTCTATCACTTGAGCCACAGCACCACTTCCAGCTTTTTCTGCTTATGTGGTGCTGAGGAATGGAACCCTGGGCCTCATGCATGCGAGGCAAGCGCTCTACCACTGAGCCACCTTCCCAGCCCCTAGTTTGTTTGTTTTTTAAATAGAGTCTCAGAGTTATGCCCACGCTGTCCTGACCTCCATCCTCCTATTTACACTTTGGATACAGCTGGGATGACAGGCTTCTGCCACCATGTCCATCTTTTTTCTGTAGAGACGGGGGAGATCTCTTGAACTTTTTTCCTGGACTGGTCTTGAAACTCCATCCTCCTGATCTTCAACTGACATGTAGCTAAGGACATAGGCAAGAACCACTCCACCCAAGATGCAAATTTATTATTTTTTATTTTCTAATTGTTATTATAAAGGTGATGCACAGAGCAGTTACAGTTATATAAATGAGGTAGTGAGAAGATTTCTTTTAGGATGTCACCCTTTCCCTTATGCAAATGTCTTTAGACATTTTACAAAAACATCTGACATGTACTCAAAATTGTCAATGTCACGAATACCAAAAATGCTTTCAGTTAAAAGAGCCAAAGAGAGGAGTGACAGCAGATGTAGATAAGACTTCCATTTTCTTTTGCTATAGAGGACATTGGTGGGACTGGTGGGGAAATAAGAATGCGGTGTGTGAATAGATAGTAAGTGCATGCCAATGTCATTTTTCTGATTTTGAAAAAGTTTACTGGAGTCACATCAGAAGACATTCTTTTTTTTTGCTGGTCGTGGGGCCTGAACTCTGGGCCTGGGCACTGTCCCTCAGCTCTTCAGCTCAAGGCTAGTGCTCTACCACTTGAGCCACAGTACCACTTCCAGCTTTTTCTGCTTATGTGGTGCTGAGGAATTGAACCTAGGGCCTCATGCATGCAAGGTAAGCACTCTATCACTAAGCCACCTTCCCAGCCCAAAAACATTCTTGCTTCTAAGAAATACAACACAGGTCAGATGCCCATGTCTCAGGCCTGTAAGCCTAGCTTCTCAAGAGGCTGAGATCTAAGGAGTATAGTTTGAAGCCAGCCCAGACCAAAAACTCCATGAGACTTATCTCCAATTAACCTCCCCCCCCCCAAAAAAAAAGCTGGAAGTAGAGCTGTGGCTCAAGTGGTAGAGCTCTAGCCTTGAGCACATAAAGCTCAGGGACAGCACCTAAGCCCTGAGTTCAAGCCTCAGAATCTGAACACACACACACACACACACACACACACAAGAAGACAAAGATATGGAGGGGGGAAGGAAGGAAGGAAGGAAGGAAGGAAGGAAGGAAGGAAGGAAGGAAGGAAGGAAGGGAGGGAGGGAGGAAGGAAGGAAAAAGGGAAGGAGGGAGGGAGGGACTGAGGGAGGAGGAAGAAGGGGAGGGAGAACACAGTACTGACATACTTGTGGGTAAAAGGGCAACAGACTTTTAAATGATTAGGGAAGAAATCTGTTGTGTGTGCACATGTGCGTAGGTAGTTTGGAGATGGGGGATAGGAGTGAAATAGAGAGAGGCAGAGGTGGAAGACAGAAGGGGGGAGGGAGGGAGGGAGGGAGAGGGGAAGGAAGGAGGGAGGGAGGGAGGGAGAGAGAGTCAGTCCAGGAATTCTTTGTACTATGCTTGCACCTTTTTTTTGTATGTCTGAAACTATCTATTACTATCCTAAGTGTAAAACCCAGTGTTGGTTGCTACACATTGGAGAGAACTCGAGAACAGAGCAATGCTAGATCCACTGTCTGGTCTGCTGGAGCCTGAGCAGAGGCTCTGCCTGTCTGTGTGTGTAGAGACAGTGGGGACACAGAGCTGTCCTCTCCCAGCCATTATAAGGACCTCATACAGGGCTCACAGGGGCTTTGCATTGCCACTCATCAGAGATCCATGAGTTCCAGAACATTCAGCTCATGAAAGTTTAATGAGAGCCCTTCAGGCCAGCTCCATGTGCAGTCCTGTCACCCAGAAGACAGACCAGTGTTCTCAGGAGTCTCATGCCCGGACAGTCATTGGGCAGTAGGGGGGATGGGTGGGCAGGGGTGGAAGTATCTAGCTTGTTGCTGGCTTCCAGAATCCCAGCAGGAGATCCGGGCGGTGAGCAGAGCCAGCAGCTGCCCTGGGACGCACAGCAGAGTCGCGGAGAGCTGGGGAGGGAAAGAGACATCATCAGAGTGGGAAAAGAGAGGTGGCTGACCCTGCCCACGGCCTGCCGCACCCCAGAAAACTGAGCCGCGAGTCTCCTTATTCCACTCTCATCATTCCACAATCTTCCACCTGCAAGCGGGGCATTCTCCTCACCTGCCTGAGGGCAGTTTGCGTGTGTGTGGGGGGGGTTACTGGGGCTTGAACTCAGGGCCTTGGGCACTGCCCCCTCAGCTTTCTCACTCAAGGCTAGCATTCTGTCACTAGCTCTGCTTGCAGCATTTTGGTGGTTAATCAGAGATAAGAGTCTCATAGTCTTTCCCTGCTGGGCTGGCTTCGAATGTTGATCTTCAGATCTCAGCCCTCTTGAGTAGCTAGGATTACAGGTATGGGCCACTGGCGCCCAGCTCACACTGGCTTTGGAGTGGGGTACCCCCAGGCCCATGTGACATTCAAGGCACAGATTCCGTGGGGTGCCCGGCCTCAGCTCTGCAGCTAGTTGTCGGTTGGAGAGGGAGGTTTACGTGTGGTTCTATAAATAGACTCTGCTACAACCTGAACAGCTGTGTCCCACAAAGGCACGTGAAAAGTTGCAAATGGAAGTCACTGGTGTCCCCTCACTCCTGACCCAGTTTGTCACCCCTCTCAACACTAATGTCCCCTGGCACATTGGTTTTTAATTAAGCCAGCCAAAAAGATGAAATATAATTAGAGACAAGCCCTTAGCGGAACAGTGCTGGAAATCGTAAGGTCTCATCTCAAAGGCAAAGAAACATAATTTAGTTTGTATTAATTAATTACAAATTAATTTTTTAAGAAGTAATCATTAGCCAAGCACCATTGACTCAGGTCTGTAATCCTACTTAAGAAGCTGAGATCTGAAGACTGTGGATTGAAGCCAGCCCAGGCAGAAAATCCATGGACTTTCTCCAATGAACCATCAAAAAACTGGGAGAAGAGCTATGGCTCATGGTGGTAGAGAGCTAGCCTTGAACAAAAGAGCTCAAGGACAGCACCCAGGCTCTGAGTTCAAGCCCCGGTACTGCCACAAAAGGGGAAAGAAAGAAATAAAAAGAAAGAAAGAAGGAAGGAAGGAAGGAAGAAAGAAAGAAAGAAAGAAAGAAAAAAAAAAAAAGAA
>NW_012267333.1:1645183-1672253 GCF_000151885.1 Dipodomys ordii | reverse complement strand
GTCCGGTCGTGGGGCCTGAACTCTGGGCCTGGGCACTGTCCCTCAGCTCTTCAGCTCAAGGCTAGCGCTCTACCACTTGAGCCACAGCGCCACCTCTGGCTTTTTTCTTTCTGCTTATGTGGTGCTGAGGAATTGAACCCAGAGCCTCAGGCATGCAAGGCAAGCGCTCTACCACTGAGCCACCTTCCCAGCCCTCTCCCATATTTTGAAGCTGTTTTTTTTTTTAAAGACACAAAAACAAAAACATTTCACCAAATGTTTGATGAAGCAGGATATGATTCACGTCTTGCCTCTGAGGTCTTACTTTCAATGCTGATGTTTGAAAACCCTGGCTGTTCTTTTAAATGAATGGAGGGAATAGAGCTTTTATATCCACCACCATCACCCACTAGTGAGTTTACAGGATTCCTTTGTATCCTTGAACTCACTTCAGTTTTCCCACACCATTTTTTCTTGTATAGATTTTTTTTTTGCCTGTCCTGGGCCTTGAACTCAGGGCCTAAGCAATGTCTTTAAGCTTCTTTTGCTCAAGGCTAGTGCTCTATCGCTTGAGCTTCAGTTCTATTTCCTACTTTTTTGTGATTAATTAGAGCTAAGAGTCTCACAGATTTTTCACACTCAGATCTCAGACTCCTAAGCAGCTAGGCTCACAGGCATGAGCCACTGGAGCCCAGCTTAGGTTTTTTTTCTTTGTGCCTGTACTGAGGCTTAAACACAGATCCTGGACACTATCTCAGCTTTGTTTCTTCAAAATGAGTGCACTATTACTTCTGGCTTCTTGGTGCTTAATTGGGGATAAGAATCTCAGAGTCTTTCCTGCTTGGGTTGGCTTCAAATCAGCATCCTCAGATCTGAGCCTCCTGAGTAGCTAAAATTATAGACATGAGTCACTGGCACTCAGCAGGCTGTACTAATTTTTAAAACTTCCAGTTGCTAATCTTTGCTCTAGCTGGAAGCTGATGGCTCATGCCTGTAATCCTATTTACTCAGGAGGCTGAGATCTGAGGCTCAAAGTTTGAAGCCAGCCTGGGAAGGAAAGCCCATGAGAATCTTCTCTCCAATTAACCACCAGAAAATCAGAAGTGGCACTGTAGCTCAAGTGGTAGAGCACTATCCTAGAGCAAAAGAGCTCAAGGACAGTGCCCAGGCCTGAGTTCAAGCCCCATGGCTAACCAAAAATAAAAAATCCTTTCTTGGTCGCTTTGAGATGTGCATCTACAATAGCCCAGTGGTGACCAGAGAGACATTCCTGTGGGATTTCATCCTCAGGGACAGAGCCTGGGCCTCAACTCCACTCTCTACTGGAGGCCAGGGCCTAACTTTGACACATCCAGTGGTAAAGGTTGTCTAAGAGCATCCACATTGACATTGTAATTGACCTTGACATAATCTTTCTCTGGGTGGCTTGGCCAGCCCTGGCTTCCTTCCCTGCACATCTCTCTTCACCCCCCGGAACTCAGCTGGGGTCTGAGGGTCTCTTCTCTGAGACACCCATCACTGAGGCCGACAGGATTGGGTGTCTTCCAGCCCCACTAACTTGGATTCTCTGGGAGCCTTTCTTCTTCCTCAACTTGGGGTTCTGCGGAGCTCAGGTCAAACCCTGGGCCAAGACAGTATACTATACTTCTGTGCTAGGAAAAGGCCTCTGACGTTTAGGGCCTAGAAGAAACTGCAGCAATCTGTAAGGATCGACAAGTGCACAGGAACATATGACTTCCAGTCACGGAGCTGCCAGAGAATGACATTCTCTCCCATTTCATATTGGCTGTCCTGACACATGACTGACACGTGCTAAATGTGTGTTGATTGACAGAGTAAACCCCTCCCTACATCCCTCATACTGCTCAGAGCCATTCAAGTTGGCACACTAAAAGCCAGGGACAGAGCCTGCTCCAGACATAGGAAGCCAGCATGGGAAACATGGCACTTTTATTTTGAAATGTGGCCAGACCCTTCCTCTGTGGGGAAATAGAAGTAGATTCTGGAAGCTCCTGTCTCTCCCCCTTCCCCCAGGCTCAATATTCTACATGGAATATGGGAGAGGGGATGTCAAGGTGTTGAAAGACATGCAGACATGTTTAATGATAGTCCTTCCGGGTCAGGGGCTCTGACCCCTTGACTCCCAAGGAGCCCCGGATGCAGTCCCATGGATGGCCTCCAAGGCCTCTCCAGAAACAAGGCATAATTTATGTGCCAGGATTCAGTCCCATGGCCCCAGAGGGGAACTGGAGACAGCTGTCTCTGTGCGACAGAAACTGGATCATTACATAGACCTAACCGCTCTATTTTAAGCTCAAGAGAAAAAGAAGGCAGGAAGGGAAATGCTTTTTGGCAAACCACCTCTCAAGTAGCACCCTAGAAACTGCGGCTGGGGTGGAGGGGCAGCCTGCTGGGAGGGACCCAGAACTTTCTGTTGTTGAGAGCCCCAAACTGTGTGGGGGCTTGGTGCTGATAATGGGGAAAGTCAGGGGAGGCATACCCACAATGCAATGTTCTGGGGAAAAGGATCAGGAGCTAGGCCCACTGGCCCATAGACAAAACCCTTGCAACTACTGAGTTCAAAATGAATTCAAAAACAACATTTATGAGCCAGTCTCTAGTGACTCACACCTGTAATGAATCCTAGCTACTTCAGAGGCCGAGATCTGAGTTTCACGGTTCAAAGCCAGCCCAGGCAGGAAAGACCATGAGACCCTAATTTCTACCAAAAAGCCGGAAGTGGGGCTGTGGCTGAAGTGGTAGAACGTTAGCCTTGAGTACAAAAGTTCAATGCCCAGGCCCTGAGTTTGAGCCCCAGAACTGGCAGGACAAATAAAAACAAAATAACCAGTATGTATGGTAAGACCCTGTTTGCATGAAATGCTCTCTCTGCGTCTCAGCAAGGTCCCGAACTGGTTTCAGGCTCTATTCATGTTGTCTGGATTCTTAATTGTGTAGCTGGCCCATCCTGGAATGAACCCTCCTTCTTTTTCTTTTAAACCATCAACTTTGCTGAAATATAATTTACATGCCACAACAAAACCATCCATTTTAAGCGGACAGTGGTAAGAGAGACACAGACAGACAGCGGTTGCAATCAAGACAGTACCCACAAAGTTCTCCCTGAATGTGAGGGGTGCAACTGCACATCCACCCCACCCCTGGGCAGCCAGGACACCAGGACCTGCCCTGTCATTACTGCTTGGTTTTTGGCTTCCTGAATCTAATACAAGTGACTCACTCGGTCCACTCCGGCCCCGCTCTCACATTCCACCTTCATTCTTCCCTTGGGGCTGAGTTAATCACTGGTCACTCTGCTGTCATCAGTGTCTCTATCTCTGTCTCTGTCTGTCTGTCTGTCTGTCTGTCTGTCTGTCTGTCTGTCTGTCTGTCTCTCTCTCTTGCCATTTCTGGGGCTTGAACTCAGGGCTTAGGTCCTGTTTCTGAGCTTCTTTTGCTCAAGGCTAGCACTCTACCACTTGAGCCACAGCACCACTTCCAGCTTTTTCTGAGTAATTTATTGGAGATGAGAGTCTCCTGGGCTTTCCTGCCCAGGCTAGCTTCAAACTGAGATCCTTAGAACTCAACTTCTTGCATAGTTAGGATTACAGGCATGAGCCACCAGTGTCAGGCTTTTTTTCATTTTTTTTTAATTTAATAGTGTATATGGAGAGATCAAAATGGTGCTGTGTGCTTGTTTTCTACTAACATGAACATTTTTAGTAATGTGTAATTTGGGGCTGGAGCAGCTCTGTTGTATCATTCTGGTACAGGCCATGGGGTCACATGGTCCTCTCTCACCAAAACCTACAAGCAGAATTACAGGGTTGCATGATGGGTGAGTATGTGCAACTATCTGAGAAGCTGTCAACCCATTTGCAAAGTGGCTGCACCATAGTTAGCAAACAGCCTGCTACACTTCAATACCAGGGTCAATACCATGCTCTTCTTGAACTTCTAATGTCACAGACTTTATAGCACCCAGGATGTCTGCAAACAGGAGTTAAAGAGATCACTTATTGCATCTTTTTTTCCCTCAGATAAATTAGTTGGACTCACTGCTTATAATATAGAGGTAATTCACCTGAAAAATGTCTAAAGGGAGAAAGGAAATACAGTGAGCATAGTGGTTGGAAGTGCCATTCCCATTTCCACTGTGTATGCATTAAATCTGTACTTTATATTTCTGTTTTGTTTTGTTTGTGTTGTAGGGGTTTGGTTTGGTGCTCATCCTGGGGCTTCAAATCAGGCTTGAACACTGTTCTTAAGCTTTTTTTTCTCTTTTTGGACTTTTCTGCCCAGCTAGCTTTGAAATCTAATCCTCCTATCTCAGCTTCCTGAGTAGTTAGGATGACAGGTATGAGCCACTGGTGCCTGACTTCCTTTTGTAAAGATTTTTTTTAAAATCTATTATCAAATATACCCTTCATCAGATCAAAATTCAGCAGAACTGTCCTAGCATTTTAAAACGGTTTTAGAGGTGAAAAGTTATTTCTGGGTGTCAAGCTCATTTCTATCTCATGATTATTAGGGAGGATCCATTTTCTTTTCTCTCTCTCTTTTTCGTTTTTATCTCTAAATAACTGTTCGAAAGGATTTCAGTTTAACCTGTCTGCTCGTAAGTACAATGCACCTGATCAGCATGACCCCTTCCATCACCTCCCCCACCCCCTGTCTAGCCCATCCCCACCCATTCCTTCCTAGTTCCATTTTCTCGTATGTACTTTGAGTATTATGACTGTATTATGACTGTATTCACCCACTATTTCTCCTTCAGCTTTTTTTTTTTTACATTTACTGGCTATTTGTCATCTTTCCTTTTGGAAACTATTTGTATTTTCACCCGTCTTTCCAGTGGGCTCATACCTTTCTCTTGTGGGAATGTAAAAGCATTTGTATATTTTTGAGTACCCAGGCTCTGCAGCGGTATCTCATTCATGGTAAGCCCTCCACATGTGTTCACTGAACACTCACAATGTTAGAGTGATGAGATCTCCATCTTTTCTCTGGTGGGTAATAAGTATGTGTTCTGTTCTTAGCATACAGATTACATTGTTGCTCACGGTGCTTTGTGATCTAAGCTGCAGTTTTCCCTTGAGAGCTTCCCTCGTCTTGTATTTTTAGTCTCTCCTTCATCCTTTCAGTGAAATAAACATCACTCCTGTTACGTGGTATCTTTGGAAAGCACTGATGTCTGTCTTTTTTCTTTTTGTCATGCTGGGAATGGCACCCAGGACCTCACACAGGCTCATCTACCACTAAGCTAACTTTCAGAACACTTAAATCTTGATACTTTCCTTTTCACCATTCCTTTTTTCTTTTTTCTTTTCTTCTTTTTTTAAATTTTTCTTGGAGCCAGGCATGATAGCTCACACCTGCAATCCCAGCAAGAAGTCATCAATCTAACGGAGCAATTACCGCTGATGTTCTTGATGAGACGATTAAATGGGAGCTCTTTCTTATGCTACTTTCAAAAAACAGTTTTCTGAGTTGTATACCATCACTCTGTTCTTCCTTGATGATTTTTGAAACCTATTTCCCATGAGCACCAGACATGTTCAAAATTAATGTAACCTGTTACATTAATCCAAACTCATCAAGAGGAAAATGAAAAGGCCTAAGCACCATATACTTCACAACACTTAAAAATATATTTTTTAAAAATCCAAATCTGGTCACCCGTGACTCATGTCTGCAGTCCTAGCTACTCAGGAGACTGAGATGAGATCTAAGGATCCCAGTTCAAAGCCAGCCCGGGCAGAAAAGTCCAGTGTCACTGTGTCTTAAGTGGTAGAGAACTAGCCTTGAGCACAAAGAGGCCCAGAGACAGTGCCCAGGCCAAGTTCAAGCCCTAGGACTGGCACACACATACACACAAAAAATCCTATCACTGACCCCGCAATGGTGGCTCATGCCTGTAATCTTAGCTGCTCAAGGAAACTGAGACGTGAGGATCGAGGTTCAAAGCTAGCATGGGAAGGAAAGCCTGTAAGACTCTTATCTCCAATTAATACCAAAAAGCAAGAAGTAGAACTGTGGCTCAAGTTGTAGAGCATCAGCCTTTAGAGAAAAATAAATAAATAAAAGCTCAGGAACAGCACCCAAGGCCCCAAGTTCAAGTTCCAGGACACACACACACACACACAATTCTACCTGGAGATAACTACCTTTAACTCTCTCTCTCTCTCTCTCTCTCTCTCACACACACACACACACACACACACACAAACACACATACACACACACACATGTTGATTTACAACCTGCTTATTTCCCTCATCAATATGTCATAGACATCCTTTGACATCAATAAAGGTCCATTTACCTCATTTCTTTTTTAATGGCCTACATTAAAATGTTTACATCTTGTCTGCTCATATCATTATTTATTGAGTCACTGCCTTTCTAGTGCCCATCCGTGTTTTGCGATGTTTTGCGATGTTTCATCCGGTCCTGAGCATAGCAATGGGACCTGGGTTGGGAGCTGGCCTACATTCCACTCTCCTCTTAGCTTTTTATCCCCCATCTTCAGGTTTAACTCAGGGCCTGAGTGCTGTCCCTGAGCTCAAGTGGCAGCACTCTACGCTTGAGCCACAGCTTCACTTTCAGCTTTTTTTTTTTTTGCAAGTTTTTAGTGGAGCTAAGAGTCTCATGGACTTTCCTGCCCAGGCTGGCTTTGACCCGCAATCCTTAGATCTCAGTCTCCACAGTAGCCAGGATTACAGGTGTGACATACCAGCGCCCAACTTCAGCTCTTTTTTCTTTTATGGCTGCACTGGGTCTGAACTCAGGACTTCGTGCTAGTCAGGAAGGCACTCTACCTATCACTTGAGTCCCTCCTCCACAGTGTTGGTTCTGGTTAGTTTTGAAATAGGGTCTTTTTTTTTTGTGCCAGGTCTAGCTTAGACCATGATCTTCCTTCAATAGCTGGAATTACAAGTGAGATAAGGGTCTCAAGAACTTTCTCCCTGATCTTCAGCAGCCATACTTCCAACAAGGGCTTAATATCCAGAATATACAAGGAGCTCAAGAAACTACCCCCCCCAAAATAACCAATTAACAAATGAGCAAAAGAGCTAAATAGAGACATCTCAAAAGAAGAAACAAGAATGGCCAATAAGCCGATGAGGAAATGATCAACATCTCTGGCCATAAGGGAAATTCAACTCAAAACAACACTGAGATTCCATCTCAGCTCAGTAATATTGCTCAGCATCGAGAATTCAAACAACAACAAATGCTGTCAGGGATGTGGGGGAAAAGGAATCCTAATACACTGTTGGTGTGAATGTAAGCTAGTATGACCACTCTGAAAGGTGGTTTGGAGGATCCTCAAAAGACTAAGCATAAAACTTGCCTACCACCCAGCCATACCACTCTTGGACATCTACCCAGAATATCACAAGCCAAGATAAAGACGCTTGCACATCCATGTTCTTTGCTGCCCTATTCACAATAGCCAAGTTATGGAAACAGCCCAAATGTCCTACAATAGGTGAGTAGGTCAAGAAAATGTGATATACATGCTTAAAATATAGATATATAACTATAGATATGTAGGTGTATAATGCAATTATACAGAAAATGCAAAGTTATTAATCTATCAGAAGCAACAACATTATTTCATTTGCAGGGAAATTAATGTACCTAGAAAAAAATATGTTAAATGAAGTTAAGTCTGGCTCAGATAAACCAACAATGAATGGATGCTAGATCTAAACTGCAAGTGTGCATATACAAGATTTTATTCATATACACACAAACTGACTAAAGGATGGTATCGTTAAGAGAGGAGTCTAAAGGTGTAACTCCTTGAAGCAACAAATGGAGTATTTATCAAAATGAAGTGGAAACACATTTTTGGGTGGGGAAATGAATCTGGTGGAGAGGTCATGCCCATGTGCATCGTACCCAAAAATCCAACCACACAACAGGTGGTAGGGCCCAGATTTACTTCAGGGCTTCCTGGTGGCCAAAGCAAAGAAGTAACCCAGAGGCTGGAGGAAAGATCCTCTCTACTTTTGCAAAGGATTCTGGTCTGACTTAAGTCAGGCACACCCTTGCATGTTCAGTCACTGGATATCACTTCTCAGAGACTCAATCTCTGCAGGTTGAGAATTAGGCACCAGTAAAGCTTGTAGTGTATATGCCCATGTCATGCCATAAAATCATTGTATAGAGCACTGTGATTCGTAGCTGTGCGGTATAAGAGACATTAAGCATTTTGTGATGGGTGCCTGAAGGCATTATAGGGGCCATAAGCTGTCCCTCAAACCCAGAGTGGGGAAGCGGGGGGGGGGCGGGAAATCAGCAGTGGACAGGACAGCTGGACATTGGTGGATCATGCCTGTAATCTGAGTTACTTGTCGAGCAGCAGGGAGGGTGATGAGCTTGTGCAGATTGTGGTTTGAGAACAGATTGAGGGAGAAGGGTTTTAATATATATATATTTTTTTCTTCCACCCATCCCTACCCTCAAGTTACATAGCTCAATTTTTACATGATGTACATTGAATATCATCACCACACTTGCTCGCCCTCCCTCCCTCCATTCCTTTGCCCTCCCTCCAGCAAAAAGCCAGAAGTAGAAGTGCATGGTTCAATTGGTCAAGCACTAGTGTAGAAAAAACCAAGTGAGAGCAAGAGGCCCTGAGTTCAAGCCTTAGTATTGGTGCATGTGTACATGCACACACACGCACACATGCACCCCAAACCCATTCTTCATGCACAATAGGTAAAGTCAGTAAAATTAGGCACTTCAAGTGACCTGGACAAGCCACATCCTAGAGACCTAGAACTCTAACTTGGCAGCCTGGCAGGTTCTGAGGGCACCACCAGATGCTTACAACACACCTCATACTCATCCCCTCCCTCCCTCTCCCCGCCCAGCCACCAAGTGCCATGGGGATCCTCAACTCCCACAAAACCGCCCTGTCCCCCCGCCCCGCACCCAGGCCCAGTGAGCATGCTCCCTCCACTCCATCCACTCCAAGCAGGTGACAGCTTCCGGTCCCTACCCCACCCCTGGCTGCTGCCCTCAAGGAAACCACTTGGCCTGCCTGGTGTGCCAGAGCTGTCGTGGGAAGGTGGGCGTAGCCAAGAGGGACACTGAATTCCCATGCCGGGCTGTGGATGCGGAGCAGCAAGTAGCAATCCACGTCGGTGCACAGCCCTGAGCAATGGTGCCTGGTGTGTGTGGGGGGGGGGTGCTTCTAAATACAATCTGGTGTTTATTGTGCAGATTCCTGTGACCTTGAACTAAGTACTTCATCTACCGTCAACGTCTCACCCACGAGAAAGGATGATACCTACAACCCTCCCTCAAGCTTCTGGGTTACTTCTTTGCTTTGGCCACCAGGAAGCTCCAAAGCAAATCCATGCCCTATCCTATGGGTGGACAATGAGTGTCCCCTAGCCTGTGGCTGGGCAATGAATGTGCCCTCATGTGACTAGCTACTTGTTGCCTTGCCTTCTCGCTGGGCTTCTTCATCCCTCTGAGGATGTCCCTTCGTGTCCCATCCTGATAATGATGCGATTATCCATTTGCCGTGATAGTGTGGCCATAACCGGTGCCCAGTGAGCCCAAGCTGAGCCCAAGCTGATGTATCCTCATACCAACATTTCCAAAGCCTTCGCGTCTATGTTTCATACACTGACAGTGCTGAACTTTGCTTTCGCTGCTCAACCACTGTGGTTTCACTACTTGCCTTTCCTGTGTATTTTTATTTTGTAAAGAAATGGCGCTTGCTGATGGCAAACTGACAGTTTAATTCAGTTTTCTTTTCCCTTTTTAAAGAGATTGGATAATTCCCCACCCCATTGGGACCTTCCAAGTTTAAAATTGACATCAACAAGCCAGTGTTTGTGGCTCACACCTGTCATCCTAGCTACTCAGAAGGTGGAAATCAGAAGGATAGCAGTTCAAGGCCATCCGAGGCAAAAACACCAAGAGTATCCACCATAGAAAAGACTGGTGCTGTGCTATGGCCCTGTCATCCTAGCTACAGGAGGACAAGTAAACAGGAGGCTTGCAGTCCAGGCCAGCTGGGAGCAAAACGGGAGACCGTATCTAAAGCTTCACTTGACAAAAAAGGGCCGGGGTTTAGCTCAAGTAGTAGGGCACCTGCTTAACAAACACAAAGCCCTGAGTTCAATCCCAACACCACCAAAAATAAATAACTAAATAAACAATAGCACCGATAAAACAACAGATATGAACCTTAAGACAGACGCCGCCTACCGCCCTGCTCTGTGTCCCTCACAAACCCCAGTCCCTGACTCTGCCCTCTGTCCCTAGGGCCCAACGTGCCCCATGTGGCTTCCCTGGGTTCTGCCTCAAGTCTGGTCACAGTGGTGTCCAGGCTGCTCTATTTCCTCCTGGCCTGGTGTGTGTGTGTGTGTGTGTGCACACATGCACACCAGTCCTGGAGCTTGAACTCAGGGCCTGGGCACTGTCCCTGAGCTTCTTTTGCTCACGACTAGCACTCTACCACTTGGAGCCATAGCTCCACCTCTGGCTTTTTTCTGAGCAGTGTATTGGAGGTAAGAACCTCATAGACTTTCTGCTTAGCCTGGCTTTGAACTGTGATCCTTAGATCTCAGCCTCCTGATTAGCTAGGATGACAGGCGTGAGCCTGTCCCGGCTGCCATTTTTAACAGCTTCTCCCTCTGAAGGACTTTTCGTTGGGTCCTTTCCTTTGAGGTTTTTTATTTTGTAAGTTGCACATCAGTTTTCTACCCAACAGGTAAGTGTGCATTGGAGATTTTTAAATAGCTAGATCTTTCTCCATTAAACCCAATCCTCCAAGTTGAGTACATTTAAAGCAAGAAATGTACAGGGATTGGAGCACGATCCCTAAAATGTGTCATGGTGGAGTAGGGATTGGTTTTGAGCTAAAAGCAATGGTCTCTCTGCCTTCCCCTTCCCCAGCATCAGTTTCCTGGGTGTAAGTGGCCGGAACCTCCATTTGTACCGGTGGGCCTAATCCTATCAGGAGACCAGGACAACACTTCATCTTATCAACCCACTGTGGTGTGGGTGAATCTCAGGGTTACTTTGTGGAAGCCTAGCTTCCATCTCTTCATTCCTGTAGTTACCTTGCCACGATTTACCAGCCCTGAAGCTGCCCCCGTCCCCTCCCTAGTGACTTCCCCACATTTTATCACTCTGTGTGAAGACGGTATGGGAACCCACCGGCTAACGCTGCCTGGCGTATGGGTCTAACCCTTCCTGTAGGATTCCACTTCTCTCTGTGAAGCTGGTCATCTATTACCAGTATGATTATTGGTCCCCCAGCCATAACAGAGTAAAGGGGGGGGGGTTGGTCATTAGTTTGAACGGCCCCCTGCGCAATCGTACGTTGGTATTTTAGAAAATGCACAAACATCTGAACAAAACAAAATTTAAATCGCTCATAAACAGCCTCTCCATGCCTGAGATATGAAATGTCCCAACACATACACTTTCAAATTGTGTCAGTACAACAAGCACAAAGAATGGAGATGCTGAAGTGGGCAGGATGGCTCAAGCGTGCAATCCTTGCTGCTTTAGGGGTGAAGAGCTGGAGATCAAGGCCCAAAGTCAGCTAAGGGGATAAAGAAACCTATGAGACTCCATCTCAACCAATGCTGGCCTCAGGAGCAGGTACCTATCATCCCATCTGCAAGGGAAGCACACTGGCTGGACACAGCGATGCTATGCGTGCTTGCCATGCCAGCAACACGGTGAAGCACAGCAGGAGGACCACATTCCAGCCCAGCGAAGCATAAAGCAAGACCATGTCCCACATAACCAAAGCAGGCCAGACAGTCCTGGCTCACTTTTGTAATCCTAGCTATTCAGGATAACAGTTCAAAGTCAGCCCAGGCAGGAGAAGTCTGTGAGACTCTGATCTCCGATGAACCAGCAGGAAGCGGAGCAAGGGCTAAAGTGGCAGAGTGCTAACCTTAAAGGAGAGCATGAAACCCCAGTACCAGCACACACACACACACACACACACACACACACACACACACAAATGTAAAAGGAGCTGGAGGTGCAGCTCAAGCAATAAAGCATCTGCCTAACAAGTGAAAGGCCCTGAGTTCAATTCTTAGTGCTGACCAAAAAAGAAAGAAACAAAACCAAGTGTAGCGAAGTCCCTGAATGCAGGGTGCTGGGGAGAGACTCCACCCACAGCCTTGTTCCCTTAGCCTGGCATTTCACCTTCCTCAGACTGGTTTCCTGCTCCGTGGGATGGAGAGAAGGGTTTGTGCAGATCCCCACAAAGGGAGAGGTGCAGGGCTGTGCACAACCTGCCATGCACTAGTTCCTGCTAAGTAGTAACTATTCACCCAGAAGCTTTCATTTTAAGAAGTAATGAGAGGGGGAAATGAGTAGAAATGGGGTGACATTGATCAGAATGCATTGCACTCTTACCCTGACTTCCGGAACCGAAACAACTTTTTAAACAACTACTTAATAATAAAAATTCTTAAAGAAATATGCACATTGACCCATATAGACACGCATGAGTGACAAACATGTTTATATAGGTACAAATATATGTACAGATAGGTTTGTGTCTATTTGTAGACATGTAGGTACATGCATGTATTTATAGACAGATATATGTACATGAGATGCATGCGTTCCAAGAAACTTGTCTTGGTTATTGTCAACAGTAGGTGGAAAACAAAACTGAATAAACTGAAAAACAAAACAACAAGAAAGAATTAAATATCAGTAGCCACTATTTTATAAATTAGAATGATAGCTGGGAGCCGATGGGTCATACCTGTAATCCTAACTACTCAGGAGGCTGAGATCTGAGGATCATGGTTCAAAGCCAGCCCGGGCAGGAAAGTCCCTGAACTCTTATCTCCAATAAACCACAAGAAAACTGGAAGTGGTGCTGTGGCTCAAGTGATAGCACACTTGCCTTGAGCTGAAGAGCTGAGGGACAGCACACAGGCCCAGAGTTCAAGCCCCACCACCACCAAAAAAAAAAAAAAAATGATAGTGCATTCATAGATGAGAGATTCGATGTTTTATAAGAACACAATGTTATAAATGACAAATTAAAATATACGCTGCAGCCATTGTTACCCTGAGTTCTCCAGGGGGCCTTGGCAAGTGGCACACAGGCCCCATATGTTTAGGATCACTATGAGCTGTCATTCCCATGGTAACTAAGAGCCACTCCATGATATCTTTTCTTTTGAACGGAGCCCACTGTTCATCTCTATGCCATAAAGTCAGAGCCAGTGAGTCTCCTGGGAGATTCTCTGAGACATCCCCCACCCCCACCCCCCACTTCCCAGCCCCTAAAAGGACCATTTCCTCCCCGGCTCTTATCAGCATCATTAGTCAGCTGTGAAGCGGCTTCCTGGGCATCCAGGCCTTTGATTTACAATCACCAGCTAGAAGAATACAGCGTCTCTGGAGGGAATCGACAGCCAGGATTTCAACTCCAAAGGCTTGCACAGAAAGCTTTCTTCCAGGCTCTGAAGGCCCGGATGGTTACTATCCAGCTCTTGCCCAAACCACCACCACTGAGCCTTGGAACTGGGCCAGAACCCTCGCCACATCTCCTCCTGTGCCTTTTCACGCTTCAGCTGGTCCGTTGCTTCCAAAAGAGATGCGCATAGCCGATGCACACAGGTCAAGGGTATTAAGTCACAGATATAAACATCCCCTCTGCATCCACCTTCCTAAACAGGGGTCGGCTCCTGAGGTTGGGGAGCCTGGTGTTCACACCCCATCTTCCCCTACCTCCCCACCCCACTGGGCCATCCACCATCCTGGGTGGCACCCAGCAGGCCCTGTCCACCTCGCTTCTCTGGAGGAGGTCTTCCACACCTGTCACCCATGGTGCCTTGTCTTCACCATCAACCCCCCCCCCCATAACTATAGGAGCTGTGTTGGGTGGTCGGGACCCTCACCTGATCCCCATCTTCCCAGCCAGGAGCACTGTGGGGAAGACGAGAAGTGGCTGTCCCAGGAGCAGAACCATGAACAGTGAGTCCCCAGAAGTCTCCCCCGGAGACCAGAAAACTCACTCCGTATGCCCCCAGGACAGCTCACTGTCTGGGTCTAGCTCTTCAGCACCTGGGAGCCTTGGAAGTTAACCCCAAAGAGCTTCCTTCAGCACATGGCTGTCTTCCTGCCCCTTGCAGGCAATGACCTCTGCCTCTTGGGAGCAAGTTGGGAGCGTGTGAACCACTATTGGAGTTAAATAGGTTTCCATAAACGGCAGCATCCCTCTGCAGAAGGGCTTGGGGGGATGTGAGCAGAAAGTCCCAAAGACAGATGGGACCGCGGCCGCCCAGGCTTGTGGCTGCAGCTAGGGACCTTCTGAGACCATGGAATGGGCAAGCCCTTGGGCCCCGCCATTCCACGTCAGGTTCACCAACAAGGAAGTTTCATCTGTGAAAGGAGGCCAGTTTCCTCAGCTGTGAAATGGCGAGAGCTTAAAAACCACCCCAACATGCCCAACCACAACACAAGACTCACACAGTGGGATGGTGCCCAGCCGCAGGAGAGCAGCAAATACTACCCCCCTGCTGGAATGGAGGTGAGCCCCCACAAATGCGAGTTTGTACCAAGTAAACAAGCAATGAGGTCCAATTTTGTCTGACAAAATGTCCACAGGAGCAAAATTACGACTACAGTAAACAGACCAGTAGCGGCCCAGAATGGAGACTGGGAAGATCCAAGTTCCCAGCCTCCCCTCTTCCCCAGGAAGAAAATTCTCGAGACCTACCTCAACAGAAAAGAGCTGAATGAGGTGGTGTGCACCTGTCACCTTAGCTACAGTGGGAAACATAGATAGGATGATTGAGGTTCAGTCTGGCCCGAGCACAAAGTAAGAGCTGATACAAAAAGTAACAGAGCAGAAAGGACTGGAAGCGTGATTCAAATCAGAGAGCAACTGTTTAGCAAGGACAAATACCTGGGCTCCAAACCCCAGCACCATTCCTCCTCCCCCCCAAAAAAATATTGATTTGTGTTGATGGCCATATACCATTTCGTGAATTGACTTTAAAAAAAATCCTTCAGTTATACAATGGAAACAAGCAAATTTTAGTGCATAGAAAGCATACTGTGGGCTGGGAAGGTGGCTCAGTGATAGAGTGCTTGCCTTGCATGCATGAGGCCCTGGGTTCGATTCCTCAGCACCACATAAGCAAAAAGAAAAAAGCCAGAAGTGGTGCTGTGGCTCAAGTGGTAGAGCGCTAGCCTTGAGCTGAAGAGCTAAGGGACAGCGCCCAGGCCCAGAGTTCACGCTTCACAACTGGGTCCCCCCCCCAAAAAAAGAAAGCATATTGCACTAAAGTTGCTTTTAAAAGTACCTTGCAAGCAGAATGCCAGGGGTTCACCCCGGTAATACTAGCTAATCAGGAGGCCGAGATCTGAGGATTGCAGTTCGAAGTCTGTGAGACCCTTATCTCCAACTAACCACCAAAAAGCCAGGAGTGGCACTGTGGCTTAAGTAGTAGCCTTGAGCTACTTTTGAAGCTCAGGAACAGTGCCCAGACTCTGGGTTTAAGCCTTTGGGACAGGCATACACATGCGTGCGGGTGCACACGTGCACACACGCATGTATATCCACACACAAATACTTTGCAAAATGTGGGAATGTAAGGCTCAGCTCAGATCCTGGGATCCAATGTAGGAAAGTATTTAGGAAATCACAGTACTGAGGTTTCACTGGTCCTGAGTGCTAATCAGGCTGAGGCAGAGAACAGGTAATCTCACACTATACACAGGGACCAAGGAGGTCCCCTCAGCCCTCCACCCTGCGCTGCACACAGACAAGCAATCTGGGTCTCTGGGCCTTCGTCCCTGTGTTTCTACAATGCAGAGAACTCCAGGTCCACCTCACAGCTGAGCTGAGGCTTGGATATGTTAGGCCCAAAGTGTCCCCTCATACCTGGCTGTGGGCTCAGCAAACTACCCCTGTCATTACCCTCCGCCCCTACCCCTGCCCCTCGGAAGACACCCTGCAGATCGAGAGCGGGCCTGGAAACACACCCAGCTCCTCCGAGTCCCTTCTCTGGCCGGAGCTGTGCGCTGTTCGTCCCACTGCCTGGCACGTCAGACCCCATTTGATCTTTGACATCTGCCACTCAGGCCCAGAGCTGGCTCTGCCCAACTCAGAGCTCCTTCCGGTGTCCCTGGGAACACCTTGATACAAAGCTGGCCTGAAAGCCCAAGAGAGGAAGGGTGGGGCCCCTGGGGGAATGGGCGTGGGGTGCAGGGTCCAGGAGAAGCCACAGATTGAGTGGCAAGAGCCACACACATACACCTAGCACAAAGAAACAAACACTGGTTGATTTGTGTTGAGCCCCAAATTGTGCTCTGTTTTGTAGATGAGGAGAACCACAGGCTCAGAGACTTTCAGCAATGTCCTGGGTCACACAGCTGTAAGTAGCCTATAGGACTCAAACCTGGGCCATTTCTGCTAAGTAAAGTAAATGAGGAGAGGTAGGGAATTAGAGGTGAGGGAAAGGAGGGAAATCGCCCAGATAATGCTTTCCTAAGAGCATTTGTGAAAATGTAGGAGGCTTGGCCCCACCCCAGACATACTGAGCAGAATCTCTGGCCTGGAAATGGAAGACCTGCATTTCAACAGCAACGACACAAAACAAAAACACCACGTGCGCCAAGCCACCATCTGGTGCTCACGCCTGTAATTCTAGCTACTTAGAAGACTGAGATCTAAGGATGGAGATTCAAAGCCAGCACCAGCAGGAAAGTCCAGGAGACTCTTATCACCAATCAACCACCAAAAGCGTAGAAGTGGTCTCGAGTGGTAGAGGTACCTCTGAGTGAAAACACTAAGAATGCTCAGGCTCTGAGTTCAAACCCCAATACTAGTGCATACATCCGTGTGTGCATGCATGCACGCACACACACAAACACACACACACACACACACACACACACAGACACCGGAAGTCATGAAGGTGGTGCCTGATGGCTCTGGCCGCCCACCCAGAGCTATGAGCCACGGAACACTGGCCACTCCACCATTGTCTATGAGCCCTGGCCCAGGCAGAGCCCACATGAGCTCCCTGAAGCCCCCAGAGGTACTGTCCCCAATCTAACCACTGTCTTTGATGCCCAAGGGGCCAGTACTACAACTAGCTGCTGCAAGACTCATTTGTCAGTATAAGGAAGCAGTTACGACCTGTACCCAAGGGGTCTCCTAATGGCCTACAAAGTGCTTCTCCAGCATTCCCCTTGTGTGCTTACAAGGGCAATTAGCAGTCTTACTCACAAATGCTCTTTCAGATTGTGTGTGTGTGTGCGTGCGTGTGTGTGTGTGTGTGTGTGTGTGTACACAAATCTGAACTCAGGACCTGGACAGTGACAGTGCTGGCACTCTACCACTTGAGCTACAGCTCCACTTCCAGATTTTTGATGATTAATCGGAGACGAGAGGCTCAGACCGTTCTGCCTGGGCTGGCTTCAAACCTTGATCCTCAGATCTCAGCCTCCTGAGAGCTGGGATGACAGGGGTGTTGAGGACCAAGCTCAGAGCCACTACCTAGAACGCAGGCTGTTCAAAAAGTGCCTTGTGCTCGCGCCCACCCCCGAATCCGGACTCAACCGGTTTGCACAGTACATAGGCTGAGAGATTATTGTACTGGAAACTCCCCCCATCAAGAGAAGCAGAGGTTATGTGCCCTGTAGATTGTTCCTGGCCGGCTTGCATAAGGCCATGGACCTGTGGCCCGGCCAGCTCCCTGGCTTCAGCCTTCCTGGCCCCTGCCCCCCGGCTACATCTTGACAGCCCCATTAGTCTCCGGGAAAACACATCTTAGTCAGATCCCAAGTGCGCCCCAGCCAGCCTGCCAGCCCCCCTCCAGTCAGCTCCAAACCGCCTCTTCAGCGAAACAAGCACAACTCCAAGCCACAAAGATCGGAACCCCAGCCGCACCCCCCACCTCCCCAGCCAGAGGCCCAGGCACCAGCACTGGGGGGGGGGGGCGTGCGGGCTTGCCCCGGGCAGTGCTCACCCCTCACCACGCCTGGTCAGGGGTGGACTCACTGCAAAATTCGAGTGTGACCTTGTCTACACAAGGTCAGTGATATCCGATTCCTACCCTACTGCAAGAATGCTTTGGCTGCATGCTGTGTGCTAGGCAGTGCCTGTGTATCCTCTCCCTGGTCCTTCCTCCAACCAACTTGTGTTGCTTCCATTTTACAGGCAGAGAAACTGAGGCTCAGAGAGGTTAAATAGCTCAGGGTAAATGACAGGGCTAAGATTCAAAGGGGGTCAGGCAGATCGCCAGCCTGTGCTGTTCTCAGGAAGCTTCATTGCAGCACACACACACACACACACACACACACACACACACACGAGTCTTTCTCATGCAGAGCGAGATGGGGAAGAGCACCAATACATCATCGGGGCACTTAGGGCCAAGGACTGGGCCAGAAGGCCTCACATGTGTGACTGTGACTGAGCCCCTGAGTCAGGACATTTTAGGGGAGAAAAGTGGACCCTCAATATTGATGGTAGGACATCCAGAAAGGACTATCAATAGTGGCATGGGTGCAAATCAAGACTCCTGGGCATGCAACATGAACCTAAGCTCACCCAACATGGCGTCAAAGATGTCCAAACTCCCTGGGCCTCAGCCTCCTCCTACACCAAGTAAGGATATTGTCCAACCACATTCAGTAATTAACTATAAAACCACAGATTCAAATGTCAAGGCTTGTTAACTTACAACAAGCAACACAGAGACTCACTCATAGCCCAACTTGACCTTGGACAAGACCGTGATGGCATGGAGGGTTGTTTGGTTGGGTTTTTTTTTTTTTTACCATGTATAAGATGCCCTGGGGCTGGGAAGGTGGCTCAGTGGTAGAGCGCTTGCCTTACATGCATGAAGCACTGGGTTCCATTCCTCAACACATAAGCAGAAAAAGCCAGAAGTGGTGCTGTGGCTCAAGTGGTAGCCTTGAGCTGAAGAGCTGAGGGACAGTGCCCAGGCCCAGAGTTCAAGCCTCACGGCAAATAATAATAATAATAATGCCCTGTATGACATGCCTTGTGAGAGTTTTGGAGTGTTTGAACTGAAGGACGCATTCCCTATTGGTTTGTACCTGGCTGGACCCACACAACACAGTCACCTGCCTGCCCCAATGGCCATCTGAATTTGGAAGCTTTGTGTCCACCATCCCCCGGAGTCCTGAGGGGCTACTTCCTACTCCTGCTGTACTGACTGACACACAGCTGTCCCTCAGATCAGCAAGGGACACCAAAATCCACAACTGCTCAAGTCCTAGAGATAAAATGATAGAATCATATGCATAAAACTGACACACATCCTCCTACAGAGTTTAGGTCATCTCAAGATTATGAATAATAATCTAAGAAAACTTCAGTGCCATGTAGATACGTATTATACTGTTTTTTAGAGAATAATGACAAGAAAATGGTTTGTACATGTTCAGAATTAACATGACTTAAAAAGAAATTTTTTTGGAATTGGGAGAGAGCAAGGGAAGGGGTGACATTGTCCAAAAAGAAATGTATTCTTTACTTGACTTATGTAACTATAACCCTTCTGTATACCACCTGTATAATAACAAAATAATTCTTTTAAGAAACGAAACATTTTTCACCTGGCACCAGTGGCTCATGCCTTTAATCCTAGCTACTTAGAAGACTGAGGTCTGAGTATCATAGTTCAAAGTCAGCTTGGGCAGATAAGAGTCCATTAGACTTTTATCTCCAATTAACTACCAGGAAGCCAGAAGTAGAATGGCAGCTCAAGGGTTAGAGCGCTAGCCTTGAGTGAAAAAGCAAATAAGACTAGGTAAGGGCCAAGCAAGTGGGGGACCCTGCAGTTCACCTCCTCCAGCTTCTTGGCCAACCTGCCTGCACCTGTCTGCACGTAACTAACCATCCTCTGATCCTCCATCACCAAAGAAGCATCAAAGAGGAAGACTCAGGGCTCAGAAATCTAAAAGAATTTATCCAACAAATTAGTTCTAGAAAGATAAGATTTGGCTGATTCCAAATCCCTCCTTTTATCCACAGGCATCACTTGAACCAATGATAGACTCGGAACTGACCAATGCAATAAAACTTTGAAGCAAGGTTCAGATTCTGTCCTTATGCACCCCACTCAACTCCCACAAGACCTCCTGAAAAATCACTTAACCTGGTATCAAGACCCACACACAGAAAAAGTCCCAGGCCATTTTTAGAATAATAGAAAATGAAAAAAGAAAAAAGAACCTCCATGATTCCTAGCAAAGACATAACAGGCCCTTCACAAGCTCGGCCTGGTTCCCACTGAGGTGGCTTCCGGCAGGCGCCCCAGCCAGCAAGAAACAAGAGTCGTGCAGGATCACAAATTCATACCCCCCACTTGATTGTTCTCTTGTGATGACGATCGAGTTTCACAGCACCCTCAAAACATGCCACAGTGGGCTGGCTGAGCCTCTCAGGAGCCGGGGGACAGGGGACTGAATCTATCCTTGCATCTTGATTGCGACCACAGAGAAGGTGTTGTCTTTTAAGCTCCCAGCTCAAAGGCAAAAGACTATTAATCAGGGCTCTGAGGTTCCGGATTGCTACTCTCTGGGGCCACAGCCCGCCCTGTAAGGCCCCACGGCTCAGCCACCAACCCCACTGCGAGCAAAGAAAACTCCCAGGTACTTACCAGACACCCAACATCGTCCTGTTCCAGGCTAGTCATTTGTTATTGCACAACTTGTAGTAAAAAGAGTTTCAGTGCTTCATGCTTGGGAAACTGAAAATCACATTAAAAAAAAAAAGGCAATGACACACCATGACTCACCCCCTCACCCCTCACCCCCAAAAAAGCCCAGAGAGAGAAGGACCTCACTCAGTCCTTTTTATTCCCATCTGCCTGAAAGCCAGGTTGGTCAGTATCTGCCCACTTCACTTCCTGTTTCCTTGCTTCTAAGAATGTGGGTGGGGGCTTCTAAGAGACCCAGTCAAGCCTACCCTGTTGTGCTGCTATATGAAGCATGGCCTTTTGCCCTCATGGTAAAATAATAATAATAATAAGGCATAAGGTTTCCAGGCCATCCATCTAGTAAGCTACTTCCATTCACTTCCGGGTCAAGGGTTTGTTGGCATGATGGAAGAACAGATGCTCTGCCCCACTAGGTGGCTACAACCAAGGAGAGATGAAACAAGCCAGCCCAGGAAGAAAGACAGTGAGACTTTTATCTTCAATAAACTACCAAAAAGCTGGAAATGGAGCTCTGGCTCAAGTGGTAGAGCACTAGCCTTGAGCAAAAGAAGCTCAGGAACAGTACCCAAGCCAGTTTAAGTCCCGGTACTGGCACGCACATGTACACACACACACACACACACACACACACACACACTTTGACAGGAAGGAGTATCAAGGAATAAGTCTCCAGGGGTGGTATTTCAGGAGGCGGGAGATGACTCTTTCCTAAACTCTCAAATCCTACCCTAGCAAGATTAAGTTGAGCTGAAGGCCTGGATAAAATGAAAAAGAAAAAAAAAACCCAACCCATCTTCTAGAACCCTCCGAGATTCCATACTGTTTGGCAGGTTTCAGTCTGATTGTGTTGAGATCCGATGCCCACTTTCTATTGACTCCAATGACGTCCATCTCCTCCCGTCTCCTCCTGAAAGCACCCTGTCACCTTTATGTTTCCCCCCAGGAACCGGCGACCACGGAAGAGAGAGAATCGAGATCCCATTCCCCTTGATGGATTCATTTCGATACAACTTCACTCGAGATCTAGCCGCTTCCTCATCTCACATGTCACCATCAAAAGATCTGTACAGGGCAGAGCCCAGAGGGTGGGTGGGGGCTGTTACTGGCATCAGATTGGGCTCAGTGCTAGCGTTCTGCTTGGAGATGTGATTCTAGGATGGGGGCCCCCAAGCAGACGACAGGAGGAGAGGGGAGAGGAGGCATTCAAAAGATCCCCTGCTTCTCCAACCCACAAGTGGGAGAGCAGCAGCCCCAGGAGATTGGTACTACAGTCAGGCCCAGAGAGGGCAATGGTAGGGCCACGGTCACACTTCAAAGCTCTGGGATCCAGCCTCTTCAGTTTGGTCCCTCATCCCTGTCGCACACACAGCTGCACACTGTGTGATGTAGAAGGCCCTCACCCATTCTTCCCACCCCAGGCGGAGATAGCCGCACTAGGGGCTCAAGCAACCAAGACTGTACCATGTAGTAGTTTCCTTCGGATCTGAAACAGCAGAGGGGCAGGTCAAGGACTGCGGACTTCAGATTCATCCTAGAAATTTGCATAGCAACAACTCTGTGTGTGTGTGTGTGTGTGTGTGTACATGTGCATGTGCAAGTTACCAGGGCTTGAACTCCGGGCCATTCACTCTTGCTTGGCTTTTTCACTGGTATTCTACCCTTTAAGCCACAGCTCCACTTCCATCTATTTGGTAGCTAGAATTACAGGCTAGCCACTCCTGAGTAGCTGGGATTATAGGCATGAGCCACCAGTGCCTGGAAACCACTCATTTTTAACAGAAGCTCCCAGTGGGACTGAGAGGCAGACCATGAACATGACGACGACCCTATGACTAGCACCTGCTAAGGCTGGAGTCCACTAACACATTTACTCATTCAATCACTCACTCAACAAACTGTGTCATGCTCAGTGTCAGGCTCTGTTAAGGCCCCACGTGAAGGATTTCCTGTAGCTTACAACAAGACTGACAGCACCAAGTAAATTGTAGCTACTCATACAATGGAACACAACACAGCAATAGAAGAATAAAATGCACAACTCTCTCTACATTAAATACATGATGATGTTGGTGGCTCACACATGTAATCTGAACTACTCAGGGGGCTGAGAATTGTGGTTCCAAGCCAGCCTGGGGCAGGAAAGTCCATGAGACACTTATCTCCAATTAAGCAGTAAAAAGCCAGCAGGGGAGCTGTGACTCAAGTGATAGAGCACCAACCTTGAGAGAAAAAGAGAAGCAAGAGGGGGGGAGGGGGGAGGCTGGGAAGGGATGGGAAGGGTAAACAAAGGAGGAGGCTGCAATGCTTGGTAAGAAATGTACGCATTATCCTGCCCATGCAATTGTAACCCCTCTGTACAGTTTGTTCACAAATAAAATAAAATAAAATTTATATATATAAAAAAAAAGAGAAGCAAGAGGGTAAGCCCTGAATTCAAACGCTGGTACTGGGACTAAAAACAAACCAACCAACCCTCAATGAACTTCACAGAGAACAGTCACCAGTGGAGCAGACGAGAAGGAGGCAGAGCTGTAGTTGGTGATACAAAGCTAGTACAAGGCTAAGCTCCTGGCTGAAGGCTAAATGAAGGGAGGGAACCTTCTAGAAGGATGAAAATGTACTTCCGGAGCTGGAGTGTGGCTGTGTTGTTTAAAATCACAACACGTATCTGTCTACACCCAGAAATGTGCTGATCGGTGATAGGGAAACTCAGCCTGATTTGGGTTCTAAGGCCGAGGACCCAGGGACTCATCCAGCCCACTTGTCTGTCTGTCCTTGTGCCCAGGGTAGACCGTTGTGCACACACACACACACACACACACACACACACACACACGGGGCAAGGCTGTTTCCGGAAGTGCAGTGGACACACAAACATCCTTTCTCAAAGAGAAGAGCAATGGAGTGGCAGGAGTCCTGTGGAACCCAGACAGTCACTGACAAGCCTGGGGACAAGAGTCTGTGGTGGGTGACAGACGTGGTTCGGAGGCCCTGGGCTACGGCATGACCTTGCTTCCAGGGCGGGGCACCATGGATGTCTATCAGCCTCTCTCCTTGGCTGGAGAGGGGTGCAGGGAGCCCGATCCACACGCAGACGGCAGATAACCAGGACGAAAGGCTGGTGGGGACAATGGGCAGATGGCTCGGGGACCAATGTGTGGCTCTCCTCTCTGCAGCACAGCTGAGAGGCAGGAAAGGGAGTCGCCAGGGGTGGCTGTCGTGAACACAGGGTGTTACGTGCACAAGTGTCAGCGTGGGCCCAAAGGGAACATTCTCTTTTTTGGGTGGGGCGGGGGGAGTGGGAGGTCATAGGGCTTGAACTCAGGGCCTGGCGCTGCCCCTGAGCTCTTTTGCTCAAGGCTAGCACTCTACCACTTTGAACCACAGCACCACTTCCAGCTTTCTGGTGGTTCATTGGAAATAAGAATCTCATGGACTTTCCTCCCCAGGCTGGTTTCAAACCGAGATGGTCAGATCTCAGCCTCCTGAGCAGCTAGGGTTACAGGTGTGATCCGGCAGGAACGTTCTTTTTTTAATTCTTTCCTATATTCTATGAATCGTTTTACACCTGGCCTTTACCCATATGTGTAGTATATCAAACAGAAGAGCTGCACCCACCTTAGAAAGATCAATACTCCCACCGCTTCTCACAGGCCCCCCTGCGCCAGACCCCAGACTTGTCAGTGGCAAAGCCTCAGGGCCCCAAGATGACAGGTCTCTCACATGAGTGTCACCCTGACAAACAGGGATCAGAGAGAGCAGCCACTTCCTCCTGAGCTAGGGGTGGCA
This sequence comes from Dipodomys ordii, assembly GCF_000151885.1. Lineage (NCBI taxonomy): Eukaryota > Metazoa > Chordata > Mammalia > Rodentia > Heteromyidae > Dipodomys > Dipodomys ordii. The sequence continues at coordinate 1,647,756 of NW_012267333.1, read as the reverse complement.
GCCAGGAGGGAAATAGGGCCCACCCAAGGCAAGACCTTGGAGATGTCCTGACTCCGCAGGAGGTGGCCCTGCATTGTGTCAGGAAGATAGATAGGCTGAGACAGCTCCACCTGGGAGAGATAGGCTGCCATCAGCTGGGGCTGGGGCCTGACCCATAGGCCGCCAGCTAAGCAGGTCTGCAGTGGGGATGCCATCCAGCACATGCTGGGCATGGGAGAGATTTGGGGGATCGACGGGGGGCAGGGGCTGGCTTCTGTAGCAGGGTAGGAAGTTAGAGTGAGCACAGAGAAGGCTGCTGGCTGTGCATTCCTTGCTGGTCTCCAGAGCTCAGGGAACAACACAGCCTAGGCCCAGAGGCCGGCGGAAATGCCTCCCTGCCCCCACTGCTGGGAAAGGTAGAATCTGAATCTATGACTTGCACTGGGCTCTGCCCAACTTTGTAGGCAGGATCTGGCTCAGCATTTCTGGGCTTCAGTGTGGATGAGTCCACACTGGGCTTGGGAACCTAGGGAAAGAAAGGGGAAGGAAGGGGAGGCCAACCACTTAGTTAAAATTTGGGGTCAGGCATCCATGGTTCATGCCTTTAATCTTAGCTACTCAGAAGGCTAACGCAGTTCAAAGCCAGCCTGGCACACAAATCCAAGAGACTCTTATCTCCAGCCAATGGACAAAACTTTGGACGTGGAGAAGCGGCTCAGGTGGTACAGCACCAAACTTGGGGGAAGGGGAGAGCGATTTGATTTCATATTTTTGTTGCATTCTTTAAGCATGGTTGATATTTGACTGTAGGTATGATTTTGTATGTTAGAAAACAACATTGTATCAGAGACATTTTCTCAGGTCATTAATAAGTCATTAAAGATTTCATGAACATCAAAAGCATTTAAAGACATACAATTAAACAAACAATAAGGGTAAGCTAGGTGCTAGAGGCTTGTGCCTATAATTCTAGCTCTTCAGGAGGCTGAGATCTGAGGATCACAGTTCAAAGCCTTTGAGAAAGTCTATGAGATTCTTTATCTGTAATTAACTAGCCAAAGTGAAGCTGTGGCTCAAATAGTAGCGCTCTAGCCTTGAGCCAAAAAGCTAAGGGACAGCCCAAACCCTGAATTTAAGCCCCAGGACCAGTACTAAATTAATACATTTTAAAAATAAAAAAGGGCTGGGAAGGTAGCTCAGTGGTAGAGCGCTTGCCTTGCATGCATGAGGCCCTGGGTTTGATTCCTCAGCACCACATAAACAGAAAATTAAAAAAGCCAGAAGTGGTGCTATGGCTCAAGTGGTAGTGCGCTAGCCTTGAGCTGAAGAGCTGAGGGACACTGCTCAGGCCCAGAGTTCAGGCCCCACAACCGGACCCAAAAAAATAAAAAATAAAAATAAAAAATAGTGGTGTTTGACCTACTATTAATTTTACCCTGCTTCCCCAACCAGAACAGCACAGATTCCCAAGTGAGATAAAAAAAATACTCAAACATACTCAGTACATCTCCTACACCACACAGAGACGACTCAGACGCCAAACCTCATGTCTTACAAGGACATTAATTCTGAACTGGATACAGGGAGAAAAATCACAGAAAGACTTGAGCAGCCCCTGACGGGGGAGGCCTGTCTAACCAAAGGCAAAAACAACAGAAACGATCGACAGATGTGGAGATCTAACATTTTGATACGCTGCAAAGCAGCACGAATGAACACGTAAAGGTCAAATAACAACCTTGGGAAATTGTTTGCAACAGATATGACAAAAGAGTAACAACCATAATAAATAAAGAGCTCATCCAAATCAATTTTAAAAAATCTCCCATCAAGATGACGATACGTAATTAAGAAATTAGGAATGAGCTGTCAAACACAATAGCTACAAGTTAACATCATACTTAGATTTAAACTACACCTTTAAGTAAATCCAAATTTAAATTAACATTTCAAATGCTCCATACTTACATTTGGCTAAGAGCCAGTGGACAAGGCAGATATAAGCTATTTTGAACATCCCAGAAAGTTTGATTTGAAGGTACTATTTTCAATAGTTCACCAGAAAAAGACATCACTGCCACAGATAAGCAAATTAACAGTTTCAACTTCAACAAAGAAGAGAATGCATAGCTGGGGGCCAGTGGCTCACACCTGTAATCCTAGCTACTCAGGAGGCTGAGGTCTGAGGGTCCATAATCATAGTTGGCCCAGGCAGGAAAGTCTATGAGATTCTTATTTCCAATTAACCAGAAAAAAAAAAAAAAGCCTGAAGTGGAGCTGTGGCTCAAGTAGTAGAAGGCTAGTCTTGAACAGAAAGTAAGCAAACCATCTTCCTGTGTTTTGCATATTTTCACTACAGGACATGCCACCTTCCCAATAAAGAAAAGCACGTTTCGGGCTGGGAAGGTGGCTCAGTGGTAGAGCGCTTGCCTTGCATGCATGAGGCCCTGGGTTCTATTCCTCAGCACCACATAAGCAGAAAAAAAAAACCTGGAAGTGGCTCAAGTGGTAGAACGCTAGCCTTGAGCTGAAGAGCTGAGGGACAGCGCCCAGGCCCAGAGTTCAGGCCCCATGACCGGACCAAAAAGAAAAGA
>NW_012267333.1:1641368-1645133 GCF_000151885.1 Dipodomys ordii | reverse complement strand
GCCGGGCGCTGGTGGCTCACGCCTGTAATCCTAGCTACTCAGGAGGCTGAGATCTGAGGATTGCGGTTCAAAGCCAGCCCGGGCAGGAGAGACCCTGAGACTCTTATCTCCAATAAACCACCAGAAAACCAGAAGTGGTGCTGTAGCTCAAGTGGTAGAACGCTAGCCTTGAGCTGAAGAGCTGAGGGACAGCGCCCAGGCCCAGAGTTCAGGCCCCATGACCGGACCAAAAAGAAAAGAAAGAAAGAAAGAAAAGCACGTTGCAAGTTTTCAAAAGAAAAACTATGATTGAAATGTATCAACGTTTGGCTAGTTTTGCCAAAGTGGTAAAGCTCCCTGCCCTGGCTTGGGGAAGGGAGACTGAGTCAGGCAGAGGTGAGTCCTGAGAGGGAAAAGTATAGGGAACAGAACGAGAGCAGCGCAGGGCCCCCTCATCCCCAGGAAAGGAGGCCCACCCCGTTGATTCCCCTGGAGGGCTGGACTAGGAAGGCCTGCGGATGTCCTGCTCTCCTTTGGCCTCCAGGTGCCTCATCCCCAGGCCCCCCCCAGCTGCAGCACCAGCACCCCAAGGCGATGGGCAGATAAGAAGCTGCTGTGTTGTCACCTTCTGGTAAGAACCATGTGTTGTCGGGCACCCGAGGCTCAAGCCTGTAATCCTAGCTCCTCAGGAGGTTAAGAGCTGAGGACCAGTGGTTTGAAGCCAGCCTGGGTAGAAAAGTCCATGAGACTCTTACCTCCAATGAATCACAGAAAAAGCCAGAAGTGATGCTGTAGCTCAAGTGGTAGAAGGCTAACCTTGAGCCACAGCTTAGGGACATCGCCCAGGCCCAGAGTTCAAGGCCCAGGACCAGTTTAAAACAAAACAAAATGAGTGCATTGTCACCGGAACAATGAGGAAAGGAGTTTGTAGCTCCCAAAGGGCCCAGTGAGCCCATCTGCCCATTTGTGGCTCCATTTCCTTGGCGAACCTGGGAGTGGCCCTCCCCCACCTCCCGCACAAGCCAGAACAAGAGCTTCCAACCCACAGGTCCTGGTTTCCCAGGCTCCCTTGCAACCAAGGCCAGGCAGGGAGCACTCACAAGGGGAGCAGCCCCTGCTCAGGGTAGGGGGGGGGGAGGCCGAGCTACTCCCCCCCCAGCAGGCTCGGCAGGTCTCATGACACAGGATGGGTTTGTGGGACTCGTGGGGACCCCTGGGATCAGAAAGCAGAACTATGGCCCTGGTATGTATCCAGTCTGGGTCACAGCAGGACCATCCAGCAAAAGATTCCTGAGGTTATAGAGCTAGAGTGAGCAGTATGCTAATTGATTGCCACATGGAAAGTTCTAGAATGTTCTAGAAAATACAATCTCCCTCTGGCTGCTTTTTTTTTTTGTGGCTGCCGTAGCAACAGGGAAAAACCTGCAGTTGGGGGAATTGTGGAAAAAAAGGACACAAGACCTAGAGCAGTGAGCAGTGTGGTGTGTGTGGGTGAGAGAGAGAGACAGAGAGAGAGAGAGCGAGCATGCATGCTCACGCACACACATGTACACACAAGTGTACTAGTACTAAGGATTGAACTCAGGACCTCATACTTTCACTTAGACTTTTCACTCTACCATTTGAGCCACACCTCCATTTCCAGCTTTTTGTGGTTAAATTGGAGATAATAGTCTGTTGGATTTGTCTGCCTGGACTGGCTTTGAACCAAGAGCCTCCTGAGTAGCTAGGATTACAGATAAGCCACCAGCACCCAGCTAGAGCCACCATTCTTGCTTTACCGCTTGACCTGGGTGCCTCAGTTTCCCCCTCTGCACATGGGGAGCGTTATAGCTCTGAATAGGAATGGAGCAAGTCGTCTGTAGCAGAAGCAGGGCCCACCTCATGGCAGGATGGGGTGGGGGGAGGCATGGATGAGCCAATGACCTGGGAGCTCCAGCCGGACAGTCGTTGGCACCCAGCGCAGAGACAGTGCACAAAGCCAGGTGACCACATGGCAGTTTCCTGAGTAGGGAGGGACTGCGCTCTCTGCTGCACACCCCAGCAAACCAACAAGCACCAAACCACACTTCCAGGGGCATGCACTCCAGGTTCCTGAGCCTCAGTCCCTCCTAGCTGTGTGTCCTGGGGGTGTCATTGAAGTGGCCAGACTGTGGCCCTAAGAGAATGCTCCCCCAGGCCCAGGACAAGGGCTGGAGTCGGGGGGACTTTGGGCTGAGACTCAGGAATCTGGGTCCTGTGGGCTCCCTGACCTGCCACGTGACCATAGACGGACACATGGATGGACCATTGGTTTTAAGCAAAACAGGACAAATGTCCCCAGCGAGTGTGTCCCCCAGGGCTGTGGTGAAGACTACAAGGCCCAACAGGGAGAGTAAGAGTTCCGCCGCTACCACAGAGGCTGGTTCTTGGTTCTGACTCTCTCTACCTTGCAAAGGAGCTAAAGTGAGGCTCAGGGGAAGGCTACCCCCTCCCCCGCCCCACACACACACCTCCTCCAGGCAGCAGAGGAATATCACATCAACCGCACCACAAAACCTGTTCTGACCCAGGTTTGTTTGCTTGCTTCTAAGTCACCTCCTCCGTGCCTAAAGACAGTCCCGGTCTCCCTTCCCCCGGCCCAACACCTGCCACAGGGGCCCCCCAGGCATGAGCTAGGAAAAGCAGCTTCACAAAGTGGGATGTTGAGAGAAAAACACAAAGATGTACAAACCATCCTGTCCACTGCGTCAAGGCCAGTCTGCATCCGAGCACCTGCCCTTGTCATTGTGTGCTTCACACTCTTTTGGGCCTTCACCGTCAGGAGGCGCAGTCCTGTCTACTCTGTGCAGGGCCACAAAGGTTTTTTTAATGGTACGAATATCTTGGTAGATTGGGTAAATAAGTTGGGGCCTCGTTATGAAATGGAATACCATACAGCAATTTAAAAAAACAATATCAGGGCTCAGCGGTAGAGCGCTTGCCTTGCATGCCTGAGGCCCTGGGTTTGATTCCTCAGCACCACATAAGCAAGAAGAAAAAACCCGGAAGTGGCGCTGTGGCTCAAGTGGTAGAGCGCTAGCCTTGAGCTGAAGAGCTGAGGGACAGCGCCCAGGCACAGAGTTCAGGCCCCACAACTGGACCCCCCCAAAAAAATAAAATAAAATAAAATAAACGGTATCAAACTCCTACACCAAATAAATCCTCAAGCACCATGTTCAATGAGGTAAAGCAAGAAGCCACCATTTGGGTGATGCATTTAGATAAAGTTCAAGGACAGGCCAACCCAATCAATAAATCAGGGTTATAAAAATGTGTTCTATTTATGAAGCAATGGGTTTATGACACATGCAAGGTTAACCTTTTTCTCTTCAACACCTGCTTCAAGTTTGAGCTCTGTAGATGATCTCAGGCCGATTCAATTCCCAATTTCTACCCTGCCCTTTGCAAAACAGGAAACAAGAATGATGTCCCAGAATTCCCAAATTCACTTAAGCCAACGTCACTTTCATGATCACTTCCTCCACCTACCAAGAAGAATTATTCCCTTCAGATATGTCCTTTAAACCAACTCAGTTGTTTTGTAACCTAAATAAACAAGATAAAAATAAAACTGTCACTTCCAGGAATGATGGGTTTGCTGTGTTCACTATGCTCTAACAAGCAAATACATGGTACTAAGATAAAAATGTCCTCCTCTGGTCCCTCCCCCACAGTATAACCCCTGCTTTCACTATATTTGATGTCAGTATAACTTGTGGGGGAAAAAACAGTTGTTTAAGGATACAGGTGGACCTGATGCAACAA
>NW_012267333.1:1606333-1639451 GCF_000151885.1 Dipodomys ordii | reverse complement strand
TTTTGGACATGACAACTTGTACTTCTCATTGTTGCAACAGGTCCACCTGTATCTTTAAACAACTGGTTTTTCCCCATCTCCTCCTCAAGTTATACTGACATCAAATATAGTAGAGCGTGGCTTTGTAGCCCTAGCTGGGTTCCAACTCACAGACCTCCCAGCCTCAGCCTCCAGGATGCAAAGATTACAGGACACCTATCCTAATCCAATTCTTACTAATGGCTTTCAGTATTTAAAGCTGTCATAACATTGTCTTTTAAGCTATTTTATCTATCTATTTATTTATTTATTTTATTTTGTCAGTTGTGGGCCTTGAACTATGGGCCTGGGTACTGTCTCTGAGCTCTTCAGCTCAAGGCTAGAGCTCTGCCACTTGAGCCATAGCGCTACTTCCGGCTTTTTCTGCTTACGTGGTGCTGAGGAATTGAACCCAGGGCCTCAGGCATGCAAGGCAAGCATCTACCACTGAGCCACCTTCCCAGCCCCTATTAAGCTATTTTTTGTTAGTATATTCATTACACAAAATAACAGGTTTCATTATAAGTTGTCATAATCCAAATAGTTATATTTGTAGGAAACAAAAGCTTTTTTTTTTCCTTGTGCCCATCCTGGGGCTTGAACTCATGGCCTGGGTGCTGTCCTTGAGCTTGTTTGCTGAAGGTTAGCCTTCTACCACATGAGCCACAGCTCTACCTTCAGCTTTTTGGTAGTTGATTGAAGATAAGAGACTCATGGACCTTCCTGCCCAGGCTGGCTCTGAACTATGATCCTCAGATCTCAGCCTCTTGAATAGCTAAGATTACAGGCACAAGCCTGGCTAGAACAAAGGGGTTTTTTTTGTTTTGTTTTGTTTTTGTTTTTGTTGGTTGTGTAGCCTGAACTCTGGGCCTGGGCGCTGTCCTTCAGCTCTTCAGCTCAAGGCTGGCCCTAGCACTCTACGACTTGAACTACAGCACCACTTCTGGCTTTTACTGCTTACACAGTGCTGAGGAATCAAATCCAGGGCCTCATGCATGCAACTAAGTCAACTTCCCAGCCCAAGATGACTGCACAAAGATCGTTATCACGAAGTTATGTTTAATCACACACACAAAAAGAATAAACAACACACTGTCAGATAATAAGGACTGAATACAGGACTATGAACCACTAGAGAGAGTGTGCAGAGGGCTAGCTGGCCGGTTCAAGGATCCCCACACCCAGGGCCTCTGTGGAAAATGCTGGAACAGGCCTAAGCTGGCTCACTCTCCTACTGGGGGTGCACAAGAGTTTATAAGCACTCACATCATTATCATGGAAACTTCTAGAAGCCCCAAGATGCAGGAAGATGGTGAGTTTCAGAAAGGGGAAATGACCCACCTCAGAATAAAGCCAGCCTCTAGACAGATCCCCTATATCCTATCCTCCGGGCCCTGAAACCAACCACTGGAAGCCAACAGTGAAGGTGTGGAATGGGGCTGGGCTGCCATAGGGATCCATCTCCAAGTCTCCCCGGCTCCGCAGTGAGGAATTGAGGTACATAGGGTCCCCACAGATGGGTGGGACTGGTATTGTCTGAAAGGAGGCAGTGTGAAAGCCTCCCCCCTGCCCGCCCCACCACACAGACACACAAACACACACAGACACACAGACACACACACACACACACACGTCTCACGATCTCCTTCCTGCCCGCAGCTCAGGAACAGTGCACACCTCACAGTGAGCAACCTCACAGAGCCCTGTCCACACCACTGGGAGCCTCTATTCTCAGCTCTCCCCACAGACGACCCCCGCACCTCTGATACACACTAGACCAAACCCCCACTTCTCACACAGCTATTCCCCACCCCAGCCACCCCCAGCCTGCCACCCTCCACCCCTGTCAGAAGCCAGGGTTCTGGAATAACGCTGCTACTTGGAGACCTGCATTCTCCCACACACACACCCCATTTCACAGATGAGCCAGCTGAGACCCCAGACCACACAGCACTGGCCCTCGGTCAACTCAAATGCAGGGGTGGCAGGCCCAGGGCCCTTCCCCCACACAGCCCACCAGCTGTTTTCCCTCCTCCCCCTCCCCCATCCACACTCAGAGACCCTCAAGCAGAGACAGGGTTTCAGGGATTTCCAGTCACTTGGTCATTCAGCAAACAAGTACTGTCTAAGCACTGCCTCCTCCGGCCACCAGAGCACCCTGCCATCTGCGGGAACCATCCCACAGATCCACTCAACAAACACCCACATTCCTTCTAAGCACCCTCCTCCCTCCCCTCCTGCGGCCCCTCCCCCTCTCCCCATCCCCAGTGACCCTGGGCTCTGGTGATGTCTCTTGGGACTCCCCCCCCTGAGAGTCCAGAAGCTCGCTTTCCTCCCGTGGTTACCTGATGTGGCCAGAGCCGCCGTGGCAGGTGTCTGTGTCTCCTGGCAGAGGCCACAGAGGTTCTGACATCACTGGCCCAGGGGGCGCGCTGACCCCTCCCCCCCCTTGGGCCTCCACCCTGTTGGGCTGCATGGAAAACCCAGCCTGGCTCAGCTGACTTCCTCTTGTGTCATGGAAAGTGTGGTGGCAGGGACAGGAAACTCACCAGGGATCTAGGGTCTGAGTGGGGACAGGGCCTGGGGGAGGGGAGTCAGTGGAGGAGGGGAGACAGGGTGCAGGGGGCACTGGACAGAGGCAGAGGCAGGGCCCCACCACTCAGAGCTACCCGGCCAGCCTACTTTCAATTTTCTTGTTTCTTTTTTGTGCCCATCCTGGGTCCTGAACTCAGAGCTTGAGCAGAACTTAAGCACTGCCCCTGAGCGTTTTTACTCAAAGCTAGTTAGTATTCTACCACTTATGCCACAGTTCTACTTCCAGCTTTTGGGTAGATCATTGGAAACAAGCGTCTCATGGACTTTTCCTACCCAACTTGGCTTTGAACCAATATCCTCAGATCTCAGCCTCCTGAGAAGCTAGAATTACAGGTGGGAGCCACCAGCACCTAAATGGATTTTCTTTTCTTTGAAATGCTTTTATTGTTATTATAAAGGTGATGTACAGTGGTCTGGTTACAGTGACCCTTCCCTTATTCTCTCCCTTTTTTCCCTCCCATTCCCACCCACAAGCTGTATAGTTCATTTTCAACATAGTGTCCAGTGAGTACCACTGCTGCGTTTGTTCACCCTTTGTTCCTCTCAATTTTCTTTTTTCCTTTTCTTTTTTTGTGCTGGCACTGGGGCTTGAACTCGGATCCTGCACACTGTCTCAGCTTTTTCACTCAAGCTGGTGCTTTACCACTTGAGCCACGGCTCTACTTCCAGCTTTTTGGTGGTGAATTGGAGATAAATGGTCTCTTGGACTTTTCTTGGACTGGCTTCAAACGAATATCCTCAATCTCAGTCTGATGAGAAGCTAGAATCACGGAGGTGCCATTGCCGCCCAGCTTACTTTCAATTTTCCAAAGACTGAAAAAAGAAATCAAACACAAGAAAGTAGAAATCGTACCCTTGGGCAGGATAGACTCGAAAGTTAACATTTTTCGTTTGCTCTCTGCTCTAGATAAAGAGGAGAGGGGAAAGAGGGAGAACACTGCGGGTTTAAGTCTGGAGCCAGTCTGTTACCTTCAGAGACTCGATCTTTCCATCTGTGAAATGGGACGCTGCCCCCACTTCCTGTGGCTGAGGAGACTGAAGTCGGTGAGGAGATGCCTGGGGTTCAGATGGTGCTTAAGGAAATCGCCCTCTCCCTTTGGGGCTACTGCTATGCGAGCTGGATGTGGGCACTGGAGGTAATATACAGCCCGTGGGCCCAATAAACACCAAACCTGAAAGATGTGAAGAAGAAAAAAAAGTCACCCAGTCAGGTCCCCAGAGGGAAGGCAGGATAAAGATGTCTCTCCAGGATCAAAGGACCTTAGGAAGGCAGATGTGAGCAGGAGCAAGGAACAGCTCCCATGGGGCCAATACCACCGTGGAGGGAGGGGGCACCCCCAATCCTGTCCCAGTAGGTGTGATACCTAGGGCCACCGCCATGAGAGCCCTCATTTCTCTGTCTGAGGAGAAATGGGCTCCAGCACCTGGAAACCCTCCAGGCCCTGAGGCAGCAGAAAGTAACGTGGGAGCATTGCATGCTGGGAAGCAGAGCTGAGTAGATAGGTTGCTATGGCAACCTCACCATCCAGGAGGGAGAAGCACAGAGGGTCCCTGCTGTTGGGGGCTTAGAGTCCACACTCCCACCCTTATCCTCAAACACTGATGTCCTGGGCACACTCCACACCTGCTTAGGATAGCCCAGAGAACAAAGTGAGGAAGGAACTGGACCAGCCCAGGCAGGAGACTGGAGCCCTGCTCCTGCCCCAGGCCCCACTCACCCTGCAGAGTCCCAGAGACCCTCTACTCAGCAGGCCAGAGGGAGATTCCTGCCCCTCCAAGAGCCAGATGCACCTAGAGATCACACACACATACACCCCAACATGAAGATCACATGTACACAACCACATGAAGATCTCTCTAACACACACAAACACACACACACTTCAACATGAAGATTACACACACATCCACTGCAACACAAAGATCACATGCATACATTCACCTGGAGGTCTCTCTAACATATACACACTCCAATATGAAGATCACACACGTACATATCCATCCTGACATGAAAATCACATGCACAAATGGAGATCTCCCTAACACACACACACAAACACACACACACCAACATGAGAATCACACACACATCCATCCCAACACACAGATCACATGCACACATCCACATGGTGATCTCTCTAACACACACACTCCAACGTGAAGATCACACACAATGTGGAGACTGCCCATAACACAAAGGTCACACACAACACAGAAACCACGTGCAACACGGAGATCACATACAATAGTGCAACACGGAGATCACATACAACATGGAGCTCGCATACAGGGAGGCCACACATGCTAACATGAAGGTGGCACACACAGGAAAGTCAGCCGAATTATCCATTGCAGCAGTGAGAGAATCCAGGCGAGACACAAAGTGTAGTGAAAGTGACAGGAACATTACTAAGGAAGGAACAGCCTTTTGACATACAGAAAGCTGGTTGTGTCCAGGGGGTGAAGTACAGCATTAAGTACCAGGCATTACGTTCTTCCTGGGCTTGCCTGTGGGAAATTCGGGGGTCACTGAGACCACAGGGAAGCTAGCTAGCATGTCAGGGGTTGGGAGTTTACAGAAAGAGAGAGAACAACCCCTAGGCTCTGATTTATGGGCCTGGATCTTTGTTTTGGCAAGTTAAGTCTATCTTTCCAGACACTGCGTGTGGTTAAGCCACCTGTAGGCTGGAGAGCCTTTTCTTAACCATTAGGTGGCTAGAAAACTCCCAACCATCTTCCAACAATTTGCTGGATACTTTCTTCCTACAGTTAGTCCAGTCACCGGTGAGGGGGGAGAATCGAATTACAATGTTTTTCCCTTAGATGTCTTGTGATGACATCTTCTTCATCCCTCATGGCAAACAGCTCCCTGAGCATGTGGAGATAGCAATCACATGTGTGCTAGTATGTGGAGATCACGTATACACACACGCACACGCACACACACACACGTGTGTGTGCAAAAATCCAAGCTTTCAGAGAGGACCACCCTGAACTCACTGGTCAAGACCAGCCATGGGAGTTCACCTTATACTTCTACCCTCAGGACTACCAAAGGGTGGTGGGCTACTGCTGGGCCCCTGGCCCAAGCTCACAGACCCTGATTAGTTATTGCTGTTGTTGTTTTACTTTATTGTTACTGTAAAGGTGATGTACAGAGAGATTACAATTACACAAGTCAGGTAATGAGTACATTTCCTTTCATACAGTATCATCCCTTTCCTCACTCTCTCCCAGTCCCTCCCTCCCATCTCCACCCACGATTTGTGCAGTTCACTTTCACCAGGGTCCAGTGAGCTCCACTGCTGCACTTCTTCACCCCGGTTCCCTCGAGTTCTGTGCCCACACACACACACACACACACACACCCTCCCAAAGACAGACAAATGAACAAACCGAACAGAAAGAAAAGAAAACACGAAGAACAAAAAAAGAGACCTCTTACCCAGGTGCTGGTGGCTCACGCCTGTAAATCCTACCTACTCAAGAAGCTGAGATCTGAGGATCGCTGTTCAAAGCCAGCTCAGGCAGGAAAGTCTGTGAAACTCTGCTGTGGCTCAAGTGGTAGAGTGCTCGCCTTAAGCTGAAGAGCTGAGGAACTGCACCTAGGCCCAGAGTTCAAGCCCCACAACTGACAAAAAAAAAAAAGAGAGAGACTCTTGCTTTCCATATCTTGGAGTTTTTATGTGTGTGTGTATGTATATGTATATGTATATATATATATATATACATGTATATATATATAATTTTATATAAAGAATCCTGCTTAGTTTTTACTCCACATTGAACCTGCAGCAAGAAGTGGTATTATAGCTGGTGCTAGTGGCTCATGCCTATAATCCCAGCAACTCAGGAGGCTAAAGTCTAAAGATCACAGTTCAAAGCCAGCCTGGACAGGAAAGGCCATGAGACTCTTATCTCCAATGAACCACCAGAAGACTGAAAGTGGAGCTGTGGCTCAAAGTGGTAGAGCGATAGCCTTGAGTAAAAAAACAGCTCAGGGACAGCACCCAGGCCCTGAGTTCAAGCCCCATTACTGTGAGGAGGAGGAGGAGGAAGAGGAGGAGGAGGAGGAGGAGGAAGCAGCAGCAGCAGCGGTGGTGGTGGTGGATCGTGTCTCCTCTTTTCTCCCCTTGCCCCCCCCAGCCCAGCTCGGAGCCCTTTGGACGGCTGGGACCCCAGCTTGGACCTTGCCTGTCCACACCTCTATCCACCTGCTCTCACCTCCTTCCGCGGCCCCTGCAAACCACAGCCTCGTCCCACCAGGACGATGGCCCTGTCTGGTGATGGGGTGGTCGGTCAGGGGCTCTGCCCCAGTCCTGGGCATCTAGGGCAGGAAGCTGGAGAAGCCAGGGCCACCATTCGAACCGAGACAAGTGGTTCGTTGCCAGGAGGAAGTTGACAGTTCAACTTCAAACACATGGGTGACGCAGGCACATGCCTGCTTCCCTAGCCCTCCTCACCCCTCCCTCCCTGAGAACAAGACACCCCGCGGGGCCAGACACCCTCACCCACGGGTGCTGAGCTTGGAGGCTGAGGCGGAAGGAGGCTGTCCCCATGGGCTCTCAGAAAACATCGTTGGCCACCACGTACCTGCTGGGGATGCTGGGTGAGTACCTGCCAGCTCTGACTGGACCCCTACACATGCTGGAGTGTGGGGACAAGATGGATGCTCTCCAGATTATTTCTGGAATGTTCGGGAGGTTTGGGGCTACCAGCACCCCACCTCCTCTCCTCTCTGGCCCCCATTTGCTCCTCTAGCCACATCCCTAGGCCCTACTCATCCCTCCACCTCCACCATCCCAACTCTGCACGCCACTGAGGGCATCCCTGGAGATCCGTGCTCAGGAGACTCAGCCCAGAAGTCGGGCTGTCCAGCCTCATCCTGTGCAGCCTCTCTGCCCCGCGCCTCCAAAGGGCCCAGCCTTCCCTCAGTTACCTTTGGGGACAGGGCAGCTGTGAGGATGCCTGGGGAGAGTGGGCCGAGGCAGAGCTGACCCCTCTGAAGCCGCCATAGTAGCTCCTGACTCTTCTCACACACAGTCCTGGGGGCCAGTGGGGAAGGTCATGGGCATGTGGGGAGCCTACGGGCAGGCAGTGGGTCTGGAGGCCCACGCTTGAGCTCTAAGCCTGGCTAGGAGTGGCACTGACAGGCCCCTACCCTCTCCACACCCCCGTCTGCCCATTTACAGCATGTAGGGAAGGGGTTCCGCCGGTTCCAGAAGGCTTGTTGGATAGGCCAGGGCGAGGGGTGCCAGGCTCTGGGGTGGTTAGGAAGAAGCAAAGGGTTTCCCGCTTTGCAGGGAAGGGGCAGGGGTCTCACAGCCTCAGCAGGGGCCTTGATCTGCACCTAGAGTGAGTCTGTGTGTGTGTGCGCGCGCGTGCATGTGCGTGTGTGTAAATTTGGATGTGTGTGCCTGTGTGCATGACTTTCCTGGGCACTGCATGGCCGCCTCCCCTCATCGTGGAACCATGGCTCAGGCACGCGTGAACTCACATGGCCATTTGTACATGGAGCCGCCAGAGGCTCAAAGTGCTTCTGTCCCCAGATAAGCAGCCACTGGTTGCCTTTCTGTACCCTGCTAGGGTGCTATTGTTAGCCTCTGGTTCTGGGGGTTCCTAGGGAGCAGGCCTTTACCCTCCCCAGCCCACATCTAGCCCAGAGAGGCTGAGCCGGCTAAGCGCCCCATTGGCCATGGAGGGGGCCCTGAGGGTCCTGGTCTGCAGAGCCTCCCACCGGAAGCCCATCCTGGCAGTGCGGGTGTGAGGACAGAGCCTGTGTAAATGGCAGTCTGGTGGTTAATACATACCCTTGCTCCAGGGGGTCACTGTGGACAAAATACTTTTAAAGCCATTTATTTTTATTGTTGTCAGTCGTGGGGCTTGAACTCAGGGCCTGAATGCTGTCCCTGAGCTCTTCTACTCAAGGCTAGTACTCTACCACTTTGAGCCACAGCACCACTTCCAGTTTTCATTGAAGAGTCTCACGGACTTGCCTTCCAGCTCTGGCATCGAACTGTGATCCTCAGATCTCAACTTCCTGGCTAATTAGGATTACAGGTGTGAGCCACCAGCACCAGGCTCCCATTTATTTTTTTCTGTGAGGCTTGAACTCAGGGCCTGGGCACTGTCCCTACGCTATTTTGCTCAAGGCTAGTGTTATACCACTTTGGCCAAAGCTCCACTTCTGACCCTATTTTGGTGATTAATTAGAGATCAAAGTCTCATGGACTTTCCTACCTGAGCTGGCTCCGAACCGCGATCCTCAGATATCAGCCTCCTGGGTAGCGAGGATTACACGCGTGAGCCACTGGTGCCCAGCTTTAAAGCCATTTATTACTGATGCATCTCAGTAGTGCAGGAAGTAGAGAGGCCTATCACGTCCATTTTGCAGTGAGGAAAACTAAGGCCCAGAAAAGCCAAGTGGCCAAGCCAAGGCCAGCCCCCACGCCCTCACAGGGTCCCTCTCTGTCCCCTTAGCGAAGAGGACAGTCCCTCAAAGCCTCGGGACACAGCCTTCACAGTGATATGCAGTCCTGAGGATGGGGGGGCCATCCCTAGGAGACATAAAAACAGACCCATTAGCACCCCAGCTCTGGGGACACCACAGCCTCGGAGCTGGAGGACACTATGGCCCCCAATGTTCCTGGGGTGAGCATGGCAGGCCAGATTCTCCATGCTGGGCCTTCTAGCACAGCCTGCCTGGGCCTCACCCACTGGGGGTGGAGGGAGTGGGGAGGTAGCTCAGGCCGGGCCTGGCTTACCAGGCCGCCGGGCCACAGGCTCCAGAAGCCAGTTTGGATCCTGGTCTGCCATTTGCCAGTTAGGTGACCTTGGGCTAGTCTTATAAGCCTCAGTTTTCTCATCTGTACACTGAAAATGGTAATATGCTTCCTAGAGATTTAATGGGATTTGATAAACGAATGCACATCAAGTGCCATGCATTGTACAGTAGTTCAAGAGCTCAATACACATGAATAATAACAACAGCAACGGTTATAGCTATTACCAGGCCAGCAGGAAACACGATGAAGTAGGATGGGGCGGGAAAGAGTGTCTTGCTAGATGCTCACCTAGCCATCAATCTTGACCCCAGGCCTCTGGTCATTCATTCATCTATTTAGAATATACACTGGGTGCCCAGCTCTGTGCCCAGAGGCAGGGCCCAGCAGTGACCCTGAAGCCAGCAGTGACCCTGAGGCCCAGCAGTGACGCCGAGGCCAGCAGTGACTTGGGTAGGTCTTGGTGTGCCACTGACTGCCCAGCCACAGGCTCAACCAAGGCCAGGCAGAAACAAGTGCCTGACATTCTCACCTGAAACCCTGACAAAGCCAGATGCCCGTGGTTCATGCCTATAATCCTAGCTTCTCAGGAGGCTGAGATCTGAGAATCACATTTTGAAACCAGTCCAGGCAGAAATGTCAGTGACACTCTTATCTCAAAGTGGTAATGGGCTAGCCTTGAGCACAAAAGCTCAGAGACAGTGCCCAGGCCCTGAGTTCAAGCCCCACAATGGAAAAGAAAAAAAGGAAGGGAAGGGAAGGGAAGGGACAAGAGAAACCCAGACAAGTGCCACACAGGAAACACCAGCTGGCTGGCTGATGAGTTGGGCCCCAGATGGCCCTCTTAGCCTGGCAGGCCAGGCACCCCGAAGGTGAAGTCCCCTGAGATCCAATAGAGTCAAAGAACCAGCCCGGCAGAGAAAGGAGGAAAGAGTCCCAGGCAGAGGGGACCAAAACAGTGAAGGCTATGGAGAAGGCCAGGACTAGGGCGGCTGGGTGTCATCAGAAGTGGAGGGAGGTCCTCGGATCTATCCCAGGAATTGCTCTGGTCCTCACTCAGACCTGTCAGAGCAGGCAGGCTCCTGGTGCTTCCATTTCTACACACGCAGAACAAGACAGTGACCTGCCCAGGGCCAACCCTCTGTGGCTCTTCAGGCTTGAGCATTGTGCAAGCCCTACATTGTGAGGCTTGGGTGTGTGTATGGGCGGGGAGGGGGGCTAGAGTTAGTAGAGATGGAAAGGGGCCTGGGAGAACCTCATCCAGGCCCTAGTTGCTCAGAGGAAAGATGTGAACTGCACGTGAGAGAATAATGGAACGCTTCCAGGTCCTGTGTCCCCAGTGCCCTTGAGTGTTTCAGACCACACAGCCCAAGCCTCGGGCTGCAGGAGTTCTAAGCAAGAAGGAGTAGTCACTCAGGGGGGGCCCCAGAGAACTTGAGTTCAGCCTGGAATTGCCCCGACACTGAAAAGATGGAAAAACTGAAAAGATGGAAAGAGGCCGGGGTCGATCATGACTAGAAGTATTGCTGGACACTCCACACTTCACCGCACCTGCCGCTCTCCACGCCCAGACACCAGGACCCACTGGGGGCCAAAGATTATATATAGTAGGGAGAGGAAGATGAAGGATCATCGAAGCAAACTCTGTCTCTTCTCTGTGTGTGTGTGTTCCTCTCTCTGTGTCTCTGTCTCTGTCTCTGTCTCTCATGTTACTACTAAGACTTGAATTCAGACTCTGGGCGCTGTCCCTGAGATTTTTTTTTCCCTCAAGGCTAGCACTCGACTACTTGAGCCACAGCTCCACTTCCAGCTGTTTGGTGGTTAATTGCAGAAAAGACTGCCTCATAGACCTTCCTGCCCAAGCTGGCTTCGAACAGCAATCCTCTGTTCTCAGCCTCCTGAAGAAGCTTAGATTACACTCATGAACCAACCGCGCTCGACTTTTGAAACGTCATCTCCTTACCTACCAGCCAACTGAGCCCACTCCTGTGTTGGGGATTGAGTGGAGTCTACACTCATCCCCATGATAGGAACATGCAGCAACTGTGAGGCACGGAGGGGCCTCGCAGGCTTCCCTCCAAAGCCCTGCGAGGCCGCTGCACCCCCTGCGTGGGACAAGCTATTTAACCCCTCACAGTATATAAAATAGGAAAAACCTACTCTACGGACTGGGAGAGCTAAGAAGAATGCAAACAAGGTGATGGTGGTGGTGGTGGTGGTGGCGGTGATGGTGATGAACGGTAGTGATGGCGATGGCAATGGCGGTGACGGTGAGGATGGTGGCACTGGGGACAGCGATGACGTCAGAGGTGGTGGTGGTCATGAGAGCAATTGTGATGGTGACGATGAAGATGGTAGTAGTGACAGTGCCGGTGGAGGTGATGGTGGTGTTGGTGATGGCGGTGATGGTGTTGGCCATGGCAGAGAAGGTGGTGGAGGCAATCGATGGTCATGTGGCTGTGCTTGAGAGAGAAGACAGGAAATATCACTCCTCTGTGGACCAGGCAGGCACCCAGGCAAAGGCCACACAGCCTAGACTTTGGGTCATTTCACCACAGGACACTTTCTTTTTTTTTTCTTTCTTTTTTTTCATAATCGTTCATGGGGCTGGAACTCAGGGCCTGGGACGCTGTCTCTAAGCCTTTTCACTCAAGGTTAGCCTTCTATCACTCTACTTTGAGCCACAGCTCCACTTCTGGTTTTCTAGTGGTTCATTGGAGATAAAAGTCTCACAGACTTTCCTGTCTGGGCTGGCTTTGAACCGTGATCCTCGGCTCTCAGCCTCCTGAGTGGCTAGGATGACAGGCGTGAGCCCCTAGTGGCCAGCAGCACTTTCTTTTTCAGGGCTCCCGTGGTTCTCGCTCGTCTGATCTTTCCTGAGGGTGATCTGTGAACGGAGCCTGGGCTGGCCGATAGGGATGGACAGGGCTGGCCTGGCCGAGTCCCTGCCCCAGGACTTCAGCGTCTGTCTGCTGCAGACCTTAGGGTCAGGTTCGTGTTCATGTCTACATCTCCACTCTGAGTACCCTGAAGGAGCATCAGAGGCCTTTCTCCCTTACTCCCAAGCCTTACTCCCAAGCTTGAGCCCAGTGCTACCTCTGGCCAGCCAAAGACTAGCACCACCTCAAGCTGGCCAGCTCAGATATGTGGCATACCACAAGTGCTGTTAAGAATGGTGAGTTTGCTGGGCGCTGGTGGCTCACACCTGTAATCCTAGCTACTCAGGAGGCTGAGATCTGAGGATCGTGGTTCAAAGCCAGCCCGGCAGGAAAGTCCATGAGACTCTTATCTCCAATAAACCACTTGAAAACTGAGAGTGGCGCTGTGGCTCAAGCAATAGAGCACTCGCCTTGGAGCTGAAGAGCGCAGGGACAGCGCCCAGGCCCAGAATTCAAGCCCCACGACCGACCCAAAAAAAAAAAAAAAAGAATTGTGAGTTTGGGAAAGGGACATGTGGAGCCTTGGTGGTCTGGACTCTGTGCTTTCTATAAAGGGGATCCTCCCATAGGGAAATCCCCAAGCCTAGCCCGCCACAGATCGGTTACCCCAGCTCTGAGCACCAAGCCCAGGCCTGTGAGGCCCTTCATCAGCACCGGAAAGGTGGTCTTGTGCTCAGTTCAGGCAACGAATGAGCAAACCAAGGTTGAAAGGGGTTCAGAGACTTCCTAGGTCCCAGGCCCACCTGCAGGAAGCATCCCACCAGCACTAGGTACATATTAGTGCCTACGAACTGGTTCTGTGCCTTAGAGCAGCAGAGGTCCAAGAGTCTCCTCTCTCCCCCACTAACACCACTTCGAGATGCTTCAGCCCTCATGACTTAGCCAAAGGAATGGCTGCGTGAAGATGGACTGCCTTGCTTCCTGGGGGCCAGCAGGGCAAAGGGTCTCCCAGCTTCTATACCACTTCCTGCTGAGGTCGCCCCGCCCACTGTGATAGATCAGATGATTGACAGCTGGGCCATCCATTTCTACCCAAGCCAGAGCTTGGACACTGCTCCATGCCTGACACGCTCTGTTCCAAGCCCTGCTATTTCAGGACAACTGTGGTGGTGAGGCCTAGCCCAGGGCCCCAGTGACTTGGTTACAGTGAGTCGGGGACGGTGGGGGTGCTGTCCCCTTAAAATTCTACCGCCAGTTTGAGACTACTCAAGACAAGAACCAGCCTTTCAAAAAAAATCTGCTGTTTCTTTAGACCCAGAGAGGATTTCTCCCAAGCAATGGAAACAGCTGCTTCCTATATAAATGCTGTCGTCCGCAGCCTCCAAGAGAAGCAAGGCTGAGGCCCACGGATGGGAGTCAGGATGCCGACCTGAGACTCAGGCCCCAGTCGCCTTCCCTACCCCTCCCCACGGTGCATCCTGGGTAGGGCCGGGTCCCCAGCCCCTGTTCTCTGGCCTGTCATGGTGATGGTAGTGGTGGTAATGGTTGTGGTAGTGTCTGGTGCTGGTGATGATGGTGATGTTGGTGTTGAGGGTGATGGCGATGGTGGTGATGACGATGACTCCCTTACCAACTAGGGAGCGAAGCCACCAGGTCAGCGTGGTCAGGTCCTTCCACCTGTCTGTGCCACAGTCTCCTCTAATAGAAGCCTATGCTGGGCTGTTCAAGGCCGCTGCTGGGCCTCCGGTCCTGCCTGGAGGCCCAGAAAGGAGCAAACGCCTTGAGTTTCCTTTTTGGTTGATTGTTCAGATGGTCAGACTTTCTGGAGTGAAAAATGCACACGGAGGGGAGGAAGGGATTAATGCCGCAATCCCCCAACCCGCAAAAAGCGACTCTCACCCTCCCAAGACCCAGTGCGCCAGTGTGCTCCAGTGGCCTCTGTTCTGTCATTTTGCTTGTTTGAGGAAAGGGATGGTTGCGTCCTACAACTCCAAAGGGGCGGCGTGAGGAGGGCTGTGGGCGATGGAGCCGGTGCGTATCTCCATCAGCAACATGCTCCAGTGTACACCAAAGAAGAATCATTCCCTGCAGAGTCATTTTATTTATTTTTATTTTATTTTTGGGGGGGTCTGATTGTGGGTCCTGAACTCTGGGCCTGGGTGCTGTCCCTCAGCTCTTCAGCTCAAGGCTAGTGCTCTACCACTTGAGCCACAGTGCTACTTTTGGTTTTCTGGGACATAAGAGTCTCACAGACTTTCCTGCCCAGGCTGCCTTTGAACCATGATCCTCAGATCTCAGCCTCCTGAGTAGCTAGGATTACAGGCATGAGCCACCAACACCCGGCTGGGACAACTTATTTTTCCTTTCCAAACCCAGTGTTTTACTAACTAAGCCAGGCGCTTTTTTTAAATTATTATTATTTTTTATTGTGAAAATACTGTACAGAGGGGTTACAATTACATGGGCAAGATAGTGAGTACATTTCTTATCAAGCATTGTAGCCTCCTCCTTTGTTTACCCTTCCCATCCCTTCCCATCCTCCCCCCTCCCCCCACCCAATCCTCCCCCCACCAAGTTGTAAAGTTCGTTTTTGACATGACAACTTGTACTTCTCATTGTTGCAACGGGTCCACCTGTATCCTTATTTAAACGACTTGTTTTTCCCTTCCCCTCCACATATTATACCGACATCAAATACAGTGAAAGCATGGGTTATACTGTGGGGGAGGGACATACAAAGCAACAAAGAAATAATCTTATAATTGCGTTAGAAACAAATGCATGAAAGAAACAAAAAAAACATTTAAAATGCATATCTTAGGGTTCATTTTCCTAGCGTCACCTTATCTGACCTTTTCTGCTTGACTCATACATATACTAGATATTGCAAATAAGGGAAATCATGGGACCTATGTTTCTTTGGGCTTGGCTTACTTCACTTAATATAATTTTTTCCAAGTCTTTCCATTTCCTAACAAATGGGGCAATGTCATTCTTCCTGATGGAGGCATAGAAAAGCCAGGCTTTTTGCCTTTTGTTTTTCTTTTTTATTTGGTGGGGGGGGTCTGATCGTGGGGCCTAAACTCTGGGCCTGGGCGCTGTCCCTCAGCTCTTCAGCTCAAGGCTAGCACTCTACCACTTGAGCCACAGTGCCACTTTCGGCTTTTCTTTTTTCTTATGTGGTGCTAAGGAATCGAACGCAGGGCCTCAGGTATGCAAGGCAAGTGCTCTACCACTGAGCCACCTTCCCAGCCCCTGCAGAGTCATTTTAAAAACTAGTTGTGATCAGTTGCTGGTGGCTCACGCCTGTCAGACTAGCTACTCAGAAGGCTGAGATCTGAGGATTGTGGCTCAAAGCCAGCCCTGGCAGGAAAGACCGTGAGACTCTGATTTCCAATACACCACCAGAAAACTGGAAGTGGCGCTGTGGCTCAAGTGGCAGAGCACTTGCCTTGAGCTGAAGAGCTGAGGGACAGCGCCCAGGCCCAGAGTTCAAGCTGCATGACCGACCAAAATAAATAAATAAATAGTTGTTGCCAGCCACGCAAGGCTCACACCTGTAATCCTAGCTCCTCAGGAGCCTGAGAAGGGAGGATCACAGTTCAAAACCAGCCCAGGCAGGAAAGTCCATGAGACTCTTATCTCCAAGCAATCACCAGAAAGCCAGAAGTAGAGCCATACCTCAAATGGAAGAGTGCTAGCTTTGAGCAAAAGAATCTAAGGAACAGTGCCCAGGCCCTGAGTTTAAGCCCCAGAACCAGCTCCCCCCTACCCCCCCCACCAAAAAAAGTAGGTGTTGCTTTTTTGCAAGAGGAAAAGAATGGACAGTTGTAATCTCCTATGACAAATTCAGGCTCACTTAGGAGTTCCAAGCCCTGGAATGAAAGCCCCTGCATTTGGAACCCCATAGCCGTGGAGTGAGGGGCAGGGAGCCATCAAGGCCGCTGCCCAGGGCATGAGCTTCACTTCCTGACCTTCCTCTTTCCTTTCCACAGTCACTTCCTGCCTCGGGTCCAGGTGGGACGGGCCAGGTAAGGAACAGCTGTGTGAGGGGAGGGCCTGGGGCTGGGGGGGGGGGAGGGAGGGAGGTGACACCATCGAGCCCATGAAGAAGCTGTCACCTCCACCAGAGCAAGTGCTACTTCATATTCAGACACAGGTGCGCAAGCTCAGGTGCACACGTGCACACGCATGCACACGCAGAAGATGCCCCTGTGCGGGTGCTGCCCTTGATGACTGCAAGGAACCATGCAAACACGAGTTCTCATGTCAGTTGCTATCCTGACTCTGTCTCCATGCATCAGAGATACACTGACCAGTTAGTGCTCCTTTACAGTGCTCTGACTCTGAGCCATACCCTCAGGCCTTTCCACTTCTTTTTCACTTTCTCCTATTGGTTTTTGCCCAGGACTCGCCTCAGACCAGGATGCTCCTACCTAGGCTTCCCACACTACTGAGCTTAACAGGCACTCACTACCACCCCGATCTTACTGGCTGAGATGGAATATCACTCACTTTTTTGTCCAGGCTGGCCTCAGTGTTTCTCCCCATCTCAGGCTCCCAAACAGTTGGAAAACTCAAGCCAAGTGAAGCTTTTTTTTTTCTTTTTTAAAAAACTCAGGAGTTTCCTCACTCCTCCCACCACGGGCCTCTCTTTCGTCTTGCTTCAGATCCCATTGTGCTGAATTTACTTCAGAAGTACTGAAGCTAGAAAAGGCTGTAGGGGCTCAGCAGCCCCCGGGGGGGCCAGGGCCTGAAGCTGCCTCTAACACTGACCTCTAGCAAGTTACTTGCTCTCCGAATGCCCATCTCCCCACCCATGAGATGAGGAGAACATTCTCTTCCCTGGGAGCAGCCAGTGAGTGAGCTGCTGGGCACAAAGCCAAATAAAGGATTCAGCAAATGTGAGGTGTCGGACCAGCCTGGCCTGCCCCTCGCTGGCCCACCTAACCCTGGCAAGGCCCACCCCTGCCCTCTTGAGCCGCTCATGTTCTCATCAGTGAGATGAAGCAGTTCCCAGCCAGGAAACACCTCCACCCCAGAGCCTCCTCAAAGAACCTTTCACCTTTCAGAACTTGTCTTGAATAAACATATTCACTCTGCTCGGATTTACATGGGAAAAAGAAAATCCGCAACAAAGCCTTGCTTCCATCTCTGCTCCATCTGTCCAGTCTCCACCCATACCCGACACCCCAGGCAATGGCCACGTCCATTCCTCCCTTGCATCTCCCTCCAAGCTCTTCATGCAAACACACACGCACACAAACTATATATACGACACCACACGCATCACACACAAGCGCGCATGCGCACATGAAGCACAAACACAAATGTGCATGCGCAAACCACATGCACCTTACATGTGCGCTCACGCACCTGCACCCAACATACACACACACACACATGCATGCACACACAATTGGCCCTCCCACCTCTGGTTTCAGCCAAGTGCAGATCAGAAATGTAGCTAGGCCCAACAGGGTTAGCTCTGAACATTCATAGATAGCTTTTCTTGCTCTCATTCCCTCAACGATACAGTATAATAACCCTTTATATAGCGTCTATATTGTATTAGGGTTATAAGTAATGTAGAGATGGTTTAAAGTATTCAGGAGAATGTGTGTCAGTCATATGCAAATACCGTGCCTTTTTATTTTTCTGCAGGAAAAATTAATAAAGGACCTGGTCCCAGGGCCTTTTGCACATGCTAATCACACACTCTACCACTGAGCTATCTCCCTAGTCCCTATACTATTTTATGTAAGGACCTTGTGGATTTTATTAACGGTGGGAGGTTTGAGAACCAATCCTCCATAGATACTGAGGAGCCATTTACTCCCACGGAGCCTCATAAAAATCACAGAAGCCACCAAGCAGCAGTGACCTGTGAGGCTAGCGGTTCAGGCAGCTAAGATCTGAGGACTGCTGTTCAAAGCCAGCCCAGGAAGATAGATATGAAAGACCCTTATCTCCAACTAACCAGCAAAAAGCCAGAAGTAGAGCTGTGGTTCAAGTGGTAGAATAACAGCCTTGAGCAAAAAAGCCAAGCAAGAGAGACTGCAAGGCCCTGAGTCCCAGTACTCACACACACACACACACACACACACACACACACACACACACACACACTCCCAAAGTCACCTACCTATATGACCTAGCAATTTCACTGCTAGGTATTTACTCCACAAAAAGTGGAAATACACCTGGCCTACACTAAACCATGTACCTGGCTGTTTATAACAGCTTGATTCTTAGTAGCAGTTCCCAGAAACAATCCTAATAGTTGTGGAATACCATGTAGCAAATCTATACAGTGATATGTTACTTATCAATAAAAAAAATGAACTGCCGAGACAGGCAGCAACATCCACAAGTTTCAAATACATAAAAATAGGTGGAGCAAAAGAAGCCAGGCTCAAAAAATATGCATATAATTCTGTTTAAGTCTATGACCTTGTGGAATAGGCAAAACTAATTTCTTCTGACAGAAAGCAGATCCGTGGTCGCCTGAAGCTGGATTTGGGGAAATTAATTGTCGAGGGCCATTCGAGAACTTCCTGCTTGATGGACATGCCTCAAATCTCCAATTAGGATGGTGGCTGTGTGCTTGAATAATTTTTCCAATCGCATTAAACAGTCTTCTTAAAATCAGGGCATTTCACTGCATGGAAATTGTACTGTAGTGAAAATAATTTTAAGCCGGGCACAGTGACTCAAACCTTGTAATCCTAGCTACTTGGGAGATGAAGATAGGGGTGATTAAAGTTTGAGGCCAACCCAGACAAGAAGTTTGTGAGGCTCCATCTCAGCCAACGGCTGGGCACCATCATATGTACCTGTCATCTCAAGGGTTGGGCGTGGTGTCACGCACCAGTCCCTCCCCAGCAAACATGGGGACCCCCGGAGGATCAAAGCCCAGGCCAGCCTGAGACGAAAGAAAGACCTTACTTCAAAATAATCAATGCAAAAAGATACTAGAGGTCTAGCTTACGAGGTAGAGCAAGTGCAAGGCCCTGGGTCCAATCTCCAGTATTGAAGGGGGTGGAAATAGATTTTAAGAGTTGAAACACAAATAGACCAGTCAGGACCCACTGAGCGAGAATTTCCAGGAATGGAGGCGAGGTCTGCCGGAAAGAGGGGCTGAAGGCATTTTGTCTCCTGCCTTGAGTTCCCCTCCACCATTTCCCCAGAAGGTACAAGGTTCAAGGGGAGCAAAGGAGGAGACAGCAGGAGGGGCAGGAGGGAACCTGGCTAGGCCTGAGGACACAGGTGCAGGTCGGGATGGACCATGGAGACTCCCTGCCCCCCCTAATACCTTCTACTACCTCTTTAACCCCCAGATTTCCAGGTGAGGTTAACTGGCTCCCCGTCAAGGTGCCAGGGCCAGCTGGAGGTCTCCATCACGGGGGACGTGTGGCTCACAGTGTGCCGGCGGAGCTGGGGTGGGAGCCTGGACCGCCTGGACGAAGCTCCCCAACACAGGTGGGAAGTCTGCCAGCAGCTGCACTGTGGGGAGATCTTGGCCTTCCAGTTTTTCCCAAGGTTCAGCATCCCCCGGAACCAGAAACAGATCACCTGCCACGGCCCCACGGGGTCCTTCTCCAACTGCAGCACCAGCTCAGCGCCGGCACAGTGCCCTCCACTGGGCCTCATCTGCCAGGGTGGGTCCCAGACACCCCAGACATGGTGGGGGTGAGGGGGTGGGAGGTGCTAGACGCCCACTGGGCCTGTGACCTGGGCCTCCCCACCCCGAGCAAGCACATGGAAGGAAAGGGGTGCCCTGGCTTATAGGGGACTGGCAGAGGAAGGGCGGGGGGGGGGCACTGGTATCTGTCTGGTAGGATGAGTGACACAGGACCTGGCTCTGCCCAGTGACAAGTTCCTTGTCCCTCTTAGCCTCCGTTTCCCCATGTGTAAATTGTGGGAGGCTGAGACAGTGTGAGGTGTGTGCTGGCGTGTCCATGTGTGTGTGTGTGGGGGGGGTCACAAAGCTTGTTTGGCAAGTGGCACATGTGTCACAAGTTCCAGGCCGTCCTTCTCCTCCTCTCCCCCCTCCCCACACCCTCATTCTTCCCTCCTCCTCCTCCCTCCCTTCCTCCTCACCGCAGTGTCTCCTTACAGGCTTCCAGACGGCACCTCCACCACCCACGAGCCCCCCACCCACGACTACCCCAGAACCCACAGGTAAGAGGGCTTTGAGGCCTGGTGGGGAGTGAGGCATCCTGGGAAGGGCCAGATCTAGCATTCAGCTCTTGCTACCCCGGGCACGGTGAAGGTGTGCTCAGACCCATCCTCCCCTTCCTCCTCCCTCCCCAGCTCCCCCCAGGCTGCAGCTGGTAGCAGGGCCCGGGAGCCCGCAGTGCGCAGGCGTGGTGGAATTCTACCACGGCAGCCAGGGTGGCACCATCCTCCACGAGACCCAGGAGCCGCTGGACAGCCTGGGCAACCTCCTCTGCGCGGCTCTCCAGTGTGGAACCTTCCTGAAGCATCTGCCACAGGCTGAGGTAGCCAGAGCCCCAGGCCTGCAGGAACCAATGAGAGAGACAGAGACAGAGACGGCCAGTGCTGGTGGGGCTGAGCGAAGGAGCCCTTTGCCAGCTCGATGGAAAGTCCAGAACTCCAGCTGTGCCTCCCTGCCTCAGTGCTTCCAGAAAATACAGCCCCAGGAGGACAGCCAGGTGCTGGCCCTGGTCTGCTCAGGTCAGTGGGACTGGCCCTGGGGATGATCACATTCTCCTTATAGAGAATACAAGGGACAGAGATGTGGTGTCCACATCCCCAAGCCTCTAAAAAGTAGGAAGGGTGGGGGCAGGGAGGCTGCCACTGAAACCCAGCCCAGAGAATGGCTGACTCTCTCTCCCCTGGAAAGGGCCAGCCTCGACCCAAGGAAGTTTTTAAGTCACCAGAGATGCACTTGGAAGAATGATGAGGAAGAGGAGGTCCCTGGGGCCTGGACATCAGAGCACAGCTGCCAAAGGAGGGGGAGGGGCGGTGTAACCAGAGCCAGCCCTCCCCCCACCCCCACCAGGGGGGGACAATGCCACAGATCTGGGTGGCACTGGTGTAGCTGAGGGGAGGCCGAGGCGGTGGCCAACAAGGAACAGCAGGTGCTTTGAACAGTTCAAAGCAAGGCGAGGTGGTGGGTCTCTGTTTTCAGAAGTGTTCTCACGCAGCCTGGACTCTGTTCACAGACATCGTACCTAGTGTGGGGACCATTCATTTTTACACTCACCCCTCTTTTATGGGTGGGAAAGGTGAGGCTGAGAGAGGTTCCGTTTTGTGCCAACTATCAATCACACAGCAATCACTAGGTTTTTCCACGTCTACCCAGACCCTGTTGCCTCTTAGCATTTGGCATTCAGAGAACCACCCAAGATGGGCAGCAATGGCATCACCTGGGAGCTGGTTACAAATAGAGACTGGGCACCGGTGGCTCCCACCTATAATCCTAGCTACTCAGGAGGCTAAAGATCATGGTTTAAAGCCAGCCCAGACAGGAAGGTCTGTATGAATCTTAATTACACTTAACTAGCAAAAGGCTGGAGGACCAGCTGTGGCTTAAGTTGTAGAGTGCTAGTAGCCTTGAGTGGAAAAAAGCTAAGGGACAGCATGTAGGCCCTGAGTTCAAGCCCTAGGACACACACAAAGAAAGGTCTCTGTGATTCCTGCCCAAATATAGGAGGCATAGCTCTGGATTCTTGGGACTGGGGCCCTAGATTTGTGAAATATACTGTCCCCTCCAGGCAGAAGCAGTGCCCAAGGGTCTTGGCCCAGGGGCTGGTTACAGCCCCTCTCCCTCTGCTCCTATCAAGGAGCCCTCATGCAGACTACAAACCTGCAAAGCCATGCCAGGGTCTTCTTGCCTTTGAAGGTTCTTCTAAATAGAAGATTCGCTAGGGCTTTGAAAGTGGCTGTTGCCATGGAAACTGGCCAAAGTTGGTGAGATCATAACTCATTCTAAATGGAGCAGAGCGGCCTCGTGCTCCAACAGAGGAGACTTGTTCATTCATTTCTACTCATCAGGACTCATAGCTCAAAGTCTGGCCCTCAGAGCGCGGGGCCTGGGCAGTGGGATACCTGGGTTCTGTCCACCAGGCCTTGGAGCAGATCCTCCCCAACCCCTGGGTCTCCCCACTCTGAAATGCATCTTGGCTGCCAGCAGCTGCTCAAGGGGCCCCAGGTCCCAAGCTGGGTGAGGGGAAGTACAAGAAGGAGGGATATGGAAAAGGAAGCCCTCAGGGTGCCCCTCCAGTCAAGTCTGCCTCTTATCTCCCAGTGCTTCTCCTCCTCAGGTTTCCAGCCCAAGGTGCAGAGCCGCCTGGTGGGGGGCAGCAGTGTGTGTGAAGGCAGTGTGGAGGTGCGCCAGGGTGCGCGGTGGGCCGTCCTGTGTGACAGCTCTGTGGCCAAGCGTCTGGCCCGGTGGGAAGAGCTGTGCCAGGAGCAGCAGTGCGGCAGGGCCATCTCCTTCCGTGCGCTGGACGCCAGTGGGACCTCTGCAGGGCTCTCCTGTCCCCATGAGAAGTTGTCCCAGTGCTACAAGCTTCAGGAGAGAAAAACCCACTGCAAGAGGGTGTTTGTCACATGTGAGTTGATTGCAGGCCACCGTGGGCAGAGGGCGGGCTGGACTTTCCCTCTGGGACCCCATCAGTGCCCCAGAGCCTGAGAAAAGAGTGGCAAAAAGGATTTGGAGAGCAAGTAGGCTCAGACAGTAATGGGTAGGAACAATAAAGAGAACACCTGATGAGATCGCTGTCCAGGAGATAATGGATGGCACAACTCTCCTTATAGCTTGTGCTCTCCCAGGGTGAAGTTAGAAAATCAGGGGTGGGTGGTACATATTTGCCATGTGCATAGTAATTTCCTAATGGATAGAAGAGGGATGGATGGATAGATGGATGGGTGAGTGGGTAGGTAAATAGATGGACTAATGAGAGAGTGGATGGATGGATGGATGGATGAACTAATGAATGAATGGATGGATGAATGGATGGATGGATGGATGATGGACTAATGGGTGAGTGGGTAAAAGAATGGATGGGTGGATAGAGAGATGGATGGGTGGATAGACTAGTGAGTGGTTGGGTAGATGGACAGATAAATGGATGGATGGATGGATGGATGGACTAATGGGGGTGAGTGGGTAAAAGAATGTTTGGGTGGATAGATGAATGGATGGATGGATGGATGGACTAATGGGTGAGTGGGTAAAAGAATGTTTGGGTTGATAGATGAATGGATGGATGGATGGATGGATGGATGGATGGACCAATGGGTGAGTGGGTAAAAGAATGTTTGGGTGGATAGATGAATGGGTGGATGGATGGATGGATGGATGGATAGGTGGATGGATGGACTAGTGAGTGAGTGGATAGGTGGATGGATAGATGAATGGTTGGATAGCTTAATAATTGAGTTGAGGTGATGAATCAATGAATGGATAGACTAATGAGTGAGTAGATGAATGGATGAGTAGATGGGTAGATGAATGGATGGATAAATGAGTGGATAGGGTGGAAGGGTGTATGTGTGGATATAGATAGATCAATCGCTTGATCAAATGATGAGTGGGTGAGTGAATGGGTGGATGGATGGATGGGTGGGTGGGTGGACTAATGGGTGAGTAAATGGGTGAGTGGATGAATGGAGGGATGGATGGATAAATGGGCATTGTTTTGCCATATATATATATTATATATATATTATATATATATAATATATATATAATATATATATATATATATATATAATGTCCTTGTTGGTAAATGATGGGAAGTTGATCACCTTTAAGTAGCAAATGATGGGAAAACTAACAGTTGATCGCAAATGTAAGTAGAAGCTTGATGATCAACTGCTAGCTGGATGAATGCCATTTCCTGGAGACAGAGGGCTAGCCAGATAGGTAACTCCTTTCCACACATACTGGTGGATCTGTGGGAGGAGTGAGGGGCTTGGGGGAGTCAGACTGCAGCCATGCCCTCTGAGGGGACAGCTACCCTACCCCCATGGCCAGGACTGACCTACACCCTCCCCTTGCCCAGGCCAGAATCCAAACCCAGCAGGCATGGCTGCAGGCACCGTGGCAAGTATCATCCTGACCCTGGTGCTTCTGGCTGTACTGCTGGTCATGTGTGGACCCATCGCCTACAAGAAGCTGGTGAAGAAATGTAGGTACCGAAACCTCTCACCACCCAGCCTCCCCCTCTGCCCATCAGCTCTGTTCAGTAACAGAAAGCAGGAAGAAGGCCCCAGCCATTCCTTGAGCTGAAGCAGGCCCAGGGCTGGGACAGAAGCAGGGCCTCTAACAGCGGGAGACACTGGACCCAGGCCCCCAGGTCTACCCCGTAGTAGCTGCTGTGACACTGACTGAGCCGCGGCATCCCTCTGAGCCTCCATTTCCCCATCTACCAGATGGGCAGCTCCGCAGCTTGTGAACGCCAGGGGTTGTCAGCTGGCCTCGCAGAACTCGAGAGACAAGGAAGGACGATTAGGGGAGGTTAGGGGTGAGATTTGGGTGCTGGTCCCAAATGTCCTGCTGGATCTGTACACTCCTTCGCACCCTTCTCTGGCACCTGAGGGCTCCATTTCCCCTCGTTAGGAAACTGAGGCTGGAAAGACTGGAGGGACAGAGCACTTGGACCTCTTCCTCCCTCCTCACCCTTATCCCCCCCCTGCTCTACACCCTCCCCCACCCTTCCTTACTGTGCTTCCTGTCTGTCACCCAGTTCGCCAGAAGAAGCAGCGCCAATGGATTGGCCCCACCGGAATGAGCCAGAGCAGTAAGTGTCCCCAGAGGTGGGGATTCCCCTCTGCCCTGGGCCAGGGGGGCTGAGTCAAGGTCTGGGCAGTGGTGGCTGGAGGCTCAGATCTCCACCACACTCCACCAAGGTGTGATTGTGGCTGACCGCTGTCTCCATGCTGGGGAGGGCCAAGGCTTTTAAATGGGGCAGACAGATGAGTGGTTTTTGCCTCTGAAGCCTCAGACACCCTGATATCCCCTGTGTCACCTGCCCAGTCTCTGTAGTTGACTTAAGCAGAGATCCATCACCAGCCTTCCCTTCCTGTGAATTGCCTAACTCAGGGGCCAACAGATCCAACAGACCACAGAAGCAAACAGACCTGGGAAACCATGAACTAAGCAAGGTTCAACTCAAGTCTCTGTTTCAGGACTTAGCAAAAATCCTTATTCATGGGCATTTTTTTTCCATCATTCATCTCCGAGGCAAGGAGGTGTTGAAGAAAGATTGTCCAAACTGATTTTATCATAGAATAATTGTATTTTTTTTACTGTTTTCTTTTATGCTGATACTAACTAGAGCTTGAACTCAAGGCCTAGGCACTGTCCTTGAGCTTTTCAATCAAAGCTGAGGTTCTATCACTTGAGCCACAGCTCCACTCCCAGCTGTTTGCTCATTAGCTGGAGATCCGAGTTCTGCCTTGGGCTAGCTTTGAATTGTGATTCTCAGATCTCAGTTTCCTGAGTAGCTAAGAGTGATCCTACCATCTCTCCTACTCAGGAGAGATCTGAGATCTGAGAATGATGGCTCCAAGCCAAGCAGGAAAGCCTATGAGATTCCTATCTCTAATTAACCACCAAAAAAGAGCCAGAAGTGAAGCTGTGGCTTAAGTGGTAGAGCGCTAGTCTTGAGTGAAAAAGCTAAAGGACAGCACCCAGGCCATGAGTTCAAGAACCAGCACTAGCACAAAAATAAATTATGATGACAATGAGGAGGAGGAGCAGGAGGAGCAGGAGGAGGAGGAGGAGCAGGAGCAGGAGCAGGAGCAGGAGCAGGAGCAGGAGCAGGAGGAGGAGGAGGAAGAGGAGGGAGGATGACAACCCTCAGCTCCTGGGAGTACATCTCTCAATCACTACTGAGAAAATGCTTGATGACTGACTGACTGACGGCCATACCAATCAGATTACTACTGGCCAGTATCAGGCTGCTCTCCGAGTCTGCACTTGGCCTCGTTAGCACAAACACTCACCACCCCAGAGAGATGTACTGTAAAGGCTGTGGGTACCTCTGCCCCTTCCCCTGGAAACAGAAAGACCCTGGGCCTGTTGGGGACTGAAGCAGAGGACAGCACAGGAAGTTTAACCATGCCGCTGTCCCCACATCTGCTCAGTGTCTTTCCATCGCAACCACACCGTGCGGTCCCAGGTTGAGAACCCAGCTGCCTCCCATGTGGACAACGAATACAGCCAGCCTCCCAGGAACTCCCACCTGTCCAGTTATCCAGGTGAGTGGCCCGGGGTCGGGGTGGGGCAGGGGCGAGGACACAGCCCTGCTGAGGCTCGGCATGTTTTGGCGGTGCAGAGGATCAAACTGCCCACTTGACAGCACACACCTTTCACAGCAGGGCTGTGGAAGGCATTCAGCTTCGCAAGCATCAGAGGCTCTGCTGAGACCTTGAACCACTCATCCTGCCCTTCTCAAGAGAAGAAGGCACTTGGATGGATGCCATTAAGCCCCGGCCTTGCTGGGATCTAAGGGGCCTGCTTCTCTGCAGGGCTTTAAGGGGCTGGATGGTAAATGAGGCCGGAGCAGAGCCACTAAGGGGCCGACCCAAGGCTCCCATTGCTGGCTCAAACAATGAAGCCCCAGGGCAGCTGGAGCCTCGCATCATTAGTGAATGCTTGGCTGAGTTGATCAAAACCCATCTAGTGTGTCAGCAGCTCAAAAAGTACCTGTGATCTCCCAAGCCACCAGGCTCTGAGGAGTCCTCAGTATAAACCTCGCTCTCCCCTCCACCCCTCCAGCTCTGGAAGGGGCCCTGCAGCGTGCCTCGGCCCAGCCCGACAACTCCTCCGACAGTGACTATGATCTTCACACAGCTCAGAGGCTGTGAAAGGTGAGCTTGTTCCCCGCCCCCCACCCTCCCCGCTCCTTGGCACCTGGGACTCCCACCCCGTCTGGTGATGCCACTCATCCATATACAAGTACGGCCCCAAGCATGATTCTCATAAAGGGGAAGAAAATGCACTGGCAGTTTTGACAAGGGAGACCATTAGACAACTCGCAGAGGATCATGGATCTTTTTGCTCATTTTTTGGAGGGGGGGGGAAATGTCGGTTCTGGGGCTTGAACTCAGGGCCTTGGGTACTGTCCTTAAGCTTTTGTGCTCAAGGATAACACTCTACCACTAGAGCCACAGTTCCACTTCTGGCTTTTTGGTAGTGAATTGAAGAGTCTCAAGCATTTCCTGCCTGGGCTGGCTTTGAACAGCAACCCTCAGAGCTCAACCTCTTGAGTAGCTGGGATTACAGGCATGAGCCACATGCCCGGATCATGGATCTTAAAGCCATCTTGTCCACAAAGCTCTTTTGAAAAGATTCCTAAGGGTCTGGGACAGAATTGAACCTCTTCAGAGCTTCCAAGCAGGGAGACAGGCCCCGGAACTGCTGTTCCCAAGCTAAGCACGGGGCACCAGCCCTTCCTCTCCTCCCAGGTCACCTCTGAGTGACAGCATCTCCTCTGACAGGTCCCTTCACTTCACAGGACTGGGAACCAAACAAAAGACCCAGAGCCACCCTCAGCTGTCCTGAGGACACTCTGCTTTCACCATTTGAAAGCGACATCCCATTCCTACCCCCGGCCAGAACCTGGACACAGAGACCACGCCCTGCCACACATCCTGTGCCCTGCAGTGGTGCCCAGCTCCCACGGCCCTGTCCTTCCAACCACAGCAGCTGCACAAGCCCTACCCCCACCCCAACAATGGAGTTTACAAGAGAGTAGAGCCCAGATGTAACCTGCCCTCCCAAGCAGAGATCAGGGTGCCAGAGGGGGTCCCCTTTTCCTAAGCTCCAGGCCCTTCCCATCTGCACAGAGATATGCCTTTGAGGAAGTGCATGGATTTCTCTTATGTATTTTTAATGTGTTCTTTGTAAATAATGATTTTTCAACTTCTTGAGAACTTGTGTACTCTGGCTTCTTCTGCCTAGGGGATCACTCCCATGGGCCCCTCTGGGGGTCTACCAGGCTGTGCTGCCTTCCTGGTTAAAGGGCTGCACACCAAAAGGTGCACACAGGGAGAAGAGCCAGTCAGGACTCTCACATCACGCAAAGATGCCTTTCTCTCTAGACCGCAGGGCCTGCTGGCTGGTGCGGTTGTGTGTGAGCCCTAGGTACCCAGCAATTGCTAGCTTATGTTAAGGCACCTCGAGGCACCAAGCTAAGGTGGTTGTAGCCAATCAGAGTCAACAGAGAATGGGGATGGGTGTGTCCCTTAGGTTCCAGTCATTTCCTCCACTAAAATAGTCTCCTCTACTACTCAGAGATCAGAGATGTAGCAAACCCCACTCATGCCTCAGTTTCCCTATGGCTGAGAGAAGGGATTCTAAGCAGGAGCCCCAGATCTAACAATACAGGGATAGCTTTGCTTGGTCACTAAGCCATCAGGCATCAGTGGGTGACAGGTGGAGGGGTGGAGCCTCTTTCCATACTGGGAGCACAGTTCAAGCCACAGCAGACAGTTCTAGAAGAGCAGAGGGGAGTGCAGAGACAATGGAGCACTGGGGTGGGGAGGAGCTCGGGGGAGGTGAATCAGAAGCAAGGACTTGGGCCTCCAGACCCTCCACTGGGCCTCACTTCCGACAGCCCAGGGTGTAGGGCCCAGGTCTCCAACCTGCCCCTGGCTATGCTGGGATTCCAGACAGAGCAGCCATGCAGCTTCCCATGACTGACAGGATGAAGGGACACCCCAAAAAGACACCACCACAAGGCTGCTCTAGGGAGAAGGTTCAGAGGCACCTGTGTCTCCCACCAGGGCCTCCCCTGCTAAGTTCTTGCTAGTCCAGCCACCATACCGTGGCATCGAAGCCACCATGGCCTACTTAAAAGACAACCCAAAACCCAAGAGCGAAGCTGAGAAGTCTCTGGAACACTGCCTCTAAGTGCTGTGGGCTGGGTGACTCATCCAACAATCCCTGCTCAGTTACACAACTGAACGGGAACTGTTGCCAGCCTTCAAACCTTTGTCTACTTTCCATCTTCAGGGACCAGACCCACCCCGCAGGCCTCGGCCGGGGCTGGGGGAGTGGCAGGTCCCGCTCAGCTATGGAGTACACCCTGGGGACCCCTCCTGGGCACCCTTGCACCAGCACCTGCTAGAGAACAAGGGCTGTCCCTGCCCCTTCCCTAAATGGTACTGGATGTTTCTCTTTAAGAAGTTGTGCAAGGGGGATTCAAGGTGTCCGTTTGTGAGTGCAAAGCATCCCGACCATTGTCACGTTTTTCGTCTTCCTCCATCTCTCCCAAGCGCGGCTCATCCCCTCTAGTGACCTGGTTTACCTGGCTCCATTCTCGCCTGGGCAGTGAATAATCTGACTGCATTCACCCACCCACCCCCTCTCCTCCACGAATGGCACGTGTGCCAGTTCTCGTGTCTAGCATTCTCCTCAGGCTATCCAGGAAGCCAAGAACCTGTCAGGAATGCTCCTGGATACACCTTCAAAGTTACTGGGTGCCCAGGAAGTGGGGATTCAAGATGGAGGATGAGAGTGCTTGCTAAGCTACGGATCTCTTCCAGGTTCCAAACTGGACACAGGGTGCCTGTCCCCATACAGCCCACTCCACCCCACAAGGCCTGCTGCCACCTGGCAAAGGGCACTGGTGGCTGCAGGGGCAAGAGGCCCGGAGGGCACCTGGGACCAGGCAAGTGCTCTATCTCAGGTGTGCGGCTGGGAGGAGGGGACGGGGCAGTGGGGCGCAGCACACAGACACAGTTCACATTCCTCAGGAAGCAGGCCCATTGGTGCCCCTGCCACCACGCTGGCCCCAACCCAGGACAGGGCCAACTGGACTGTGCCGCCAGTGATTCTGCACATGTCTCCGAGTTGTCCTCTGGCTCTCCCTGCGGTAGGTCCTGTGTCCTCAGCCACAGACTCGTGCGCAGCAAGGACAGAGGGCAGAGCAAAGGGCAACAATGCTGGACTGGAGCCAGGGCCACTTTCAGGTCCTAGGAGACATCAGTGCCACGGAGGCAGAGACTACCTCCACCGCCAGGCTACACAGCTGGCCCGCAATTAGAACTGGGACTGTAGCAGCTTAGCAGGACTCAGGAGATGTGGCCCTGCTGAGTAAGTCATACTGGGGACTCAAAGCATCCCTGGAAGCCTGACCCAGGAAGGACACACACGAGGACCAACAGAAGGGACTATGAGCATACCTACCTCAGCCAGGTGCCAGTGGCTCATGCCTGTAGTCCTACTCAGAAGGCTGAGATCTGAGGATCCTGGTTCGAAGCCAACACAGTTAATAAAATCTATGTGACTTTTATTTCCAATAAGCCAAAGCCCAAAGGCTGGAAGAAGACATATGGCTGCAGCGGTCGAGTGCCAGTCTTGAACTAAAAGGCTAAGGGACAGAGCCTGGGTGCTGAGTTCAAATCCTAGTATAAGAAAAAGGAGGGAGAGGAAAGGAGAGGGAGGGAGGGAGAGAGAGAGGGAGAGAAAGCTCATCTCCAGCTTCTCTCGCTGCCATTGGTCCTGAGGCAGGCAGGTGATCCTCAGCTCAGCTCAGCGGCACTGGAAACATGCTGTCCCATATCCAGTTTACAAACCGGATGGCCCACAGCCGGGCTGAGAAGCAGATGGTCCTGCCAGCCTAACAGATGGCAGGCAGCAGCAGCAGCAGCGCCACGGAGGCTGAGCTGAAGCCCGGGTGCCCCCTGGCGGTTCTGCATGCCACTGCACTGGTCCGGACAAGGCTCCAGCAAGAAAACAGCTAAGAAAGAACACCAAGGGGCAGGAGAGGAACAAGACGGGAGCAAAGGAGCAGGGGAGGTGGGCGCTCAGGCCATCCAGGGAGAAGGTGCCCTGCAGACAGGAAGCGTAGAGTGTGATTCAGGGCTTCCTACTAGCAAACCACTGGAGCCACAACGTGACGTGTAACTCATCCAAGTTTATTACGGCAATTATACACAAACATACAGGCGAGCACTCGTCCATCCGCTTCAAAAGCACTCGCACACAGACTCCAGGAGCGAGTTTTTTATAAATAACGTAGAAGCAAGCACAGTTGGTGAGGAGCGGGCAGCGCTCGGCTAGCATCATGCACACCGCCCGGCGAGCCGGCCAGCAGGGGCAGGCACCGGGAGGTCGGGTTCCTCCTTGGCCCCAGCAGCCCCAGGCCCACCAGAGGCTGGGTCCTCGGGCGATGGCCGTTTCAAGGCACATACGACTTCCTAATCTGTAGCAGCTCTGTGGTCTGCCGGAGACCCGGTTCGCTTGGGAACAACCCAGTGAACGCCTCATCCTTCGCAGCCCCTCTGGTCCATGAGGCCATATTTATTGCTGACCATGCTGCGGCCCCCAGGGTGCTGGGGCTGCCGGACACACAGTCTCAGTCCCTGTCCTTCACATCCAGACGACGATGACGACGAGGTACAGAGACACCAACCCCTCCCCCCCACACACACACCCCCCCCGCAGTGATGGTGTTTGGAAAGCACCAGGTGGGAAGTCACCCCGAGGGCGTCTCGTGACGTCCGTCTTGCAGGGACATTGGGGTTACGGGGGAATTCTGTGAGGGGTAAAGGGCACAGGGGGCTGCTTGCAGATGAGATTCAAGGCACTAAAGGAGTGGATGGACGGCTGAGCCGCTGGAAAAAGCCAACCAGAAGTGGAGGGCAGAGGACAGAGGTGGCTGGGAGGTGACCCCTGGATTCCTGGGTGTCAACCTTCACCCTCCCCAGCCCTCTCACTGAACTGGTGTCGCTGTCACTCAAACTAGTTCACAGGACACACCTGTCTGCCGGCCGATCACAGTTAGTTATGGCTTTATAGGACTTCAAGACAAGTTGCTCCCCTGCGCCCTTCCACCCAGTCCTAGCTAGGGTTCCGGGGCACGCTGCCCAACAGGACAGACACGAGGCGTTGCAGCACGCGGCACGGGCTCCACATCCAGTATGCCAAACCCCCAGGCAGAGGTGGGGGTAGGCGGGGCCAGAGACCCAGGGCCACTTTGTCACCAAGTGCACGGTGCACTGGGGTCAGACGTCCTTGGGAGCAGGCACAAGTAGATGTGACCTGCACACGCTCACACAGTCACCAGAGAACCGAGCGCAGGAAGAGTAACAATCAGAGTCTCAGAGCGGTGGAGCTCCCAGGACAAAGGCCAGCCAGATCGTCTGCCACAGCCGGCCGGTCACACTGCCCGGTGCCTTTCAGAGCCTGCATGCTCCCAGACGGGTGCTCTGAGGCCTCCGTGCGCCTACCCAGTCCACCGGGAGCACGGACGCCACTTCCAGTGGGACCTCGAATCTCGGCGATGGTGGGCCAGAGGCTGTGACACAGGCGGGATGTGGAGGGGCCAGGACCAGGGCTAATACCCAGGCCAGGCAGGCCCCGGGGGTGGTGGGAAGCCATAGGGGGGTGCGGGTCCGGGAGGATATGGAGGCTGAGGGGGCAGCGAGGGCTGAGGAGGTCCTGGGAAGCCTGGGAGCTGGGGCTGCGTTGGGTAGGGAGGCTTTGCTCCTGGTGAGAGGTAAGGGGATTGCTGGGGATAACCAGGACTGGAGGCCCGGCCCCCCAGGGGGTACCCAGGCCCAGAGGCGCTCGTCGGGGCCACGGGATAGCCAGGCCTAGGCGGTAGGCTCCTCTGTGGGGACCAGGAGAAGCCTGCACTAGTCCTGGGTCCCGGCTGGGCTGACGGATAAGGGGGACCCAGAGGCCCGCCGTAGGAGGAGGGCTGGGCCACCACGGGGAACGGGGCTGGCCGCAGGGCTCCCTGCGCTGTGGGGCCTGTGGGCAGGTTGGGGGACGGGCTGTAGGGCAAAGGGTAGGGCGGCACAGCGACCGGCTGCGGGGGCTGCTCCTCTGCCACGGGGGGCGTGGCCGGGGGC
>NW_012267333.1:1581426-1606238 GCF_000151885.1 Dipodomys ordii | reverse complement strand
CGGGGGTGGCGCATCGCGGGCGGGCTCCGGGGGTGCCCGGGGCCTCCTCACCACGTCCTGGAGCTTCTCTACGCGGACCCGGCGCAGGTGGGACAGCATCCGCATAGAGGAGAAGGCCTCCAGAAATGTCTCCAAGGGCACCTCGCCCTCCAGGAACTTCTCCGCCATGGCCTGCAAGACACAAGGCCCCGTAGCGACAGGTGCTGCTTGGACACAGCCTTCCCTAGCCCCCAGGGGGGGTTCTTCCCAGCCCTCCCCGCCGACACCCCACACAGGCGCCTCCCTCACAGGAACACCAGGTCTGTTCCTGGGGGCAAGGACCAGGTTAGTCACAGTCACCCTGCCCCGACACCGGCAGGCCCATGTGGCCACTGTGTGTGTGCAGAACAGATGCGCAGGGCTGCTCACTCACTAGCCCGAGGCTGAGGCTCAGAGGCCCACAGAGACTGAGGACGCACGAGGGGAAGAAAATCCAGGAGCACCTAGTGGGGCCCGGCCTCCCACTCGTCTGCCAGCTTCCCCAGGACCTGCCAGTCACCCACTCCTGCTCCCCCCAGCAAGGTTGGGTGCCGGGTATACAAGTTCCCATGTGCCCAGGCTCACTACAGTCCAAGAATAACTAAATGGAGCCAGGCACGGGTGGCCCATGCCTCTCATCGTAGCTAGGAACACCGTTCCAAGCCAGCCTGGGCAGAAAAGTCTGTGAGACCCTTATCTCCAATTAACCACCCAAATGCCAGAAGTGAAGGCATTGTGTCGAGGTACACCATCAGCCTTCAAGGTAAAAGCTAAGGGACAGAGTCCAGGCTCTAAGTTCAAGCCCTAGGAACAGCACTAAATAAATTAAATAGATACTGGATCATCAACAACAAATGGAAAAGTCTAGAAATGAACAATCTATCGGCTCATAAATAACTTAATGACAGCATTACTCTCTTTGTCATTAATCTCTTGCTGTGCTTCATCTACAATTAAAGTCTACAGCCCTCTCTGCGGGCTTCAGTATTCTCAAGGCTTCAGGCATGTACCGGGCATCTACACGATCCTGCAGATAAGGAGGCTCCCCTGTTTTACATCCGAAGTCCTCGCTGGGTCCCTCGGTGTCACCTGTCTGTGCCAACTGTTAAGCCTCCCTGCCTCGTGCTTGGTAGAGGTTGGTCATCATGCTGGAGGAGGGGCCAAGGCCCTAGCAAGGAAGAGAGGTGCCCTGCTCCCCTCACCTCAGACT
The DNA here is from genome assembly GCF_000151885.1 of Dipodomys ordii. Taxonomy (NCBI): domain Eukaryota; kingdom Metazoa; phylum Chordata; class Mammalia; order Rodentia; family Heteromyidae; genus Dipodomys; species Dipodomys ordii. The sequence continues at coordinate 1,605,010 of NW_012267333.1, read as the reverse complement.
CCTCCTCGATCTTCATGCCTTCGATCTGCAGAAGGTCCAGCAAGGTTCCCGGCTGCAGTGCCGAGGAGAATTTCTCTGGGAAAGAAGGTAGGGAGGTTATCGTTTCGGCAGCCCTGCCTGGGTCAATGCTGCAGGCCCGGGGCCTGCCCTGGGGGCCACCGTGGCGGCCCTGCAGTGGGTCTGTGGGGCTCTTTCATCCCGACTCCCTCAAATGATCACCTTCCTGAGCCGAGCCCAATGACCTTGGCCAAGTAGCTCCCCTTAGGCCAGCCTGGGGAGGGACCCTGTCCTGCGCTGCCCCTCCAGGGAGAGCTGCCTATCCTGTCCCGGTGCCAAGAACAGACAGTCTCCTTGCCTTCAGATGACAGCGCCCCTGACCAGTGCTCGGCATGGAAACTGAGCGGGCGGAGTTTGGGTGGTATTGGTAAGGAAGGTTGCAAATCAAATCTCAGCACCACCTATCTCGAGTTAGGAGACCTTGGAAGGCTCTTGAATCTCAGAGTTTCCTTTTTTAAAAAAAAAAATTATAACAAAATGAGAATAAGCTGGACCCTGGTGGCTCACGCCTGTAACCCTAGCTACTCAGGAGGCTGAGATCATGGTTCAAAGCCAGCCCACGCAGGAAAGTCCGTGAGATTCTTATCCCTAACTACCAGAAATCTGGAGGTGGCGCTGTGGCTCAAAGAGGTAGAGCTCTAGCCTTGAGCAGAAGAGCTCAGGAACTAGTGCCCAGGTCCAGAGTTCAAGCCCCACAACTGACCAAAAATAAATTAAATAAATTGAGAGTCACTTCAGGCTTTTTTTTTTTCAATACCAGGGACTGAGCTCAGGATTTCAAGCTGATTAGGCATGTCCTCTACTTCTTGAGCCACAGCTCCCACCCTTCTACCTTGGCTATTTTCAAGGTAGGCCCATCCTGACCTGGGCTCAGGTCCTCCTCTTGTTCTTCCAATTGTCACTGGAGATGACAGGTGGGAGCCACTGGGGCCCCACGCTGTGCTGCCCTGTGGCTGGGATAACAGGTGCCCGGCCAAGGCACCCAGCCGAGGCCTGAGATGGAGTCTCTCTCACACTTTACATCTGGGCTGGTCTTGAACTATGATCCTCGGGTCTCTGCTTCCAGAGTAGCTAGAATTACCAGCTTGAGCCACCAAGCCTAACTAGGACAGCCATTTGTATTTAGTTACTTATTTATTGTCAGTCCTAGGGCCCTGTCCCTGAGCTTCTTTTGCTCAAGACTAGTACTCTACCACTTCCAACTTTTTCTGAGTAGCTTATTGACGATAAGAGTCTCACAGCCTTTCCTGCCCAGGCTGGCTTCGAACCTCGATCCTCAGATCTCAGCCTCCTGAGCAGCTAAGATTACAGGCGCGAGCCACAGTGCCTGGCCAGGACAGCTACTTTTATTTATTTATTTATTTTTTGTCTACAAAAATCTACTACCAAGGCACATGCAAAACTTAAATCACATACACAAAAGTGCCGCCCTTACCTTGTATACCCACTGCTGAGCCCTTGGCACAGAGCGGGGCACTGGGTGGCTGCTAGCCTCCATGCCCAGGCCAGGGAGTGGGATCCACAGAATCTTCCAGACTATTCCAACTGCCCTCCCTGCTCCTATTTGTGAACAGACCCCTGCATCACCCATGCCCAGGGTCACCCTTCCCTACCCAGCTTGGCCTTCTGCTCCTGGCACCGCTCCACGAGCTTCCGCAGCTCCTGATATTTGTCAGAGAGGTTGGAGCGGCTGATCTCCAGGGGGCCCTGGAACTCCAGGTTCTGCTCGGCCAGGCTCCGGTTGGTGGCCAGTGCCATCTCCCGCTCCAGCTGCAGGTCTTGGACCTAAGAGAACAGGACAACTGATCCAAGGACCAGCACCGTCGCCCCTGCGAGCCGGGCGGGGCTTCCGGACTGCTGCACACCTGGAGGAAACAGACCCAGCCGTCTCCCTTAATCCTGATCCCGCATCTTACGATGGGGGACACGGGGAGAAACGGGTTCCACGTTCACCATCTGCCCAAGGCCACTGAGGGACTGGCACCAGGTCTCCCAGCAAAAGGAGAGGCCCAACCATGGAAGAAAAGCAGAGGCAGCCAGGCGCCGGTGGCTCACACCTGTCATCCTAGCTACTCAGGAGGCTGAGATCTGAGGATCATGGTTCAAAGCCAGCCGGGACAGGAAACTCCATGAAACTCTTATCTCCAATTAACCATCAGAAAACCGGAAGTGGTGCTGTAGCTCAAGTGGTAGAGCGAGCGCTAGCCTTGAGTTGAAGTGCTGAGGGACAGTGCTCAGGCCTAGAGTTCAAGCCCCACGACTGACAAAAGAAAGACAGAAAGAAAGGAAGGGAGGGGGGAAGGGAAGGGAAGGGAAGGGAAGAAAAGGAAAGAAAAGCAGAGGCTTTCTAGGGGCCCGGGGGAAAGCCCCAAATGCTATCCCAAGCTTCAGAGCCAAGAGACTTAAGAGAGCACACAGCCATCCCCCAGACCCACCAGCCTTTGTGGCTTTCAGAAAGGAGAGCGCCAGGGTCCTGAGCAAACCCTGGTGCTGGTGCAGGAGAGGCTTGGCCCCGCCTCCCAAACACAGGCATCCTGCACAGCTGCCCACTCAGACAGACCCCCCCACGGCCCTCCACTCAACTCTTCACCAGCCAGGCAGCCCGGCGCCCTCAGACGCCACCAGAGGTGAGGCAGAAGCCCCAGAATCTTCCTGAGGACTGGGGACTCAGACCCACCACCCTGAGAGAGTAGGGACAATACATGGACAGTGCCACACAGTACCAGAAAGATAGACTCAGGACACAGCTCAGCGACACCAGTAACCATAGGGGAGGCACAGCCCTGTCCCAGGCGGTATCACCACGATTGGTACAGGTGAGCCCAGCCAGCCCAGCTCATCTTCCATTGCCAACAGAAGCCCGCAGGCATCCTGGACATGCCGCACTGCCCAGGGCTGCCACAGGGCCCCATGCCTTGTGCTCCAGGGCAGATGCAGCCTGCTGGAGAGGGCAACGCCATGGCTAACACCCTTCCAGACCAGGCTGCTGGAGCCCAGGGACTGCAGGGCTCAGGATGTTCCTAGCCCACAGCCCAAGCTGCTACACTAGGCAGGCAGCCCGCAGCCCTTCCAGCTGGACTGTCGACTTTGCTGCCACAAACTCCTCCTGCCTTCGGACAGAGCAGCACACAGACAGGGGAGCTTCGATCTAGGCACTTGTCATGGAAGCTTATCTTTATTCACGTGGCCAGCTCAGAGAGAGGGCTGAAACCTTCCCACTCAGCCTCCCCTTGTAGGACCCCACAGACCTTCTGCCTTTTCCCTGGGTCTTACCCAGTAAACCCATGCTCCATAATTCTCTTGTCCCCATTTCTGCTCCCTCTCCCCCGATCTCTAGTCTTCCTCTTTTAGGGGTTCACTATGAAACCCTCTTCCATCTATTTGCACGAGGTCGATAGGAGTTTTCCACCCACTCATAGGAGCTCACCACCCTGCCCCGGCCCCTCCATTTACTCTCCTACAGAGAGAAACGTCTCTTACCTACTCCTCTCCTCAGTCTCCACATCCCAAACGAAGTATGCTTGAATCTTATAACAATCCTACAACGACTCAACTATTGTTTTACAGTCCACAGAAGAGCTAGTCAATGGGCTTTTTTTTTTTTTTTTGAAGTCTAATGGCTTGTCCTACTTCATTTCTGTCCGATCTACACTGGGCGTATTTTTCCTCAGAGAATTCAAATCCATTTGTTGGTCATGGCTGCATGCGACAAAATTCAAGTTGGCTTTTGCCTGTGCAGTCGTGTCGGCCTCACCATGGATTCTACCAACTGCTTGGCAGGCAGTGACTAATGGCAAGGAGGGCAAGGCCTGCCCTGCCAGGCTCCGTGCGCTCCAGAGGCAGCCTGCGAACTCTCCCGCACACTGCCCCCGACACAGCCCTGAGATCCTCAGTCCCTGCCATGGCAACACATTCCTAATCCCAAATCCAAAGTCTGAATGCTTTTTAAGTGCCTACATGATGTTTGAGACCTTTTGGATTTCGGAGCACCTCAGGTTTGAGATTTTCAGATTAAGGAAGTTTAATCAGTAAATCTTGATAACTATATCACATTTAAAAAAAATCTACAATATGAAATATTTCTGGTCCCAAGCATGTTGGGTAAGGGACACTCAGCTCATAAGTGACAAATGAATTGAGGATGAAGGTATGAAGACCTGGGAGAGGTAAGGCTCGCCGCCTAATTGATGAGGGAATCCGCCTTAGAACCCAGTGTAAACTTTGCTCCCCATTCTGTCTAAACAAGCTCACAGCCATCTCAGGGCAACAGGCTGCAGCCTCGTGGAGCCCCTCCTCATACCATCTTGCCCCCCACTCTCTATCTCCCCCCCCTCCCCGCCCCCCAACACACACCCCCAGCAGGGAGGCCTCAGGGGGCAGCTGCAAGCCTGCAGGTCTATGGAGCAGCCAGCAGGGGGAGCTGCACTTTCAGTCTCTAACACAAGTCACAGACGACACACCCCATCTGTTCAGAAGGAAAGTTTCACCAGGGTGACATAATCATCTGGTAAGCTTGGCATTTTTGTTTGTGTCTCATCAGAGGCAGGCGACAGGAGCTTCTAGCACCATTGGGCAGGCTGTAGACATTCAAAGGGATGACTGTCACCTGGCAACTCCGGTCACAGGAGGATAGGACACGCGTGTTAAGTGTAAGGCTCTGCACAGACAGCAGATTGTCCCTCTAAGCAAGGGCACCGTGAGTAGTTGAGAGTAGCAGGTGTCAGTTTTGATGGAAGCCAGGACCGAAAAGAGGTAAGCTACATCCCAGCCAACGGTAGCTCCAAAACGCTGACAGTCATCTGAAGGTACAGGGTGGGTCACAAAGCCCTCTGGGGAAAGGTGGGTGTTTTGAGGAGCTGCCTCCAGAGTCGGGCTGCAACAGTGTGCGCACTCCTGGGGCATCTGGGCTCCTTGGAACCATGTACATTGCTTGCCACTGCCTGGCTTCCTGGAGACACCAACTCCTAGCCTGAAAGCCTCAGGGGTTCCTCTGGCTGGGTCCCAAGCAGGGTGGAATCCACAGAAACGGGCAATGAATTTGGCCAGCATCCATGAGATCAATCTGCTGCTTCGTAGCCCTGAGACAGTCTCTTACCTCAGGGGACTCCAGGGCAAGCCGCTCGATCACCTCCTGGTCATTCTGCATTTCCTCCAGCTCCTGCAGGGTCTTATCCTTCAGCGTCTCCATCCTTCCTGTAACACACACCAACACCCCAGTGAGGAAGGGGCATCTGAGAGGTACCCTGAGTCCTTCATGTTATTTGCCAGACAGGAATTGGCTCCCTGGTTGGGGTAAGAAGTGAGCAGCTGGTGAGCACATTCCCTGCTGCAGATCTGCCCATCCCTTTCCCCAGGGACGGTGTATGAGAGAAACCCGGGGGCCAGAGGCAAACCCACAATTCCTTGCCGTGCTAAACAGTGCTCCCCAAGGTACAGAGAAGAAAAAGGAACATAGAGCCAGGCAGTAAGAGAGAGCCTAAATCCACCAATGCAGATGCCATCCTGCCCTGGTAGGTGTCTATTTCTGTCTGAACCAGAAACACACTAAGCCCCCCCCACCCCAAACACACACACACATGGGCTGTACAGCTTCAACATCACAGGCCCAACTGTGTCTGTTATATTTAGTGCACCAATAACCCCAGGTTTCCCTAAGTGTCCCCTGCAAGTGCAGCTCTCCATGTGTCCCTCAAACGGACTGTCACATGCTCCTTATCGGAGCAGAAGAAAGATGTCACCAAACTGGCCTCTGAGGCAGTCAGGAGTAGAAGAAATTGATCGACCCAAATAGAAGAGAGCTGGTGTCAGCTGTCTACTCCCTGTCTCTCTGCCCCTGGGGACATCCATCATCCAGGTGACAGATGGTCACAGGCAGGCCCAGGAGGGAAGCCCGGGTTGAAGCAGCACATGCATCCAGCACCTCTTCTTTTTTGCTGACAGGAGCCTCTATTTTTAGGTATTTTATTTATTCTAGATATACAGTTTCCAGCTTGAATGCCAGTACTCACTACAAGGGTTGATGGCTTTCAGAAAACTCTGGCACTCAAAGGATCCTCTACAGCCCCCGCGCCAGTGCTCAGTGAAGGAGTCAGGTGGATGACACACAAGCAAGTGACCGGGAATGGAGAGCAGGGGTGACAGAAACAACCTTCTCCATGCCTCAGTTTCCCCATCTGTCTCCCTGGATGGTCAGAAAGAGGCAGTCACTTTGCCAGGAAAGTCCTGGCTTATGCCTGAGGTCCCGAGAAGCTATGAAAGGTATGCCGTTTTTGTTAAAACAACAAAGAACATGGTCACTTTATCTGATGGAGAGCTGACCAAACAGAGGTCCTAAGCTGGGCCTGGCGGCTCAGTGGTACATGCCTGCCAGCATGCACAAGGAAGGCCCTGGGTTCCATCCCACCAACAGACCTGGCTGTGCCGGCGGAAGTAGTCTTGAGCACTGGGCTCTTCCTCTGTAAACTGGCCCTCACCACAGCACCTCCCTCCCTCACATTCACTGACGGGTGATGCAGGCAGAGTACTTTCTCAATGCGAGGCCTGACTCTGGACATCACAGAGCCTTGCATTTGTTAAGCCCGATGCTTCACCACTTGAGTTATGTTCCCAGCCTTTTCTGCTTTCTTTTTCAGACAGGGTCTTGTGTTTTTGCCTCCGTTGGTCTAGAACTGCACTCCTACTAGCTCCATCTGCCAAGAAGCTAGGATTATAGGCATGAGCCACCATACCTAGCCAAAAATGAGAAATTTCTAAAATACAAGAATGCATATAAGCACACACTCCTTTACCCACCAGAACAATGACATGCTAATAGGCTGTGTCACCCCCAGACACTTCATACTCATAGGAGGAGAGTAGAATGACCAGTACGTTAGAATTGTGATGACAATTGCTCTGAACCCATGGACAGCTGGAAAGGGCCTTAGAGACCTTCAAAGTCCTTTTGAGAACTGCTGGCTCCTAGAGATTAGAACAGACTCTGGGACAGGCTGCCTGGGTTTGAATCCTGACTCTGCCACTCACTAGCTATATTATCTACCCTTCATGAAACACAGAGGGACCTTGAACATGGTGAGTTCTATATGAATGTCTGAAGATCCTCACATAGTGGGCGTGGGCATGGGCATGTGGCTCAGAGAGGTGGAGAACTCAGCCGAGGTCACATGACTTAGAAGCAGCAGGATCTGGGAAGGGCCGGCTTCTCAATGGGTGTGCCTGCATCACCTGTGGCCAGAGTGTCACGTCCTTCTCCAGATCCAGAATGCTGGCATCTCCAGGACTCTGAACACGTCTCCATTTGTACGAACCTGGTGCTTGTTTCCTTCTTCCCAACACTCTGCAGAAGCTCGGGTGGGTGGAACCCCACCTGGCGGAACAAATGGACGCGGCCAGGGATAGGGACCCATCAGGCACCAAGGCAAAGGTAGGGTACAAACTTCTACGGAGTCAGGCTTTACTCCAGACCCAAATGCACTTTCCCAGCAGCCACGGCTGCTAGCCCTGTAGACACCCTGTAGGCAGTGGATGGGTACCTGAGTCTGGGGTTGCTCCCACCATGGCCCACGCTCTAGGAGGAGTGTGGAGGTATATTGCCAAGTAAGGCAGCACCGCTGCCAAGTCGGCCAGCATGCTATCAGGATCAACAGGCCAAACGCTGGTGCTGTGGACAGCACTAGGGGGGAGATTCAGGTGAAGCCAGGCCTGCTGATACGCCAGGTCCATCCAGTGGTCCCAGCTCTGCCCCTGGCCTCTCCTGTGCTCCCAAAGGTAATGCCAGCCTGTGTGACATGCTGCCCCATTCTTCTACAGCAAAGTGTGCCCAACTTTGCCAAATAGCTGGAGGCCATTTTCTTTCTAGGGGCTCAATTTTCCTTATCTGGACTATGGGTACATAACCCCTGTGGTCACAAGACTGCTTGCTGTCTTCTATGATCAGTCACTGCAGACTCTCCCGTTAAGTTACATCATCAATGTACTGAGTAAAGCAAGCACAGGGCTTAAGGAAGCCCAGTTCTGAGATAAAATGAAGCCAGAAAGAAACAAGAAGAGTCCAAGGTTGCAGCCTGAGGGCCCAGGCAACCTCCTCCTGTGTATTCCTTTACCCTACCAGCCTGGCCCATTGAAGGTGTTTATAAAACCCAAGATCCAGAGATTACAGACCCAGGCCAACAGGTGCACGGATTAATCACCTGTTCCCAGAGCCACCCAGAGATGGGGGAATCAGTGCACACAGCTCTGAAAAAGTAGCTGGGGAAGACCAGGCAACTCTATGGCCATGGCCCACAGAAAAGACATCTAAGAAGGGGCCCAGAGCCCTGCTGCCAGCAGCTGTCACCTGGAAGCCTCTTGGAGTGGCCACCAGGCCACTTGGGATACCACAGAGTACAGTGCTTGGGACCCAGAATCCATAGGCTTTTGTTTTTGAAGGGCCTGACAAGTCCCACTTCCTCGGGACCTTGACATCATGGTCCGATGCAGACCCCTCCCACAACCAACATGGCACACGGGTGCTTCTTGTTGATGCTAGAGGTGTTGAGAAAAGCCCCCTGTGCCCAGAGAATGCTTCATTCAACTCTGTCTTCCCAGCACCCAGCACAGACCAGCTCCAAATGGCTCCTCAAAGAGCCTGCTGAGAAATGATGAAGGAAGGGGCGGGGGAGGGAGTGGATCAGCTGGTGAGTGAGCAACAAACAAGGGAACATGTGAAGAAGGTGTCCTTCACTCACCCCTGCCTTCCTTACTCTTTACCCAGCCACTAAGCACTTACCAAACAGCTACTACCTGCCAAGCCCTGAGACGTCCCTCTCTGTCCCTCTCTGTGTCGGTAGGGGATGGAGGGCAGAGGCAAGTGGGGGAAATCTGTGCTGTTACTGCAGACTGCATTACAGCCGCCACAAGCAAAGCCTACCCTAAGCATCTCACTTTGCATTTGAAAAGTCCCCAAGCCCCATAGCTGTGAGCAGCGAACCAGTGAAGCAGGAGGGAGGGGCCAGAGGCCTCCTCCCAGCCCTGAGGGAGCCACTGCAGGTCCACGTGCTATGGGGTCAGAGGAGGGAGGAGGCAATCATCACAGGCAGTGAGACCACACTGCGAAGGTGACAACAGGCAGCTCAGAGGTGATCCGTTAAGTGGGAAGGCAATGCAGGAGCCGCTGTTAGTGTGCTCGGCACTATGAGGAGAGGATGGTCCCCATTACCCAACAGCCCCTGAGGCCGATACAGGCTTGCTGTTGTTTCTCTCTTTTTCCCTGTTTTTAAGTTTTATCTTTGCTGAAGTGTTCACCTCCACCAGAAGTCACAACTGTAGCCATCTACCAAAGCCAGGCTGTGCAGTCAGAGGGCGAACAGACCCATGGTGAGCGGCAGGCCCCTCCTACTGATGAGATGGCAGCTGGGGACAGGGCTGCCAGCTCTCCCAGAGGGGCTGGAAGTCCACACCTCGGGGCACGGCCCCATTTGTGAATTTCAGCAGGCAATTCAAAGTTGTAAAGAGCTCAGGGTGGGCCACTAATACCCAGGGGCTATGGTCCATGACCTGAAATCTATGCCACCCCCTGTGCCAGCCACTCGTGGGGAGAATAAACCACAGCAAAGTGGGTGATAGCAGCGGGCAGAGCAGAGAGATAAAGACATATGTCCAGGCAACCAGGAGCCCCTCCTTTTGTCACAAAGCCCTGAGTTGAGAGGGTGGGACACAAGTGGCCCGGGCACGCATCCATGCCTGCAGGAAGGGGAGACGAAGGACCTGCCCATTCTGCCTGGCTGCTGGTCACAACTTGCTATCTTGACTATATCATTCCACGTACTGAACAAGCAGAACACGATCAGCAGAAGATAGGCGCAGAGACAGATTAGGGCCAGGGATTTAGGCCAACTGTGCTGCCATTTCTGCCAGTCCCCAGCAGGGGCAGCTGAGTCACCTCCCGGGGAGGGGTGGATTGCTGGCAGGGCTCAAACGCAGGGCAAGCCTCCAGGTCTAGGGCCTCTGCCATGACTACTGAGCTCAAAAACAAGGTTTAGCTGATCAGAGATCCTTTCAAGAACTAGTATGGGGAGCGGGGGAGGCTAGAATACCATATGCAGTAATTTCTGGAATGGAGCAAGGTAAACCAGTAGGTCCAGAGCTGGCTTATGAGCATAGCTCCACCTGTCTCACCAGGCAATGCCAGTTCTCTCTCCATAGGCTGCAAGGAAAAGCACTTCTAGTGACCACTGACCTGGGTTTGCGCTCCACTGCACTGCACTGTAACTATGTGACCTCTATCCATCGCTTAACCGGGCTCCTTATCTGAAAGTGGGGTGCTATAATTACCCCCTTGGGGCTGCTGTGAGGTTCAGATTACATTGAGCACCCTGAAGGGACTCTGCAAACTTCTCAGCACTAAAGTAATACTCATTTGGCCTCTCGGGGGAATCTGACAACTAGGGGTAACTCCTGAAGGTCCTGGGGCGTGCTACTTGGTCAAGCAAGGTCATGAGGCAGGGCAGGTTCACCCTCTGGCTCTGCAGGCTCCTGTATTCCAATCTCTTTCCTCCCCACTGCCAGTTAACACCCACTTCCCAGGACTTAGAGCCTGAAATCATACTGCCAAGACAGTGGTAAAGTCTCTCTGTTTCTGCCAGGTTTCTGCATCCACCCCATAGTACTGGAAGATGATGCTGCCACAGCAATCCACCACGTTCAACCCGCCCGTGTTACAGGGCACCACCCCCACCCCACACACACACACATCAAAAACATCTGTCACCATGGAAACCTTCCTAATCTTGCATCTTACTGAGAAAATATGTGTTGACCTGATCTCATTTTCTCTTACAAGAACGATTCCAGCTGTGGCCCCTAGTATCAGACTCCCAGAGATAATAAAAACAAAAAAACCCAGCAGGCTCTAGTCACCTGACCCAAAGCATCACTGAGTTGGTTGGAGTGTGGGGCCAGAGGCGGTAGGTATTGCATGCTTGTACTGTCAGCTATTTAGAAGGCAAAGATAGGAGGATCACAGTCCAAGGCTGGCCTGGACAAAAGTGAGGGACCCCATCTAAAATAAACTAAAGCAAAAGAAGGGACAGGGAAGAAGGGAGGACTAGCCAACCCAGGGGACAGGGCTCTACTGGTGGAGCGCCAGCCTGGCAAGTCTGAGGCCCTGAGTTCAAGCCCCAGAACCACCAATAATAAAACAAAGACGAGTATAAACCACAGGATGGAGACTTGGTGGGTTTGTCTCTGTTGCTTGCTGTGCCAGGGATGGACTCCAGGGCCTGGTACAGCCTAGGCAAGCACTCTACCACTGGACTACTGCCTCAATCCAGTTTCTATAAGCAGCTGCTGGGGTTGCGAGGGGAGGGCTCACCCGACCAGCCAGTGCTACAGTTAAGCCAGTGTGAAAGCAGCAGAAAGGGTTGCAGAGCTTCAGAGCCAGACAGTGCTAGATACTGTAGAACCCATTAAAAAGTCATTCCATTTACATGACCTTTTACTAACTGTATCATCTTGGGCAAATTACTCACGTTTGTCATTCCACTTCTCATTTGTAAAACAGCACTAATACCACCACTATCACATGGTTATAAGTATTAATAAGGATTAAACAATTCTTAAAAGGGCCAGGACAGACACTGGGCAGAGGCTGACGTAGCAGGCACCAGGCGGCAACAACCCTGCAGCCTCACACCTTGTGATTACAAGACCTGGCGGGCCCACCTCGCCAGGCCACCAGCAACGTACACGCAGAGGGCTCTGAGTGAGCTCAGTCTGGAGGAAAGCAAAAGGTGCGGCTTTCTAGAACAGCCCCAAATCAACACAAACTGAAGTCTGCAAATCTCTGGGGGAATATGCAGTCTTTCAGGATAATGTTTCCTGAAGGAAACTGTTGCCTTTATATAAATATGTACACAACTACCTATTGCTTCATGGGTCACTAATAAACTCCATCTGCCACCCGCCTGGGAGGCAGAGCCTCAGTAAAGCCTCCAGGAGTGCCAGGTGTGGCCCCAGGAGGGGCAGACTTCAGGAATCAGGCTAGTCCACTCCCAGGGCGGACTCGCCAGCCCTGACCCCTGAGGACTGGGTACCTTCCTTCCCTTTGATGACCCGAGCCATCTGCCAGATTCCCCCAAGGCTGAGACCCAAACCCCACACCCGTCCCCTCCAGCCTCCACTGCTGTCAGCAACCCCGACTTCTCACACTCTCACTCCCTGTCCTTCAGTGCGCCAGCTCAGATACATGAGTCACCCACAACGCTCAGGCCCGATCCTGAAACTCCAGGCAGTGTCCGAAGCCTCTGAGCTGAGCCTAACCATCACAGCCCTGCCGGAGGCTGCACTCGGTCTCTCTACCTGTGAGGCTCTTTCTCACAACCCTTGTGCTTGGGCTCCATTGAGTTTTAGTTTTGCGTCAGTGCTGAGGCTTGAACTTTGAGCCAGCCTTTTCTCTCAAAGTAGGTGCTCTACTGCTTGAGCCACAGCTCCACTTCCAGCTCTTTGATACTTAAGTAGAGATAAGAGTCTCACAGACTTTGCAGCCCTCCACTAGCATTACAGGGTAATGCATACACGCCCATCATGGAGTCAGTCTTTCTTTGTTTTTTATTGTCAGTTGTGGGGCCTGAACTCTGGGCCTGGGCCCTGTCCCTCAGCAATTCAGCTCAAGGCTGGCGCTCTACTACTTGAGCCACAGCGCCACTTCTGGCTTCTTCTGCCTATGTGGTGCTGAGGAATCCAACCCAGGGCCTCATGCATGCAAGGCAAGCACTCTACCACTGAGCCACCTTCCCAGCTCCCAGTCAGTCTTTCTTAAGACACTGTTTCCTACACAAACTGAGACTAAAGGAAGATACTCTTAGAGGAGGAGCCCAAAGGCGTAATGCTGCTGAACACTTATAAAATACCACTGATCAAAACAAACTTCAGGAAATGGAAACATGGGTCTTTTGTTAGTAGTGGTGGTGGCAGGTTTTGCTTTCTCTTTTGTCTTGTCTGTTCTTTTTTCCTTTTTTTTCTTTTAAGTTTTTCTATTGTGAAAATACCGTAAAGAGGGGTTACAATTACAGAAGCAAGGTAATGAGTACATTTCTTTTTTTCTTTTTTCTTTTGTTGGTTGTGGACCTGAACTCTGGGCCTAGGCTTTGTCCCTCAGCTCTTCAGCTCAAGGCTAGCACTCTACCACTTGAGCCACAGCACCACTTCCAGCTTTTTCTGCTTATGTGGTACTGAGGAATGGAACCCAGGGCCTCATGCATGCAAGGCAAGCGCTCTACCACTGAGCCATCTTCCCAGCCCATGAGTACATTTCTTATCAAGCATTGTTGCCCCTTCCTTGCTTTTCCCCTACCATCCCTGCCCTCCCATCTCCACGACTACTCCCCCCATCTGTTCTTTTTTCTTTCTTTTGGGGCCTCCAAGGGGGGAGGGGGCACAGAAATGGAGGGAAGAAGGATGAACAAATGCAAGCATAGTACTCAGTATACACTACTGGAAAATGAACTATGTAACTTGTAGACAGGAACGAGAGGGAAAAACTGGGGGAAAGCAAAGGAAGGAGCAACATGGTCCAGAAAAGAAATATACTCATTATCTGACTTGTGAAATGGTAACCCCTCTGCACATTGCTTTAATGATAACCGTAATTTTTTTTTAAACACAGCTTCCTGCTCCCTCAGCCTCCCCCAAAGAGCCATCTCCCCATCTCCTCCCAGAAGCTTCCATGGTGCAGCCACTGCCCCAGCCCTGCCCTCTGCAGCCCCAACCTCACGCCTGCCAAGCCCGCTCCTCTCCCCTTTGGCTGTGAGGTCTTAAGAGCAGGAAGAAGTCAGGCAGACTCTGCCTGAGAAAAGGGGTACACGCCAGGCCTCCAGGTCCCTAAATAGAAGAGACTCCGGACGGTCCCCACAGCTAAGGCTGAGAGTTCCAGGCACAGAGCGCTGTCATAAGTGCTCCACTGTGGCCACACCCCCAAGACCATCACATTGGGCTGCCTTGGGCTTTCCTCTTTACAGAGGTAGAAACTGGGCCAGAGAGAAGTTCTGCACCTGCCCACCACCTTACAGGAGCAAATGGTGGAGCCCACAGCAAGCAGCCCACAGGCTTTAACCTGCACATGCCACCTCTAACAGGCCCACACGTGTGAAACACAGCATCCAGCTTCAGCTAGCCGACTACGAGCAGGGCCTGTGAAATGGTGTTTGGAACTCAGCACAACTCAGTCCTAGCAGGAAAACCACTCTCCACTGAAGTCCCAAGTTACCTGGCTAGCGCACGGGCCCAGAGCCCTGGTGGCACCTGACCTGTGCCTCCTCCAGACACTGCCTCACAGACCAGAGATGGAAGGTGACAATCCTGGCACTGTCACTAGCTGGCTGGTGATACAATCTCTCCAGTTTGTTCTCTAAGATGGGCTTTGGGAAGGAGGAACGAATGTGAGGTTCTTATGTGGGCTCAAGAAATGATGATGGTTTGGGGGTTTGTGGCTAAGCTCCTGCATCTGCCCTTCTTACCTCTGCAACTCAAGCACTTCCCTTGTGGACTTCGAGGACAGGAACTTAAGATCCCCTGGAGACAGTCCCCATCAACAGAACAACCCCTTTGACAGCTGAATGAAATCAGATCAATAGTGTTTGGTTTCAGTCAATGATGGCCAAGAACAGAGGGCTGAACAAGCAGCCTACTGACAAACCTCCTGACAATAAAACCCAATCCCCTAGAGGGGCCTCTTCCTATTTTGGTTCTACCTTGAAAGAAAAACATCCTAAAAATGATTTCACACCCAACTTCTGTGTCTGACAGTGCAGGTGGCTGGGGAAGGGCACCCTGCTGCTCATCCTTCCCACCCCACACCTCTGCTCTGCACACAACAAGCCAGCAGGCAGATTCAATCACCCCTTACCCTCTTGAAGAATCAAGAGGAACAAAGGAGCCAGGTGCTGGTGGCTCATGCCTGTAATCCTAGCTACTCAGGAGGCTGAGATCTGAGGATCTCGGTTCAAAGCCAGCCCGGGCAGGAAAAACTGTGAGGGCTGGGAAGTTGGCTCAGTGGTAGAGCGCTTGCCTTGCATGCCTGAGGCCCTGGGTTCAATTCCTCAGCACCACATAAACAAAAAGAAAAAAGCCGGAAGTGGCGCTGTGGCTCAAGTGATAGAGCACTAGCCTTGAGCTGAAGGGCTGAGGGACAGTGCTCAGGCCCAGAGTTCAGGCCCCACAACCGGACCAAAAAAAAAAAAAAAAACCATGAGACTCCTATCTCCAATAAACCACTAGAAGACCGGAAGTGGCGCTGAGACTCAAGTGATAGAGTGCTAGCTTTGAGCTGAAGAGCTGAGGGACAACGTCCAGGCCCAGAGTTCAAGCCCCACGACCGACCAAAAAAAAAAAAAGAGGAGCAAAGGTCAAAGCAAAGAGACACTAAGGACAAACACCTAGGAGTCTGTTCACAGTCCACCATGATCGGTCTGCTGTTCTTGCTGCCTCATAGTCATCCTAGGCTGGTAGAAGTTGGGCTGACTGCAGATCCTATGAATTTCTGGGTCCAGCAGAATCTTAAGCAGGCAGAAGGTACTGAGGGTGATAGTCTAACCACATATGAGAAACTGAGCCAGAGCCACCTCCTACCTACATGACTCGGGCAGGAACCCAGAAGGCCACTATCAAACAGAGAAAAGGCGGCTTGCCAGCAGCTGCACTGAGTGCTAGACCTGAGTCCATCCCTGTGCAAAATGTCTACCCTGAGCCAACATCTCCAAAAGCTGCTTGCTTGGTTCTAAGACACACAGCCTTCTCCTGCCCCTTTGCACACACCCCAGAACTCCTAGAGAGCAAGCAGTGCTTTCCTGGCTCTGCTTTAAAACCTTCCATGGTTCCCCAGTGCCTTGGTATTTCACTGGAAATGTCATGCCCCTTGGTTTGGCTGACTTTGAACCTCCTTTCCTACCCAGCTCTCCCTCTAGCACCCACGGGCTAACTCACTGCAGCCCAGCTCTCCCTGTCTCACCTGCTATCCCAGCACAGAAAGCATACTTTCCAGTCTCTGGACACACAATAATCCTGCTCTCTAGTTTACAGTAAGTACCACTCTGCCTGTGCCTGGAGTACTCTCCTACAACTTCTTTACCAAGCAAACACCAGCTTATCCCTCAAATGTCTGCTTCTCCCTGAAACATTTCCTGCTCCTTCTTCCCACAGAATTCCCCCTCTCCCATGGTTCTCGGAAGCTATCACATAGTATTGTGTTACTTATTTGAAATCAGCAAGTTGAGCTGAGCTCCCTGAAGGCACAGCCCACAATGTAGCATTCATTTCTTTTTTTTTCTTTTCTTTTTTTCTTTTTGCTTATGTGGTGCTGAGGAATCAAACCCAGGGCCTCAGGCATGCAAGGCAAGCACTCTACCACTGAGCCACCTTCCCAGCCCCTGTAGCATTCATTTCTGCAGACCAGCTCCCAGGTTCCCACACAAGGCACCCCCCTTACACAGGAACTTCTGCTTTAGCCAACATGAACAAGCAGAGATCAGACCCACTCTCCCACCTCAACCAACTAACCAGACAAAATCAATGACACAATCACTTTTTTATGCTGTGTGCCAGTCCTGAGGCTTGAACTCAGGGCCTGGGTGCTGATCTTAATTTTTTTATTCTCTAGTCTATCACTTGAGCCACAGCTCCATTTATGGCTTTTTGCTGGCTAACTGGATATTAGAGTCTCACGAACTTTCCTGCCTGAGCTAGCTTTGAACTGCAATCCTCAGATATCAGCCTCATGAGCAACTAGGATTACAGACATGTGCCACCAGTGCCCAGCTACATAATTACTTTTAAAGATAGACATCAGGCAGCCCAGAAGAGTGACCCTGACAGGGAAACAAACAAGTGTCTCCAGGTATGGGATGGGAGTAGAAAGAGGGAAGGTCAAGTCAGCCAGCATTCACAGAGCAGAGAACCTGAGAGGAAGAAGGCAAAACTCAGAACAAGAAACAAAGTATAGCCAGGCACTGGTGGCTCACGCCTGTAATCCTAGCTACTCAGGAAGCTCAGATCTGAGGACCACAGTTCAAAGCCAGCCTAGGCAGGAAACTCCATGAGACTCTTATCTCAATTAACTACTTAAAAACTAGAAGTGGAGCTGTGGCTCTAAGTGGAAGAATGCTGGCCTTGAGCCAAAAAGTCCAGGGACAGCCCTGAGTTCAAGCCCTATGAGCAAGTCCCATGACCAATCAAAAAGGAAGGGGGGGGGGAGGAAGAGGAGTATGAGGAAGGGAAGCAGGCAGGAAGGAGGAGGAGGGGGGAGAAACAAGATGTAAACTACCCAGAAACCTGCAGAGGGCCCCCCTCAAGGTCTCAGATAGCACAAATCAGTACTGAACAATTCTTGGACTTCAGATTCAGCCAGGAATGTGTGCCCACCAGCCTCAGAGGAAAATCACACAAAATTCACAGCACTCTGGTAAAGTACAGGAAGCTACTGTCTCAGTGGTTTGAACAAATTAGCTCTGGCCTAAAAGCTGTTCTAATCCCAGCTAACAAAACTTAAGAGCAGCCTTGAATGGATCAAGTGACTTAACAATGTCCCAAATAAATATCAAGAATGTTTTTAGAAACAAGAATCTGGGCTGGGAAGGTGGCTCAGTGGTAGAGCGCTTGCCTTGCATGCTCAAGGCCCTGGGTTCGATTCCTCAGCACCACATAAGCAAAAAGAAAAAAGCCGGAAGTGGCGCTGTGGCTCAAGTGGTAGAGCGCTAGCCTTGAGCTGAAGAGCTGAGGGACAGCGCCCAGGCCCAAGAGTTCAGGCCCCACAACGGGACCCAAAAAACAAAACAAAAAAAAAGAAAAAAGAAACAAGACTCTATCTATCTATCTATCTATTCCACACTCAACACACAATATCTTGACATCCCATCAA
The DNA here is from genome assembly GCF_000151885.1 of Dipodomys ordii. Classification (NCBI taxonomy): domain Eukaryota; kingdom Metazoa; phylum Chordata; class Mammalia; order Rodentia; family Heteromyidae; genus Dipodomys; species Dipodomys ordii. Next base: position 1,587,066 of record NW_012267333.1, on the reverse strand, counting down.
AAACTGCCATACATACAGGAAACAAAAATAATGGCCTGCAATGAGAAAACCCAGGCGAAGATATTAAAATAATTACCCTAACCATAGTCCATGTGTTCAAGAAGCTAAAAAAAAGATTGAGCATACAAAGAAACACCAGGAAGCTAAAAAAAAAAAAAAAAAAGGTCTAAATCAAACTTACAGAGGTTAAAACTAAAATGTTTGATATAAAAGGTGCAGTGGTGGCTAGGAATATCAATCAGCAGATTACACATTCAGAAGAAAAAAATCAGTCATTTTAAGACATGGCAATAGAAACTATCTAAAACAAACCACAAAGAGAAACAGACTGGGGAGAAAAATCAGTCACTACAGAGCTGTGGAAAGCTTCGAGCACTTGGAGACACATGTAACTGAAGTACCCAGGGTGGGAGGAGAAACAAAGGGAAGGAAAAATATTTGAAAAAGTAATGGCTGAAAATTTTCCAAGTTTGATGAAAGTTAACAACTCATAGATCCAAACCACTCAGTTAATCCCAAGAACAAGCGACATAAAAGAAAACTCCACAAACACAGCCTTTTAAAGTTGCTTATGCAATTTCTAAATAAACTGATAAGAAATCAGCCAGAAGAGGCAAAGAAACAGTATGAACAAAAGCACAAAAATAAAAAGAATAGCAGACTGTTCACAAGAGAAGACACTAAAACATCTTTAAAGAATTTTGAAATAATAAATTTAGAATTCTATGCCCAGAAAAATCTTCTTATAAATCCAAAGACAAAATAAACACTCCTCAGACACCCAAAAGCTGAAGGAATTCATTGCCAACAGAACAATACTACAAGGAACGTTGAAGCCCCTCCTCTTCCCCACCCCACCCTGACAAGCACATTTTCCTTTCTGTTCTATGAGTCTACCTCTAGAGAAAGCTCAGATAAGCTGCAGCCATGTGACACTTACTCTTAGTCAACTACCCAAGAGAGCACATTGCACGTCTTCAAGGATTGCCGAGGTACAACACCTGTCTGATTCTCCTTCCTTTGTGAGGCAGTCTGCCTGATGCATCCATGTTGTTTATCTGTTCCTCTGCTAATGCTCACCCGGGCTGTTTCCCTCTGTCCGCTGTGAATAATGCTGCTGTGAACATATCCCAACAGTTACCTGAGTTCCGCTTCCACTTCTTTTTGGATGGATATCCATACCCAGAAGAGGGATTTCTGGGTCAAACGTTAACTCAGTTTAATTACTGCACCATTTTCTATGTTGTAGCTGGAGTGCACAAGCACTTCCATTTTTCAACACTATCTCCTCATCCTAATAGGTGTGAAGTGACATTAATTATTATACTGTGATTTTAATTTGCATTTCCCAAATACTTGATAATGCTGTACATCTTTTTGTGTGTCTCTGGAGAACGTATACTGTCTTTGGAGAAATATCCAAATCCTTTGCCAATTTTTGAATTGTCTGTTTTTATTTATTTATTTATTTTTGGTCCAAGACTGGGATGTGTGAATTCAGTATCTAATGCTTTCGCTCAATGGCTGGTGCTCTACCACCTACGCCATGCCTCCAACCCCTTGTCTATTTTTCATTATTGGGTTGTAGTAGCTCTACATATCAGTCTACTAACAATCCACTGACACTAATTTTTAAAACACTGGATTGGCTATATTAACATGAAATAGATTTCAGAGCAAAGGATATTTCCATGTTAAAAGGGTCATTTCGTAATGAGAAAGTTCAACTCCTCAAGGCTATACAATACTCCCTTATGTTCACACTATTAATAATACAGCTTCAAAGTAGGGCGCCTGTAATCCTAGCAAGTTACTTAGAGGGATGAAAATAAGAGGATTATGGTTTGAGGCCAGTCTGGGCAAAAAGTACTCAAGACTTCATCTCCACGGAAGAAAGTGGGCATGTGGCACTCATCTGTCATCCGACCAATTGAGGTTCTAGAGCAAGCCTGGGTAGGAGGCAAGACCCTATGTCAAAAATAACTGGCACGGGGCTGGGAAGATGGCTCAGTGGTAGAGTGCTTGCCTTGCATGCCTGAGGCCCTGGGCTCAATTCCTCAGCACCACATAAGCAAAAAGAAAAAAAGCTGGAAGTGGCACTGTGGCTCAAGTGGTAGAGTGCTAGCCTTGAGCTGAAGAGCTGAGGGACAGCGCCCAGGCCCAGAGTTCAGGCCCCATGACTGGACCCAAAAAAAATAAATAAAATAACTGGCACAGTTGCCTAGTGCTGGTGGCTCATACTTATAATCCCAGCTACTCAGGAGGCTGAGCTCTGAGAATCTTGCTTCAAAGCCAGCCTGGGCAGGAAAGTCAATGAGACTCTTATCTTCAATTAAGCACTAAGAATCCAGAAGTGGAGCTGTGGCTCAAGTAGTAGAGCGCTAACCTTGAACAAAAAAGCTCAGGGACCATACCCAATCCCTAAGTTCAAGCCCCAGGACTGACACAAAAACAAAAACAACCAAAAAAAAAAAAAAAAGGTTTCAAGACAGATCTCTGTTGTCAAACTATCCTCTGAAGTTGTTTCCTTTTAAATATGGAAGCTGCTAGGTTGACAGCCATCAGATCCTGACTGCTGCCACAACTGCCTAACAGGTCACTGCCTCGTCCCCAGGATTTTTTTGAGCAGACATGGAAGCTGTTTTAAAAATCCTGGCTGCCCGGAGAATACTCCCGTGCAGCCACCAACTCTCAGCGGGGAGTCGGAGCAGCCTCCAGCACCCAGAAGAGGTTCTGTTCCAGGCCAGAGACACCTGTCTGCCACATCTGTCATGGTCACTACCCCAAGTGACATTTTGCCACAAGAGACTCCCCTTCCGCCATGACAGCTTCAAGTGACCTTTAGATGATCCCCCACCTAGGACCCATCCACAAAGCCCAGCACGAGGCTGCTCTGGACCTCCCCAAAGAGACTCCCTTCCCCTACCCATGACTGCTAGCAGCCAAGCATGACTGGCTGTGTAAATGACACCCATCTCCCCCTGGATCACAGTACTTCAGGAGACATCACCTCCCAGACACTACCCTGTGCCAGCAAAGGCCTCAGTAAACCCTCGCCTGAGAGCAGTGTGGCAGAACAGTAGACCAAAAGCCCAGAAGAACACTGAAGGCTTAAGCACCACCTGACTTAACTGAAATTGACAGAGCACTCCTTGTTTATTCTCCAAGGGACTAAGGTCTTCTCAAGTGCTCAGTGGACCATATCCTGAGCCCTAGAGAACAAGTCTCAGTAAATTTAAGACAATTCAAATCATACCAAGTTATATCCTCTACTGACAAAGAGATTAAATTAGAAGTCCGTGTTTACTGGACAGGAGAATATAGAGTAAATACTATAATGCTCTTTCTGTTCCTTTTACCACTTATAATCCTGCTGAGAAGGGCCCAGATAAATAGCAGTGAGATCTACAGTGTTTACAGGTCTCCAAAGCGAGGCCTGCCTCACTGGAGTTAATTTCCCTGAAGTTCTTGGTGGAGACTCGGTTCCCCTCTCTCCTCTCCAGCCCATCCTCAGCCCCAGGGGCTCCAACTGCATCAGCCCCAGTTAAATCAAGACAAACCTGTTTGATACTCGCTGAGCAAACACCTCCTAACATGTGAAAGCAGATACAGAGAATGGAAGGGGCACCTGTTATGTCAACATACCATCAGAGCCAGTAAAACCTACCACACTCACCCTTACAGAAGCCTGTATCAAAGGAAAACAATCCTGAAACAAATCAGAACAAATCCCAAAAACTCCAGATTCTGCCAGGAAACTTTGAACAGAAGTCCCGCATGACAGAGATCTAACTGGATTAACAGTGAGACCTTCAATGGCCTGATTAGGTCAGCCTGGAAAACCCCTTCAACCACTGTCCAACTGTGTCCAGAAATGATTCAAGAAGCTATTTACCCCCAATCCCTTTCTACAGCACAGTAGCATATTTCAAACCAGAAAGCAAACAAATTTTTAATTCCTTGATAATAATTTCACTTCCAAGCTTCCAGTGATCTAGCAAATTTTAATTTTTTCCTTAAAGAATCACCTGGTACACTTGTTAAAAATAAATTCCTGAGATCAGGCACCCGGTGGCTCATGCCTGTAATCCTAGCTACTCAAGAGGAATATTTGAGGATTTGGCTTTGAAGAAAGGCTGGAAAGAAAAGACTCCTATTTCCAATTAACCACCAAAAAGCTGGCAGTGAACAAATGCAACAGTAGTACTCATTAGACACTGTGTTGCAAATGAACTATACAACTTGGGGGTGGGGACAAACTGGAAGAAAAACTGGGGAAAAACTGGAAGAGGGAAGAGGTGACACTGTCCACAAAGAAATGTACTAGTTACCTGACTTATATAACTGTAAACCCGCTGTATTTAAAGCCAGCAGTGGAGCTGTAGCTCAAGTGCCTTAAGCAAAAAAAGTTAAGGGAAAGCATGAAGGCTTGAGTTCAAGCACCGGTAAGTACTGGTATTAAAAAAAAAAAAAATCCAACTCAGCCTCTGACTGGATGACACTGGCCAAGTTCCTAACATCTCTGCAACTCCTTTCACCTGTAAGATGTGAGGTTTTCTCAGAATGGAGTATGTCCAAAAAGACAAGGACAGCACCCAGCATGTGGCAGCCAAACAAGAAATCAGAGGTCCTGCTAGGCAACACAGCCATCAGAAGCTTCCCAGATGAAGCAATCAATAATGCAAAGGCTCGACTTAATGGAAATTCCAAAGGTACTGAGCCAGATTTCCAACATAATCTAGGAAAAAAAGGCTTTTCTTGGCACAATGATCGCCAAGAACAAAGACTATCAGGATTCAGTATTTCACCCAGCAATGCAGTCGGGCTCAGAAACACACACACACACACACACACACACACACACACACACACACACACACACACACACACACACACACACCAGATTCGTGCATGGTTGTAGCTTTGGACCCCAGCCAAAGACAAAAGTGTCTTTCCTTCCCAAGTCCCTCTGTTCCCACCACCTCTCCAGCTGTAGGGCTGTCACAGAACTGAGAGTCAAGTAGCCCCAGCTTCGGGGTGTCAGTGAAAAACAGAACTCCTGCAGAAGAGGCATGGACCAACGAAGGAGGTGCAAAGGGCTTGGCCGGCAACGAACACCTTTGGGCTGCAGGCCGGCGATCGCAGTGAATGACAAAGCGTAGCCGACGGAGGACGCGTTTGCCGGGGTTCAGGGAGGGGTGGCCAGCCCCGGCACGGCCCCGGGAACTCCTGCGCACCCCACCCCGGCCGGCCGGGCTGCGAGGGGAGAGAGCCCCACATACAGTGGGAATACGTCCACTCCCTGACCTGCGTACCCACAGGGTGGCGGGGGTGGGGACTGGCTGGGCGATCCGTATCTGGGTCAAGAAAGGTCAAGGCCAGGGTCAGTCAGGGTCCTTTCCAACCCCACTCGGCCACTGGCGAGTGGGTCCTCCCGCTTAGGCCTCCGTTTCTCCCTAGCTACAAGAGGCAAACTGGTTCTAACGATACCAGAGGGGCGACTCCAAGATGCCCCGGGTTAGCGGACGCAAGAGGGGACAGGAGAGCGACTCCCACCGCCGGCGCCAGCCGGCAGCGCGGGTCACGCGCCCCTCGCGCCCAATCGCCAGCCTCCGCCACGGGGAGGCGGGCAGACCCGGG
>NW_012267333.1:1576286-1581341 GCF_000151885.1 Dipodomys ordii | reverse complement strand
CCACACTTCCGGGATCCGCGAGGCCCGCCCCCGCCGGATGTGACACTCCTCCCACGTCCGGGCCGGGAGAGGGGCCGCGCGGTCCGTCCGCCTCGTGCCCGGGTCTAGAGGTTGTCAGGACGCCGACCCACGCACGCTCGCCGCCGCCCGCAGCCACACCCACCCCGGACCGCCGGACTCCGCCCGCGCGCGCGCGCCCAGGAAACCCTCCCACACCACCCCGCAGGCCCCGCCCCTCTGTAAGCACCGCCCTCCTTATGCCCCGCCTACAGCGCGTCCCCGAAAACGCGCATGCGCGGACAGCCCTGTGCGCTCCTCGGCAGGCCGAATGTATTGGACTGCGCCTTGCTGGACTGAAGAAGGGGCGCTGCTCAGAGCTCCCCTAGGAGCCTGGGGAGAAAACCCGTGGGATCTCCTAGAGGAGGCCCCAGATGGGGGCAAGCTCAGATGGAACTTAAGCGTACTCGATGTGGACTGGAATGGCCACAGATGGAGTGTGCCCGCTGGCAAACAGAACCGATGCTCAGGACCCGACCAGGGCGCTCCTCAAACAGCTCTAGGTCGTTCCCCCGACGGTAACCCGTTCCCCAAAACCCTAGGTCGGACCTGGAGTCCATTCTATGTGGAAAGAGATGTATAACCCAAAGCCAGCCTGCCTGTCCTGCCCACTGGAGAGGGTGCGGCAGCGCTCAGGGGCTGATGCTGAGCCCTCGTCCCCATGCAGACATAACCAGGCCACTCGCTTTGGTCTCTCTCGGCCGTATCTTGTTATAATGAGGCCCCCAGGAGGTGAGCCCAAGGAAACCACCGCTACCTAACATTAAAGCCTTGTGATAGGTTAACACCATCATTGCCAGCTTCTGCAAAAGGTGAGTTACACACACAGGGAAGTCCAGGGGCAAACATGGCACCAGGGACCGCAGCATCCAAGGCCGCCCGTTCATTCCACTCTCAGTCCTTTCTCTTTGGTGTCGGCACACTTTCAGGAAATTCAAATTTTTCATTTCAGATTCTACCACGAATAATTCTGATTGGCTAAAAATAATCATGCTTGCCCTTATAGGGCAGGACTTCCTCGTCCTTGCCACCTCATTGGCTACCAGGAGACCTATGGATTCATGTCCTTTGGGTCAGGTGATCACCCTTCTCCAATGAGATGCTTCATGACTCTTTAAAGATACCACATTGCTGTTTTTGCAAAACATTTCACTTTGAACTTAATGTCAAAGTGACTACCCTTGACAACAGTTACAGAAAGTTCTTTTGAAATTGTGTGTTGGGTATAGTAAGGGGCAGGGCAAATGACCTTAACTTTCAGTCATAATCCCTTGTGGCATGGGATTTTTAACTTTGCTTGTGTATCATTTTTGAAAGGAAAAAAAAACAGAAAACACCACTGATGGATTAGCTTGTATTTATATCCAATCACCCTTTGACTTATTGGTATCATAATGAAAGGTGGAACCTGAACTTGATGGCTGAAGCTAGAGCAATCACTTTGAACTATGGGGCAGCACAGAAAGAAAGGCTTACAACTGGTGACATAATAAAAGGAGCCTGGATACTGACAGCACAGAGTATACAGAGCACATGGCATTATTGGCCACTTGCATGAGAGAAAAATGGAGGGCCCGTGTGCAACACGCTGCTGTTTCCTGTTCTGTCGTTCCTGCCTTTCAGCTCTTAGACTCCACTTCTACAGAGACCCTCTTGTACCCCCAAGATTGGTAAGTGTCCCCTCGTATGTTACTCACACATCCCTACCTCCTCTCTTTCTTTGCATGAGCTATGCTTTTCTGTATCTAACCATCCATTGCCCTAGATTGCAACTCCTCTAACAACAGGCAGGGACTGGCTCCTACATATTTTTCTTGATGCAGATGCTAGAAAACACTCACACTGAAACAGTCACACCCTGTGTGTGTGACAAACAGCATGAAGTGCTGAAGGGTGCATCCCAGATCATGGCCAGGTCAGGAGGTGGGAGGATGGGGTGGTGCATAACTAAACTTAAGAGAAATAGGGCAAGGGAGGGAGGGAGAGAAAGCAGCAGGAAATGGGTCAGGTAGCCCTGGGAAAGGCTTGCTCTTTCTATTTCCCTTCTGGCAGGCCTCCACATTCGGGCCCTTTCTGGGATTTGAGAAGAAATGAGGAGGTTCCTCTATCTGGCACTGTCCCCGTCCTTCAGTTGACCTGGATCAGAAGCTAAAGAGGTTCAAGTGGAAGTATTAATTATGCTCCCTCTCCCCACATTCTACAACAAGTTCCCTTCATTGCTTTCCTTGTGCATTCAGCTGCTGGACACGACCTTGAGAGCAAGCAGGAATGTACTCAGGGTGGGGACATGAGACAGGAATGGGGATATCAGACAGGAACATTTTGGGGGTGAGGAGATGTGGGGACTGGGCAGGAAGACACCATTGTAAAAGCATGTTGCAGTGTAATACATACATATATATATATATACATATATATACATATATATATATATATATATATATATATGCAGCCCAATTTGATCTATCTTCACTGAAGGCTGTTTTTTTATTTGTCTAGCAGAAATAGGGTTTGAACTCATAGCCTTGTGCTTGGCGGGCAGGTGCTCTACTATTGAACCATACATTAGCCCTTTTTGTGTTTTTTTCCAATGTTTGTGCTCTTGGAGCTTGAACTGAGGGCCTGGGCACTGTCCCTGAGCTTTTCAGTTCAAGGCTAGCACTCTACCACTTTTTGTTGTTGGTGGTGGATATGGAGCTTGAACTGTGGGCCTGGGCGCTGTCCCTGAGCTCTTCAGCTCAAGGCGAGCACTCTACTACTTGAGCCACAGCACCACTTCTGGTTTTCTGGTGGTTAATTAGAGATAAGACTCTTAAATTTTCCTGCCCATACTGGCTTTGAACCATGATCCTCACATCTCAGCCTCCTGAGTAGCTAAGATTATAGGTGTGAGCCACCAGCGCCCAACCTATGTTGATTATTTTTCAGATAAATTATTTTTCAGATGAAGTCTCCATTTTTTTGTCCAGGTGTGCCACTGGACCTTGCTCTTCCTGTTTTTTGTTTCCCACCATAGCTGGGATGAGGTGCATGTACCATTACATCCACCTATTAGTTGAGATGGAGTCTTCTGAACTTTTTACCCAGAGCTAGCCTGGTTCCTGCATTCTGCACAACAGATGGGCCCAGACAATCCAGAAAATCCACAGAACTGAAAGGCACAGGATAGCAGCCGACTACAACGACCCACCCTCTATCTTCCCTTAAAAACAGAATATAGCCGGGCACCAATGGTTCACGCCTGTAATCCTAGCTACTCAGGAGGCTGAGATCTGAGGGCCATGGTTCAAAGCCAGCCCAAGCAGGAAAGTCTGTGAGATTCTTATCTCCAATTAACCACCAGAAAACCAGAAGTAGTGCTGTAGCTCAAATGGTAGAATGCTTTCCTTGAGCTGAAGAGCTCAGGGACAGCACCCAAGTCCAGAGTTCAAGCCCCACGACCGAACAAAAAAAAGAAAAAAGGAGTATATTTTATTTTGGAATATTTTGGGACATTACATGTCCCAGCCTCCTTTGCTGTTATTGTGACCGGATGAGCTGGTGACATAAGCGGAAGTGTTGAGTGGAATTTCTTGGAAGGCCGCTTTAGAGGAAAGCTAAGAGGTGATTCCATTTGTCTTCGGCTACCTTATTGACTGATGTCTAGGTTTCAGTTGTGGGGGCTGGAGCTCCTGCAGTTGTATTAGATTTTGAGATCAGCTTGAAAATGGAAACCAGCTTTGTGTAGCCATTTAGGAAGGTTCTAGAAACTTTAAGAGTTAAGTGGAGGAAGCTGGTCACTAAAGCTGTATACCTTGGGAGCTGTCTCTTGTCCCTGATCTCTCTCTCTCTCTTGCTCACTCTGCTTCCTGGCCACCATGAGGTTGAACAGCTCTGCCCTTCCATGGCCTTCCGCCATGATGCTCTGTCCGATGCTCTGCCCCACCACAGACTCATACCAGTGAAGTCAAGTGACCATGAACTGAAGCCTCTGAAAAGCCAAGGTAAACCTCTTCTCTTTTTAACCCATGTCCCTCAGGTTTTTCTCACAGTGACAAAAGCCACTCTCTCTGACCCAATGGCCGAGAAGATGTTTATCCCACGGTGGCCAGGAAGCACAGAGAAGTCACAGGAAAGAGTCACAGAGAAGAAATACCCCAGAGACCCACTTCCTCCGAGTAGGCCCTGCCTCAGGTAGTTCCACACTCCTTATTCTCTAATCAAATTGTTTAGTCTGTCTGTGGATGAAACCACTGAGTGGGACAGAGCCCTTATGAGTTCATTGTCTCTGGAAAGCCCAGGCAGACACACCCAGAGCTAGGCTTTACTAAACTTCTCCGAGTCTCTCAATCCAATCCTGTAGACAGTTGAGGTGAACACAACTTTCTTTTGTAGTTTTAAGTTTATGCATAAAGCCACAAGATACATTATCTTGGGGAAGTGCTAAGTTGTAATGGTTGCCATGATTATACTTGGAGATTGGATTTTCCTACTTAGCTTTACTGCTTGACTCTAATGCTTGCTAATACCTAGAGCTTGTCTTCTCTCACATACACCCTTTCCAGCCACACCAGCTAACCTGTTGTGAGGAAAAGCAACGTAGAAACTCATCCATGAAGGCCAAGACCATTGAGGCTGTCTTAAATTCTCTGTAGCAAGGCTGCTTCCTAGCCCCCCAACATTCTATTCTAGAGTTGGGCTTTGAACTCAGGGAGTCTTACTTGCTTAATACAAGTACTCTACCACTTGAGCCATAGCCCCAAGCCCTTTTGTTGAATATGTATGCCCAGGCCAGCCTGGACTGTGATCCTCCCATTTATGTTTTCCACATCGTTTTCCCCTACTCCCGTCTTTCTTTTTTTTTTTTAATTTTTTTTGGGGGGTCCAGTCATGCAGCCTGGCCTCTGGGGCTGGGCGCTGTCCCTCAGCTCTTCAAACTCAAGTCTAGCGCTCTACCACTTGAGCCACAGCACGACTTCTGGCTTTTTTCTTTTTGCTTATGTGGTGCTGAGGAATCGA
>NW_012267333.1:1500155-1574356 GCF_000151885.1 Dipodomys ordii | reverse complement strand
AGCCAGAAGTGGCGCTGTGGCTCAAGTGGTAGAGTGCTAGCCTTGAGCTGAAGAGCTGAGGGACAGCGTCCAGGCCCAGAGTTCAGGTCCCATGACTGTCAAAAAAAATAAAAAGGCAAAATGCCCTTGAACTTGACCCTGACTCCCAAGTCATCCCAGCATCCCCTGATGAAATAAGACATTGAGTTTCCATTGGTGAAGTCCAGCAAGAAAGTGCCTGTTTCTCCAAACACAGGCCAGTACCACAGCAGCTTATGAGGGTCAGTGTCATGTGGACAGGGAGAAGGTGTGGGACAGCCAAACTGGACGTCAACCACACACGGTTCACCTCTGCTTCCTGCTGCCAGTCAGGCTGCAGCTGCTCCTACCATCTTCAGTACATGGGACAGCCAGCTCCCAACATCCCTCTCCTGCTGGTATAAGATGCTGGGTGTGGGAATGGATGAGACACTGGACTAGAGAAGGAAGGGGAAAGGAAGCCCAGCTTCAGGCACCTGAAACTCTGTGAGGACTGCATTGCGCATGCTCTATCTCCCTTATCTCAAAACTCCTCCAGCCTCTGCCCTGTGGGAAGTGGGTGCACACCTCACACTGACCCGACCTTACCCTGAAAATCTTGGGGAGCGGCACACCCTGCCCACCTCCACGTTGAGGAGATTAGACTTGAGAACAGCAGCAGCTTTAGACCAAGTGCCAACACTGACACCTGCATTCTGCAGCCCCATTCATCCATCTGGGCTGGGATCGACTGCTGATGCCTGCTGAGCACGTGGCATGGAGGCAGAAGACCAGGCCACATGTTCCTGGGACCAGGAACACCCCACTGCTATTCTGTGCCGTGTGACTGGGCAGTGACAGGAGTTAGCTGTGGGCTCTCCAGCAGAAGCCATAGTGAAGATGACGTGTGTCCTCTCCTTAAGGAACAGGCAACCAGAGAGAACTCTGGGGCAGACATGCCAGGAAGAGTCCGGTGAGTTGGACAGTGTTTTAAGTCGAGAGATGTGCTCAGTGCCCTGCTTGTTTGCTGCTCGGCTTGAGATGACCCCAACAGCCAGAATCATCCAAGACCATGGGACGTCCCTGTCCCCCACCAACATGACCCAGCATGAGTGACCATCCAACATGGCGGCCAAGTCAGGAGCGGTTTTCCAGCAGAAAGGATGTAGCCTCCAGTATCAGTTAACCAGGAGGCCCACACAGGCCCACAGGGCCTGGACCCTGGCAGGTTCTGCAGAGGCCCTAGCCCTCCTCCCAAAGCCAGCCATTCCCTGGTTAATATGGTCATTGGCTCACAGCACATATTCCGTTGCCACAGGAGACACTTTCCTGTCCTTCCCCTCTGCAAACCAGGGTCTCTCCTACCCTGGCCTCTCTTGGGTCCGGCCCCAGATCCCTTCCTCTTGATATTTCACTGTGAGTCTTTCCTCCTTTCCCTTCAAAACATCCCACGGCTTCCACCCTTTCTTCCTGGTCACTCCAGGCCCCCAGCCCTTTCCTGAAATGACTCAGTTGTGAAGCCTAAATTTCGCTTCGCCTCCTGGCATCTAGGCTGTGTCATGGCTTCTCAAGGTGTCAGGCTGGTCATACAGCAACCTCAAGAGGCTCTGTGGGGAGTAAAAGAGGGGGGAGGACCACAGAGGGGGAGGTCTGGGGGAGGTTGGGGCCAGGGCTGACTGATAGCTACGACCTCTCAGGATATCTCAAAACACACAGCGACTGCGAAATGGAAATGATTTCAACGTGTTACCCACTGATTCAGTGGATAAGTCAAAGATGGGTCACGAACCCAACATTTCGTGACTGGCCATCAGAAACTAGGTCAGGAGTTAGGCAAACGGTTTGTTTTCTCTATACCCTCATTGTTAATGCTTTTATTATTCATGTGTTTATTGTTGCTGGAATATTTTAAGATAGTTCACTGTAAATACTTTGTGGTACATGTCTAGAATTTAAGGGTCTCTTTTGGATAGATAGATAGATAGATAGTCCAATGCAGTTTTCTTGACGGCAGGCGCCATATTTAGTGCACAAGACAATCCTTTGAGGTAGGCATTTAACAATCACTATTTTATTCATGAGGTTAGAATATGGAGGTAATTAATTTACACAGCTAGTAAGAGACCAGCTGAGTGCCAGTGAGGATCTTGGTTCAAAGCCAGCCCAGGTAGACAAATCTGTGAGATTCTTATCTCCTATGAACCAGCAAAAACCCAGAAGTGAAGCTGTGGCTCAAGTAGTAGAGCACCAGCCTTGAGAGAAGGAAATCAAGCAAGAAAGGAAAACCTTAAACTCAAGTCCTAGTACTGGCATGCACACGCATGCATGCACGTGCACACACACACACACACACACACACATAATGTGACCACTCTGAAGATAGAGGCTCTCAGAACTCAGGGAAACAGGAAACTGCAGGGGTCGTGGGTGAAAAGATGCCCAGGGTGAATGTGGCAGAGGAGGCCTGGAGATTCTGTGCCTCCCTGTGCGCCCCTCTGGGACCTGCACCTGCACATTGGCCCAGAAACTTCCCAAGGGCTGCCCTTTGCGTTTTGTGGAGACTGTTTTACATGGGTTTGCTTGAAGCATCAATGGTCAAAATGTGATTTGACAAGTATGAGCTGGTGTGCTCACAGATTGGGCAGGAATCCAGCAAGACCCAGCCATTCAAATGCTGTGGGGGCTCTCTGGCCCCAGTCCCCCCTCCAGCGTCTGTGGAGGGTTTATGACCTGCTATTGGACAGGAACACCATCAGAACACTGCCAGCAGAGGAGAGGAGACAAATAGTTGAAGGGAAAATGGACATCCACTGATAAGTGCGCCAGGCTGTGGTGGCTCATGCCTGTCATCCTAGCTACTCAGGAGGCTGAGATCTGAGGATCATGGTTTGAAGCCAGCCCAGGCAGAAAAGTCCCCATAAGACTCATCTCCAGTTAACCACCAGAAAACCAGAAGTGGGGCTGTGGCTCAAAGTGGTAGAGTGCTAGCCTTGAGCCAAAGAGCTCAGAGACAGCACCCAGAGCCTGAGTTCAAACCGCACAACAGACAAAAATTAAAATGAAATCGTGCAACACAGTGTTAGCCTGGATCTTCGGAGCAGACCCTTCCAACCCACTTGTGCCCTGTGCCATTTGACCTCGCTGCCTCCGCTTAATGAGGAGAGAGGTCCACACCCCATGGGCTGCTGGGAACTGCAAGAAACTAGGAAAGTCAGACCTGGCACCTGGCACATGATCCACAATGCTTTTATCTCCGAGATAGCAAGGGTATCTCACTACTTTGTTAGATCAGGTGGTTTCATTATATTTTACTTTTAGCCAAGCCCAAGAAAGTAATTACATAGAAATCTCTACATTCTGAGAATTTTGAGGTCCCTTGCTCATGAACCCTTTGGGGGGGGAGAGGTGAGGCTCTTATCAGCAAGGTTTGTATCTCTTATCAGTTCCTTTAGAGGCCTCTGGGCTGTGGGACGCAGGTCACTGGGTATTTAACACACAGCTATTAGCCCCTCTGTATACCCAGAACTTATTTTCTTGGCTGAGTGTTTTAAGCCCAGGAAGGAAGCATGAAATGGTTTGGGGTCCTGGGGCTGGTGGTCCTCTCCGACTGCTTGGTCACGTAAGTATAGGACAAGTGGTAACAACTCTCTTTTTCTGGACTCTTTTAAATCACCCTCCTCTTCTCCTGCCATCCCAGGTATAAAGAAGAAAATGCAACTTCAGCCTTCATGAAGTTCAAGTCTCCATGGATGGATGAAGAACTTGCCATGTGTACTGGTGCAGGGAGAAGGGGTTGGGGGATTCCAGAGGTGCAAATGTCAAAGGGCCCAATTCACAATCATAGGCCCTAGGAGTGACACATCCCTGGAATTGTTCAGTGCACAACCTGTGCAGCCGTACGGATTGGTCCCATCTAGGAGCCATGTATCTTCCACGTTTCTTTGTAGGTCTTTGGGTGTCTCTGTGTAGGCAAGGTCTCTGTTACTCTGTTTCTCTCTGCTTTGATTCTCTCTTCAATTTCCTGATTACTACATCCACCCACCCCATACCCTAGCAGTCCAGCTTCCTTCCCCTTAAGTAAAGGTCTCTCAGGCTGAGAATGTGGCTAAGTGGCAGAGTGTTTGCCTAGCATGCATGAGGTCCTGGGTTCGATTCCACAAAAACTACAACAAAGAACTTTAAATATATATATTTATTTATTTAAAATATAATATATGTCAGGTGCCAGTGGCTCACGCCTGTAATCCTAGCTACCCAGGAGGCTGAGATCTGAGGATCATGGTTCAAAGCCAGCCCAGGCAGGAAAGTTTGTGAGACTTCTCTCCAATGAACCACCAGAAACAGGAAGTGGTGCTGTGGCTAAAGTGGTAGAGAGTTTGCCTTGAGTTGAAGAGCTGAGGGACAGCGCCCAGGCCCAGAGTTCAAGCCCCATGACTGACCAAAAAAAGAAAAAGAAAAAAGGCCTTCCTCCCTCCTGGGGCAGCTGTGGGAAAGACACCATGCGCTTGTACAGCTGTGGTCATGGCTACTGGGTGGTAGGTGTATGGAATCCATCAGGTCAGTGACAACCTCCGCAAAATCCTCATCCCAGCTTTCTTACAGAACAGGAAAACAGAGGCTCAGAAAGGTCGTGCAGTTTACCTGAGCTTGCACAACAGAATCCGGATCTTCCCATCAGGTGGAGGGAGGTGGGGACTGTCCTCATAACACGATGCTTGAAAAACCCACAGTGCAGCAGCCCTGGTTGACCGACTGCAGTCTCTGATCCTTTCCAGAATCCCTCTGATGAAGATCAAATCCATGCGGGAGAACCTACGGGAAGACAACAGGCTGAAGGAGTACCTGGACAAGTACCCATACAGGACACTCCTGGCCCACAACCTTCTGGACCAGCATCTGTCCTACCCAGGAGTAGCCTATGAACCCATGAGAAACTACCTGGATGTAAGTGTGGTGGAGGCGGAGCTCCAGTGCGCCCCCTAGTGTTCATGCCCGGCCCAGATGGTGAGGCAGAAAGATGGGAGGGAGAGTTTAAACATCTGTCCCCGCAAGGAGGAAGCAATCCTACCCCAGCTAGGGACTTTGGTGAAGGGACCTCGCAGTGACCAGGTTGCCAGGCAAACGTCCTATTCTGTGCCGACAACATGTGACAGGCACCTGGGATCCACAACGATTGGGTCGTTGTTGCTTCTAAACTAGGTGGATCCCATCTACTGCACTGTCTAACCTGGTGAGAGCAAAGCCAATTGCAAGTCCAGGAAGTCCCACCCTCCAGCCCCAAAGCTCCCACCACTAAGAGCCCAGTGAGCTACGCTGGATGCGAAGCAGACTGGATGTTTTTGCTACTAGTAGGCCTGTGCCTCTTGTGGCCCAGCCAGAGAAAAGAACAAACATTTAACACCTAAAAGGGCCCACTGCGTGGTACTGGTAGAAGATTAACTTTAGAGAAAGGAAAGAGCCCAGGACCCTGGCGTGACCTAGGAGGGCTGCCTGGAGGAGGCATGCAAGCAGGGCCTTGAAGAGTGAAAAGGGCTTGAGAGTTGAGGAAAGATGCAAATTGGGGAGGCTGTGGGGGTGGGGACGGTTGGAAAGAGGCTTCCTTGAGGACACCCCAGGGAAGACAGACACTCTGGCAGTTAGGGAACCGGCCAAAGAGCCAGGCCAATCCAAACCATGCCGCTTCTCCTGGCAGCTGAGCTACCTGGGTGTCATCGGCATCGGCTCCCCGCCTCAGGAGTTCAAGGTCGTCTTGGATACAGGTTCGGCAGCACTATGGGTGCCAAGCATCTACTGCTCCAGCCAGGCGTGCGGTGAGCCCCCTGCCCAGTTCCTACCACCAGCCATTCTGGAAGGCCACCAGCTGCTCACTCCCTTTGTTCCTCCCTCCTTCCCCCAGCTAAACACAAAGTCTTCAATCCGCTGCTCTCCTCCACCTTCCTGGTCTCTGGCCGGCCCATTAACATCGCCTATGGTTCAGGGAAGATGTCGGGATTTCTGGCCTATGACACGGTTAAGGTAATGTGGAAACCAAAGGCTGAAGCAGGACCAGAGGCAGGGTCTCGCCCCCAGGGGGCGCTGTGTCCCTCCCACCCTCTCAACAGCGGGGGGGGGGGGACAAGGATCATTTACTGCTTGCAGCTCCATTCCTCAGGATGCTCACAAGGCTGGAGCTACCAGAAGCAGAGAGGGATGTGGGGGGAAAAAATCTCTTTTTTCATGCCAGGTTGTGCCAGGCTCCATGCCGGGCACAGTTTTCACCCACCTGAGGGCGCTGGATTTCCTAGATGAGGGAATAGAGACCGTGTGTGCTTTGCCTAAGGTCACACAGCTGGGGGGGCCCAGCAGAGCTGGGGATGAGTCTGGGGCCTCTGAAGGAAACAGGATCTGGGCCTTGTGGTGGGTGAAAACTGGGTGCCGTTTGGGAAGAATCCTGCCCAAAAAGTGGGCTCTTGGGGGAACTTGGAGGTCTTGAAGGATCGTGTCTGATTCTTTTTTATTTTCCCCTGTGGTTGGGTATGGAGCTTGAATTTGGGGCCTGGGCGCTGTCCCTGAGCCTCTTTGTGCTCAAGGCTAGTGCTCTACCACTTGAGCCACAGGGTCACTTCCCCTTGAAGAATCTAATGAGACTTGTGGGGCGCCTCCCACGAGGTGCCTGAGCACCCACACAGAAACTGCATACCTGCTTCCACTTGGGATACGCAGCTGGGGTCCAACCAGGCCTCAATTTCCCCACCCTGTCCTACGCCAGGCCAGCCCCACTGTCAGACCCCTCTCCCACAGATCGGGGGCCTGGTGGATGTAGCCCAGGCCTTTGGCCTGAGCCTGGAGGAGCCTGGCAAGTTCATGGAGTATGCGGTCTTCGACGGCATCCTGGGGCTGAGCTACCCCAGCCTTGGCCTTCAGGCAACCACACCAGTCTTTGACAGCCTGTGGGAACAAGGCCTGCTCTCTCAGAACCTCTTTGCTTTCTACTTGAGCAGGTGAGTCTTAAGCTAGACAAGCCCTTGTACCAATTTGGCTGTAAGACACTTACAATCACATTTAAAAAAAAATGTAGCCCCTCTGATCCAGAAGATTCCTTAGGGGTAGTATAGAGTTGGCAAACTATGGCCTGAGGGGAGGCCAACTCTGGCCCACCAATTGTTTTTTTTAAATAAAGTTTTATTGGAACACAACCTTGATTATTCATTTACATACTGCCTGTGGCTTGCACTAGCCTTAAAATGGTGGCAGTGAGTGCTACAGAGATCCAGCAGCATGCAAGGCCTAGCATGCAAAGTACTAGTGGGTTTGCTGACACCTGTAGCCCATGCCCTTTGCCTGAGCAAGAAAGGAAAGCACAGAAAAGATGCCTGGTCTGATACTGATAGAGGTAAGATATGAATTCATCCCTCAGGACTCTGCCCTGTGGTGGTGGTCAGTCTGTGAAGGCTTCAGCCCCTGGGCACAGTGAAAAGCTGGAGTCCCCGTGTGAGCCAAGAGTCTAGTAGCAGATGGGAAAGAAGGAGACACAAAGGCCAGAGGAACCCCGGATGACAGATCATGTGTTTACCACCAAAGATAATGGTGGAACCCACAGGAGAACGGATTGTGTGGCAGGCAAGGGGGAGCCTGAGCCCCCCACCCTCGGCAAAATACCAGCTCCACAGTGGGACCGTAGGCAAGCTTTTCAACCTCCCCAGGCCTCAGGAACACAGAACACATGCACCTACTTAGAGGACATGAGTCATTCAAGAAATATTTATTGAGCACTCACCATGTGCTGTATCACACACCTGGTGACTGATCCTGTGAAAGCCGTAAATCAGGCAGAAGGAACAACAGAGGGGGAGGGGGAGGGAGAGAAGGAGGATGGCTTTCTGAGCTGAGACCTCATTATGGAAAAGAGCCAGGATTGACCTGGTGGAGGGAAGAGGAGGGCAAAGGCTTCTGGGAAAAAGGGGTGTGTCATTTCCAAGCACCATCGAGGGGGCGTGGCACATTCCAGGACCAGTGGCACCTTCTTCTATTTCTTGGACAGCTTGGGATGGGAGCAGCTGGAACTTGGAGCTTCGCTGAATTTGTTCTCATTGAATCGAGGATAGAGGGACTGGGTGGGGGACTCTCTGGGAGAGGGTGAAGCAGAGAAGAGACACGATCTGATTTATGTGTTTGTTTTGCCTGTTCTTAGTTTTACTTTTACTTGGCATGGGAATGGTACCCGTGTATGGGGTCCAGTGTGAAGGTCTGATACAGGAACAGGTTTTGTGTCTAATGATTAAATCTGAGAAGTTAGCACTCGATCTGCATTTTTGAAAGTCCACTCACTCTGGTTGAACACAGAGAGAATGAATGAAAGGAAGGGAGGCAGGGAGGCCAGGAGAGAGGCTGCCGCAGCCTCTTCAGGGGAGAGAGGAGGTGGCTTGGGGGAGGAAGAGGCTGATGGGTGGGATGTAGAAGGAGAGGGGTGGGTGGAGAGTTTCATCCCTCACTAAGCTTTGCCATGAGCAAGGGTCTGGCCTGGTAATTTACAAACCAATCATGTAGGCCTTGTTTCAGAAGTTTTAAGAAATCTAAGACAGCAGTGGCAGCAATACAAGACATTTCTGTGCTGGGGGAGGGAGAGGGTGGTTGTGACTACACAACATGCCCATCCTGTGCTCTCATGTGCCTCAGTTTCCTGAGAAATGACAAGCTAGACAGGGGAGGTCACGTACCTGTGGACATCGATCGTCTAATGAAGCCTGAATGCCTGGGATGGCTGGAGAGCCTGTGTCCAGAGCAGACTCACCCCATTCAAACCCCAGCTTTGCCACGTAAAAACCACATAGCTCGTTATCCTAGCTACTCAGAAGGCTGAGATGTAAGGATCACAGTATGAAGCCAGCCTGGGCAGGAAAATACATGGGACACATTTCCAATCAGCCATCAAAACACTGGCAGTGGACCTGTGGCTTAAGCAGTAGAGTACCACTCGTGAGCAGAAAAGCTCGGGGACAGCACGCAGGCCTAGAGTTCAAGTCCCAGGACCAGCACACAAAAAAAAAGCGGGGGGGGGGAATCCATGAACAACCTCAGGTGGGTGCTGCAGCCCTCTGTGACTCAACTTCTCTCTCCATAAAATGAAGCTCACATTAGGACCATGGAGCTGTGGGGTTGTGTGTTCCCGCACACCAATAAGCAGCCTCTAGCCAGGGATGGATGGATGCTGAGCAATGAATCTTCCTCTTCTTCTTCTTCTTCCTCCTCCCTCCAGCAAGGAAGAGAAGGACAGTGTGCTGATGCTGGGCGGGGTGGACCCCTCCTACTACTATGGAGACCTGAACTGGGTACCTGTGTCCAAGCCCAAGTACTGGCAGGTAGCCATGGACAGGTAAGCATCTGCCCAATTGCTACGGGAAGCGATGCACCCTGCCACGGCGCATGCGCATAGTCACACAGGCCCATGCAGACATGCGCAGTAACCCAACAGCCGCATCCAGCCGCCAGCAGGGCAGTCAGAACCCCTCCAGGCCTTACCCAGAAAAGATGCATCAGGATGAATTCTTGGGCATTAAAAGGAGACGGGAATGGGGGGAAGGGAAGACAAGTCGGGTGCCAAGTCAGATGCCAGTGGCTCACGCCTGTAATCCTAACTACTCAGAAGGCTGAGATCTGAGGATTGGGGTTCAAAGCCAAGCTGGCAGGAAAAATCCTTGAGACATCTCCAAAAGGAGAAGTATGACTCAAGTGGTAGAGCACTGGGCCCGGGTGAAAAAGCTCAGAGATGGTGCTCAGACCCTGAATTCAATCCCCAGTCCCCAGCATGCACGCATGCGCATGCATGCATACACACACACACACACACACACACACACACACAAGCATGCTGAACATCTGTGTGGGGGCATTTGGGGGAGGCACTTCACCAATTAGTAGGGAAGATATACAAAAGCCAATGAATTGCACAGATAATGGCCACCCCACAACCTAAGGATCAGATGGTGGAAGAGACCAAGAGGAGGGTCTGAGGTAGTGTGCAGGCGGGCCCCCCTGAGAGGTGACCATCTGAAAGCTGGAGGATAAGGAAAATCTAGCCAGACAAAGGGGTTGACATAGCTCCAGTAAGGAAGCGTTGCACATGCAAAGGCCCTGAGGCAAGAAAGAGTTCTGTGAATTCAAGAACTGAAAGTTGGGCATGGTGTCCTGCACCTGTAGTCCCAGCTACTCAAAAAGCTAAGGCAGAAGGACTGGTTGAATCCTATGAGATCAAGGTCAGCCAGGGAAATGTAGTGAGACGGGTTCTAAATAAATAAAAAGAGCTAAAAGGAAGTCTAAGAAGAGAGGTGTAGCCAGGCACCAGTGGCACATAACCTGCAATCCTCAGTACTCAGGAGGCTGAGATCTGAGGATCAAATTTTAAAGCCAGCCCAGGCAGACAAACTGGAGAGACTGATCTCCAATTAACCAGCAAAAACCCAGCCGTGAAGCTGTGGCTCCAGTGGTAGAGTACCAGCCTTAATCAAAAAAGCCGATCAAGAGTGCAAGGCTCAAGTTCAAGCCCCAACACCAAAACAGAAGGTATGGCCATGCATAGGGAAACACACAGGGAGCCTGAGCTGAAGGCCTGTCCTGGACATGGCGGTGAACAGGACTGCACAGGGTCCCTGTGTCTGCTTTGCCCCCTGCCTCTCAGCATCTCCATGAACGGGGAGGCTGTTGCCTGTGCCAGTGGCTGCCAAGGCATTCTCGACACGGGCACCTCGTTGCTGACTGGCCCGCGTGACTCTCTCCTCAACATCCACAAGATCATCAATGCCAAGCCCTACAGTGGGGAGGTAAAGCGTCCTGCCAGAGGGTCACTCTGTGCTGTCCACCCCCCTGAGGCCAGCCGTTGGCCAACCTGCCCCCTTTCTCTGACAGTATATCCTTGACTGTGATACCATCAACACCCTGCCTGACATTGTCTTCACCATCAACGGTATCAACTACCCAGTGCCAGCCAGCGCCTACATAAAGAAGGTGAGAGGCCTCCAGCCAGGGCATTGGTCTTCAAATCATCCTTGGGCTGCAGCTGGAAGGGAGCGTCCCCTGGTGGTTAAACTATGTCATTACACAGTGGCACAAGGCTTAGGGACGAAGATGGGGGACACTGTGGCCTCCAGGGAGCTTCAGTTTAGTCAGGACATTCCAGTGGGTCAGCTGGGAAGGTCCGCTAGCTCCAAAACTGTCCTGGTTCGGATGATAGATTATATGGCCACCCGGCCTAGGCCCTACTTTGGAGGACAGGGTACTCTTCCAAACAAGCACCCACCCGTGTTTCTGTCCTCTGTAGGCTCACGAACACATCTGCTTCAGCAACTTTGAACAAGGCGTAAACAACCTGTCTGACACTGAGATCTGGGTCCTGGGAGACGTTTTCCTGAGACTGTATTTCTCCGTGTTCGATCGGGAGAACAACAGGGTTGGCCTGGCTCCTGCTGTCTAAGTGCTGAGGCTGGGAGGCCTCCTCAAACGCAGACCCACACCGCATCAGGGATTCATATCCAGGTTGCTGGCCCTGGGCCGTTTGGTGCTCTGGAAAGCCTTTTCTTGGTGGAATAATAAAAGCTTTCATTTGCAGTGGTGCTGATGTTCACGGTGGCTTCTGTCTGGGTGGGGAGGTGTGTTGGAATGAAGCAAGACTCCAAAATCTAGTGCCCATCACAGTGAAAGAAGCTCCAACTGGCTGGAATGAAGAAAGACTGGAGGCAGGACCCTAGGGTGGGTGTAGAACCAAACAGGTCCAAAGAGCCCAGTGACTTGACCCAAGAACTCAAAAGATGCCCAGCTCCCTCGTTTCCTCCCTCCTTCTCTTCTCTCATCTTTAATCCTCCGCCCTCTCAGACATCTACTTAAGGTCAGACACTTTCTCCTTGCCTTCTCTAAGGTTGTCCATCCTTAAAGGATCTGAACAGGTAGAAAACAACTCAGAAAATACCAGGATACCGGAGAGCACTCTTATTGGTTCACTTTGAGTCATGTGTTTGGTCCTGGACCAACCACCACCATGGACAGACAGTGTGGGATACTATGATTGGCTCTTCTTAGTCATATGGCCTTTGCCTGGGGCCAGAAGGTCCTTGACAGTTTCCTCTAGAATCACATAACTGAACCCAGCCAAAGAAGTCCCCAAAAGAAGGCAGTCCATGAGACTCTTATCTCCTATTACTAGTAAAAAAGCTGAAAGTGGAGCTGTGGTTCAAGTGATAGAGCACCAGCCCTGAGTAAAAAAACCTAAGGGACAGTGCCAAGGCCCTGAGTTCAATCCCTAATACACACACACACACACACACACACACACACACACACACACACAGAATTCTAAGTAGGGTGTACTGGTGCACCTGCCATCCCTGTGCTCAGCAGACTGAGGCAAGAAGATCTCCAGACCAGCCTGGAGCTCCGTAGTGAATTTGAGGCACTCCTGAACAACATAATGAGATCTTGTCTCAAAAACACAAAACATTACACAATAGATTCTATTCTTCCCCACTTGAAAGTGGCCTTGTGCTCAGAGGGAGCGGTAGTGAGGCCCTTTAAACCTGAATGTCCCCCGCCCCCTCAGCTCCTGGGGTGTGGGAGATAAAGCAGTAAAGCACACCACCAGTGTTCTGCCACCCACATCTGCAACAGATACCATGTGGGTACCAAGCCCTTCCCACCCCACGAATTCCCAGCATGGCCCTTCTGTGGGGCTGAGATCTGGAGGATTATGGTTCAAAGCCAGCATGGACAGAACAATCTGAGAGACTCCATCTTCAGTCTTGAATCCAATACTGGATCAGAAATAAGCAATCTCAAAAAAGTGGGGGAGGGGATACTTTGGGGGCAGAGGAGAAAAGATACTTGGAGGCAACCTGAGAATGTTGACTATGTGCTGTATGTAACTTAATGATATCGGCTAGGGGTGGTCACTCATGCCTGTAATCCTGGCTACCGAGGAAGCAGAGATAAGGGGGATTATGGCTCCAAGCAAAAAATTATTGCGATTCCATCTCAATGAATAAGTGGTAGAATACATCTGTGACGTCAGTTCCGCAAGGTGAATAGGAGAGCAGTCCAAGGCACTGGAAAAAAAGAGAGAGTACTTGAAAAATAACTAAAGCAAAAAATAGCCGGAAGGGGGCATAACTCAAGTAGGAGAGCACCTGCCTGGCAAGTGCCAAGTCCTAAATTCAAACTCGAGTGTTTCTACGAATGTTCAGTTCTCTGAGTGTGTTTGTTGTGTATATGTGTACACACATTGTGAGTGGACGGGGATGTGTTCGTTCTCTGGAGACACAAAAATTCAGAAGGGTCATGACACAGATCTGAAGGGACAAAGGTGAACAAATACAGCAGTGGTAATCACTAGATGCTATGTTGAAAATGAACTATAAAATTTGTGGGTAGAGACGGGAGGGGAAAACAGAGAGAGCGAGGGAAGAAGTGACATTGTCCTAAAGAAATGTACTCCTTCACCCCTCTGTAGATCACCTTTAAAATAACAATAAAGAAGAACAAAAGGAAGAAAAAGAAAAAAAGAAGGGTCATGGTGCCTGCAACTGATTCTATCATTCACTCAAAACATTCATAATATGTATGCACCAGGCACTGGTGGCTCACGCCTGTAATCCTAGCTACTTAGGAGGCTGAGATCTGAAGATCATGGTTCAAAGCCAACCTGGGCAGGAAAATCTGTGAAACTCTTACCTCCAATAAACCCCAGAAAACTAGAAGTGGCGCTGTGGCTCAAGTGGTAGAGCGCTAGCCTTGAAGAGGCTCAGGGACAGTGCTCAGGCCCAGAGTTCAAGCCCCATGACCAACAAAAAAAAAAGTACATATGTGTGCTGGGGTGTGATTTCAATCATTGTAGAGTAATAATAAAGTGTGTGTGTGTGTGTGTGTGTCTGTGTCTGTGTCTGTGTGTGTGTAGAGAAACCTCTCCCAGTCAGTTATAAAGAATAGATAAATCTCAGGATGTAAACATGAAATTTGTTGTTTCATTCTTAGGATTTGTTTTCTATAGACCTTTAATATTTTCAAAATACAAAAACTTAAACCTAGCCAGGCACCAGTGGCTCACACCTGTTATCCTAGCTACTCAGGAGGCTGAGATCTGAGGATCAGGGTTCAAAGCCAGTCAGGCAGGTAACTAGGTGAGACTCTTATCTCCAATAAACCACCAGAAAACCAGAAGTGGCACTGTGGCTCAAGTGGTAGAGCGCTAGCCTCGAGCTGAAGAGCTCAGGGGCAGTGCCCAGGCCTAGAGTTCAATCCCCATAACCAACAACAACAAAACAAGTTAAACCTCAGTTAAGCCAGGTGCTCATGCCAGTAATCCTAGCTATTCTGGAGGCTGAGTTCTTAGGATGGAAATTCAAAGACAGTCAGGGGCAGGGAAGTTCATGAGACTCTTATCTCCAATTAACTACCCCCCCCAAAAAAAGCTAGAAGTGGAGCCTGTGGTTGAAAGTAGTAGAGTACTTGCCTTGATCAAAAGAACTCAGGGACAGCACTCAGGCCCTGAGTTCAAGCCCCACTACTTACCAAAAAAAAATAAAAAATAAAAAAATAACTTTAGTTAAGTGGCTTCATGCTAAGACAAATGAAAGGGACGTTTTAAAGGAAAGTGAAAACAGGGGTTATACCATTTTCACCGTATTGATGTTGGTATAATTTGTGGAGGGGAAGGGAAAAAACAAATTGTTTAAACAGGGATACAGGTGGACCCATTGCAACAATGAGATGTACAAGATGCTATGTCGAAAAACAAACTTTACAACTGTGGCGGTGGGGGAGGGGGGGAATGGGAGGGCAGGGATGGGAAAGGGAAACAAAGGAGGAGGTAATGATGCTTGATAAGAAATGTACTCTAACCCCATGCTGCTGATCACATGTATGGTGTATATGTGGACACTGTTATATGTTATAGACCGTGATAGAGAATTTGCTCCAGGAAAGTTAGAATGAGTTTGTGACTTTAAATGAGCATCATTATCCCACAATATTGTGAAATTTGGGAAATTATGTAATCTCTTAATTACAACTTTAAAAAAACCAGAAAACTAGAAGTGGCATTATGGCTCAAGTGGTAGAGCATGAGCCTTGAGCTGAATTGTTCAGGGACAGCTCCCAGGCCTAGAGCTCAAGCCCCACCACTGACAAATGAGAGAAAGAGACAGAGAGACAGAGAGACAGAGAGAGAGACAGAGAGAGAGAGAGATCTTTCATGCGATGGTTTCTAACATATTGATAAGAGTATGTCTTTGTTGCCTTGTATATCCCTCCCCCATGGTACAACCCCTGCTTTCACTATATATAATGTTGGTATATGTGGAGGGGAAGGGAAAAAACAAATTGTTAAAACAGGGATACAGGAGGACCCATTGCAACAACGAGATGTTCAAGTTGTTATGTCGAAAAAACGAACTTTACAACTTTGGTGGGAGGATGGGAAGGGATGGGAAGGGGAAACAAAGGAGGAGGCTACAATGCTTGATAAGAAATGTACTCATTATCTTGCCCATGTAATTGTAACCCCTCTGTACAGTATTTTCACAATAAAATATATTTTAAAAAAAGAAATGTATTCATTACCTTGCTCAGGTAATTGTAACCCCTCTGTACGGTATTTTCACAATAAAAAAAAAATCAACTCCAGTAAATAAAAATAAATAAATAAAAGTGAAGTTAGAAAGGAGACATTCTGAGCGACTCATTTCTCATGGCATGTGGCGGAGTTTTGACATGGAACCAGGTCAGCTCCTTTTCCTTCCACAGTCAGAGCAAGCCCAACTCATGCCTGCAACTGGAGGTATGGTCCAAGTGATAGCGTGCCGACTATGAGCAAGAATGTGAGGCCCTGAGTTCAAGCCCTAGGGCTGGTGAAGGGAAAGAAAGAGAGGGGGAGGGAGGGGCAAGAGGAGAGGAGGAGGAGAAAGAGAGGAGATCTGAGCAGAGAAGAGGAGAGGTCTAGAAGGCTCTTCAAAGTCACCCACTGTGGAGCAGGATCTGAACACAGGCTGACTCCTGGTCATCTCTCTCTCAGTTGTTTTCACTCATGCTTTTTTCTGTGCCCAGAGGGAGGCTCAGGCAGGTGCCGTGGAGAAGGCTGTGGCCTGGGGCTCACCGTGTGCTGCACGTGGTCAGGTACTGGCTTAGGGGACAAGTAAGTCACAGGACACAGGGCAGGACAGGGGAGCTGGCCCTGAAGGCTGGCAGGTGCCAGCCTCCCCCCTCTCCCATCCAGAGTCCTTCTGTGGGGACCAGCCCTGCCTTGAGCCCTGTGCCCTGTGCCCTGTGCCCTGTGCCCTGTGCGTGTCTAACAGTCTGGCCTCCTGCCCGATTCCGCCCATGGTGTCCCCTCCCCTTGTCCCTCTAGGCTTCCTGTCCCGCTGACTCAATGTTCCCTCTGGGTCCTGCACCCCAGCCCATCCTTCCTTGCCCAGGCCCTGCACTGAGGCCTTCTGTCCAACCTAAGAGAGAAGCCCAGTAAGGAGGGCCCTGTACCCCAAAACAAGAGAGGGCTGCCCCACCAGACACTTCAAATGGCCAGGACAGCACGCTGCTCTACCCAGCTCGGCTGATGGCATTGAAGTCGGAATGGACGCCCTCCCTCTGTGACCGAGTCCACCCTCACGGGGCCCGCGGCAGGCCCCACCCCATCCCAGGGCTGAGGGGTGACAGGGCAGGCTGGGGTCCCGGGCTCCTGCTGAGGCAGAGCAGCTCCCCCAAGCCCAGACACCTCCTCTGCCTGTACTCAGATCAAAACCCTCTTCAGGGCGGAAGTCAGTGCAGCCTGCGTTTCGCATGGTGGAGGACCCGGGTTCCATTCCTGGCCCCCAAACACAAACAAGTGAGAAAACCTCCCCCCAGGCGTGACGGGTGAACTATGGTTAACTACCCACTCCGCGTTGGCGCCATCCTAAGATCAGATGCTTATGACAGGGAGTCTGGAAGGAGCGAATCTGAGCCCAGGCAGGAACATGGTCCTGGGGTCATTGCACCTTCCAGGTATGGCCAAGGCAGCTCAGATGCCTCCTCCTCCTCCAGGATGGCCTCCCAGATGTCCTCCGAACACGAGCTCAAGTTGACCCCATCTCCTTCCATTTTCTGAGCTATGACATGAAGCCACAGAGTAAGTAACTTATCAATCACAGCTATTGGTTCGGCTCTCCCCTCTGGAGTATGGGAAGTCCAAGATTGAGGAGATTTGTCTGGAGAGACAGGTCAGACCATGCCAGAGCAGAAAAGGGGGCATGCCCAAGACAGAGCACAGGAAAGGAAGAGCCAAATCCATCCCTTTTATCAGAACCCACCCTCTAAGTAACTAACCCACTCCCCTGAGGGCAACATTAGTTCATCAGGATGAAACTCTCTCACAGTCTGGTCAGTGCTCCAGTCTAAACACTTAAGATAAAATTAGTTGCATCATGACATTTAACCTGTCTCCTCTGTGTGTGTGTACACACACACACACACACACACCAGTAGTAAGGTTTAAATTCAAGGCCTGGGCACTGTCCCTATCTTCTTCGCTCAAGGCTGGCACTCTACCACTTAAACCACATCTCTTTTTCCACTTTTTGCTGGTTAGTTGGAGATAGGAACCTTAAGGACTTTTCTGCCTGGGCTGGCTTTGAACCATGATCCTCAGGTCTCAGCCTCCCGAGTAGCTGGGATTACAGGTGTGAGCCACTGGGGCTCAACTCATCACGCTTTGTTCCTTGCTGTCCTTCGCAGCCGTTACTATCTTGCTCTGCTTTCCAGTGTGGGCTGGGGCTGCCTCCATCCTCTCTCCCTTCTCCCACCCACTCCCAACCTGACTTCTGTTGCTTCTACTACATCTCCACTCTGTCTAGGACCACGGCCTGCCAGTGCCTCTCCAGCAGTGAGGGAGGTTGGCGTATCTGGGGTATTCAGGTGCACATCTGAGGGAAGAGGAGAAGGCACACAATCATGGGACACGGGTGGAACAGTGCAGCAACGGAGCCACAGGCTGCCCTGGACATTGATGAAAGTGAACGGAGATGGGAGGGAGGGAATGGGAGAGAAGGAGGGAACAGATGATACTTAGCACAAGGAAAGAAATGTACTTGGGGTTGAGAAGGTGGCTCAGTGGTAGAGCGCTTGCCTCGCATGCATCAGGCCCTGGGTTCAATTCCTCAGTACCACATAAACAGAAAAAGCTGGAAGTGGCACTATGGCTCAAGTGGTAGAGCGCTTGCCTTGAGCTGAAGAGCTGAGGGACAGCACCCAGGCCCAGAGTTCAAGCCCCATGACCGGCAAAAAGAAAAAAGAAAGAAAGATATGTATGGAAAGGTAACCCCACTGTAAATCACCTCTAAAACAACAAAAAAGTAATTTAACATAAAACGTATAGATGGCAAGTCATTTAACCTGTTCTAGATTTTCATGTAAACAGTACCAGCGAGTATCTACTCTTATTTAACTCAGCGTGATTGTTTCTTGAGACTAATTTATGTCATGGATATGAGTAGTTGAGTCTTTTCTTTTAGTTGTGGGGCTTGAACTCTGGGCCTGGGCACTGTCCCTCAGCTCTGCAGCTCAAGGCAAGGGCTCTACCAACTTGAGCCACAGCATCACTTCCAGTTTTCTGGTGGTTAATTGGAGATAAGAGTCTCACAGACTTTCCTGCCTGGGCTGGCTTTGAACTGCGATCCTCAGATCTCAGCCTCCTGAGTAGCTAGGATTATAGGCGTGAGCCACCGGCACCCGGCTAGTTCAGTCTTTTCTTGCCAAACACTATTCTTTATGTGAAAATTCCAGTTGTTCCACATTTTTACCATCATGTGGAATTACTATTATTATTAGTCGTAGTAGTATTTTACTTTATGCATCTGAATGCATATATAGTGGGTGACTTACAGGGGTTTTAATAGGCATTTCCTCATTTATTAAGGATCTGACCACTTTTCCATGTTATTCTTTGTCAAGTAGATATCCGAGCATTTTGCCCATATCTTATTATATCATTTACTGTTTATAATAAAAGTTTTATACATTAAAAAATTAGGGAGGCTGGAGTCCAGGACACTGGTCACAGCTCACCACGTTGGGTCTTTGCATAAGCACATTCTTGTCCTCAGGACCCTCAGCCTCGGGGCCTCCCGACTGTCCCCAGAGGGCTGGGCCACTATCCCCAGCCTCCCTCCTCAAGTGCCTCCAGATTCAGCATTATCAGGGATTCAGCAGGCTTTTTAGGGAGGTGTGGGGGAGAGGTCTGGGTTTTCCAATTATTTTATCATGGTAAAACACATTGAACATGCAATTGAATCATTGTAAGAGTACGACTCCAGGGGATGGAGGCTGCTGAGACACCAGGCCTTGGGATATGGGGATCAGAAACAATCTCTCGATTAAAAAGCACAATTCAAGAAGCTGAATGGAGCCGGGCACCGGTGGCTCATGCCTGTAGTCCTAGCTACTTAGGAGGCTGAGAGCTGAAAATGGCGGTTCAAAGCCAGCCCAGATAGAAAAGTCTGTGAAACTTTTCTCCAATGAACCAGCAAAAGAAAAAAAAAGAAAAGAAAAGGCCAGATGTGGAGCTGTGGCTCAAGTAGTAGAGCCTTGCGTGAAAAAGCCAAGGGGCAGTGCCTTGGCCCTGAGCTCAAGCCCCAGTCCCAGCACAAAAACAAACAAACAACAAAAACAAAAGGATCCTGATAGGCTTTTTCTCCTCCCATCCCACATTCTAACGTATACTGGGTAA
Source organism: Dipodomys ordii (assembly GCF_000151885.1). NCBI lineage: Eukaryota > Metazoa > Chordata > Mammalia > Rodentia > Heteromyidae > Dipodomys > Dipodomys ordii. The sequence continues at coordinate 1,554,645 of NW_012267333.1, read as the reverse complement.
ACACCCCCCAGACTTAATCCAGACCATGGATACATTCTGAGAACTGAATAAAGATCTTTCTTTCTTTCCTTTCTTTCTTTCGTTCTTCCTTCCTTTCTTTCTTTCTTTCCAAAACACTCTTTTTTAGAAAACCCATCTGATCTAGTCCCTTCCCTTGGTATTCAAAAAAAAAAAAAAAAGCTCATTAAAAGTGACACAAAACAGAACTTATATTGCCAGGACCTTCGATACAAATGCCTCCAGGCTGGATGGATAACATCTGGGTAACAGCATGATGGAGCAGGTGCGGGACCAAGAACAGCACCTGCTCATCTAACACCTTGTCCTACTTTCTCAGGCATAAATACTGGGATGGAAAAGCCACTTGCTGTGTCCTGCTCAGGCAGCCGCGGCTCCCCTGAGACGTGTCACCTCGTGTCTCCTCCTGACGTGTTTGGCTGCATCGGCCAACACGGTCTTGCAGAGTCTCGAGTTCAGGCCTGCTCCCTTTGGGGATTTCTCGGACCACCACCTGTGCCCGGACCACGATCTCAGCTTTGGATGCTAAATGTGGATCGTGAGCTGATCTTTCTTCTCTCCCGAGGAAGATTTAAGGTAAGGGCCCACATATTGCTCCATCCCTAGAGCTTACTGCTTTAACCTTTGTCTTCTGTGCATGCTACTCTGCTCGCACCTCATCTGTCCAGTCTGCTTTGTTGTCTGAGTGTTTTCTCCTTTCTGAGATCAAAAGCCAAAACTGTTCTACCCCTTGGATACAAGTGTTTAAGGTTCATGAGAGGCTGAGTGTGGTAGCACATAGCTGTAAGACCTAGCCACTTGTGAGACAGAAATAAGGAAGACTATAGTTTGAGGCCAGCTTAGGCAAAAGGTTAGCAAGACTTCATCTCAAAAAACAAGCTAAGCCAGGCACCAGTAGCTCACGCCTATAATCCTAGTTACTCAGGAGGCTGAGATCTGAGGATTGTGGTTTAAAGCCAGCCTGGGCAGGAAAGTCCATGAGACTCTTATCTCTAATTAACCACTAGAAAACCAGAAGTGGTGCTGTGGCGCAAGTGGTAGGACATTGTTCTTAAGCTGCAGAGCTGAAGGACAGCACCCAGGCCCAGAGTTCAAGCCCCACAACTGACTCAAAAAAAAAAAAAAAGCTAACTGTGGTATATACCTTACCTACACAATAGGTATAAGTAAGAGTATCATGTCCAAGGCTGACATGAGAAAAACAAACTATCTGATAATGACTAAAACAAAAAGAGTTAAAGAAATGGCTCAAGTAGTAAAGTGTTTGCTTAGCAAATGCAAGGCCCTGCGTTCAAACCTCTAGTACTTATCTCCAAATAATCAGAGAGATCTTGAATATATCACCAAATGATGTACCTCAAGGTCGTAGAAAAACAAGAACAAGCCAGTCAAGAAATTCATAGATAAAAGAAAAAATAAAGGTAATAAAGACTGGAGTTAAAATTAATGAAACAAAAACTAAGAGAATAATACAACGGATCAATAAAACTAAGAGTTGGTTCTTTGACAGAATAGGCAAGAATGACAAGCTCTTAAATTACCAAATGAAAAAGTGGAAAGACTCAAATTATGCCAGGCACCGGTGGCTCATGCCTGTAATCCTAGCTATTCAGGAGGCTGAGATCTGAGGATCAGAGTTCAGAGCCAGCCAGGGGAAGGAAAGTCTGTGAGCCTCTTCAATTAACCACCAAAGAGCTGTAAGTGGGGCTGTGGATCAAGTGGCAGAGCACTGTCCTTGAGCATCAAAATCTCAGGGACAGTGCCCAGGCCCTGCGTGCAAGCATCAGTATCAGCACAGAAACAAACACCTCCCAACAAAGAAAAGCCTAGGACCAAATGGATTAATGCCTGAATCCTATAGGTCTTTAAAACAGGACTTCCACCAACATTCCTCAAAGTATTCCATAAAATACAAAGAGATGAAATGCTTCGAAGCTGGATAAGGATACAGGAGGAAAGGAAAGCTACAGATCAGACTTCCTTGACAAATATGGATGCAAATGTCCTCAACAAAATGCTTGCTAACTCAAGCTGGACATGGTGGCTCACACCTGTAATCCTAGCTTCTAAGGAGGCTGCAATCTGAAAATCTGTTAGGAGGCAGCCCAGATGGACAAATCTATTAAACTCTTCTTCTCAATCAACTAGCAAAGGCGGCAGAGATGAAAGTCACTAAAATGGTTTCAAGCTCTAATACCAGCACAAAACCCAAAAAGCAAACAACTTTGCAAAGCCCTGTTCATCCACTTGAGCCACGTCCCTAGTCCTTTAGCTATTTCTCTGTTTTTTGGATAGGGTCTCACACTAACTTCGCTCAGGCTGGCCTCAAACTTTGCTCCTCCTCCTACCACTTCCCAAATAGCTGGGATTACAGGTGTGCACCACCACACCCAGCCCGAGGCCACGGTTTTTAGTATCCCACCAGAGGGCTCCTCAGGTTGTTACTGAGGTTGATGGAAAAAGGCCAATGTTACCAGCCCTCTAGCCTCATTCTGGGCTCTATCGCCCCCAAGTTGTCTATCTCTACCCTTACTTGTCATTCTACCCCCAGCTTCTCCTCCAGCTACTCAACCCCTTAACTCTTGTAAGGGAAAGAGTTAAGTCCCACTGCTGTGGCAACTCTTGGCACAGCCATATACCATCCAAGCTCTAGTAATAACACATGCCTTTATGGGAAACAGCTGCAGCAGAGACAAACAGTAAGTGTTGATCTGCCTGTCTCTCTGACAGACTTGGTATGAAGCAAAGTTAAACGAAGATGCTTCCGGGGATCCTGAAAACTTCATAGGTGAGTTTCAATCATTCACTCCTTCTTTGGCTCTAGCCAGAGCAGATTTACACGTTGTACTGTCATGCTAGGTAGGAGGTTGGTTGGTGGTGGTGGTGACTCAAGCCTGTGGGCGGTGAGTGAAATCTATTGGACTGTTGCAGTACTAAATGTTGACCCTAGGTGGTGGTGTCAGCCTGGAACTACTCACTTGAAACTGAAGAAATAATATATATGTTGTATGAAGGGAATAAAAAATTAATGAGCAAGCTTGTCAGTTATGACAAGATTAATCACTCAGTCTAAAGATGAGACCCCCATATGTGTTTTGGAACAGATTAACGGAGAACCTGAGGAAGTAATATTAACTCCAGGGCCTTAACAAATATGCCTGGGAACTGCATTTATTAGCCAATCCACCACAAATATCCATCATGAGTTATGACCATAAATTCCAATTGATCTGTTACTCAATTTGGCCTTTGGGGTCTTCAACAATTGAGTCACAATGAAAGAATGACTAAGAGTTGGGAGACAGCAATTACTGGCCAAAGAGGAAGTCTGTCTCTTGACTTTAGGAAGAAAATTCCCTCCTAAAGAAATGCTCCTCATTGGACACCAGTGGCTCACACCTGTAATCCCAGCTACTCAGGAAGCTGAGCTCTGAGGATCGTGGTTTGAAGCCAATCTGGGCAGGAAAGTCTGTGAGACTCTCCTCTCCAATTAAGCATCAGAAACCCGGAAGTGGAGCTGTGGCTCAAAGTAGTAGAGTGCTAGCCTTGAGAAAAAGAGCTCAGGGGCAGTGCCCTAAGTTCAAGCCCCACAAATGACAAAAAATAAAAAAGAGAGAAAAAGACAAGAAATACTCCTCAAGGAAAATTCTAAGAACACAGAGCTAAATGAAATGATTCTAAAGCACAGAAGGGAAATGTTATGACCATAGCTAGCCAAACCGCTGGAGTGCTGACTGCTCCACAAAGGGGTGGAAGAGACCAGGGTTATACCTCTCTGTAAGGAGAGAAGCCAACAGAGGAAGGCACCTCCTTCATTTTTCAGAGAGGAAAGTTCTGGAGGACTGAAGATGCCTGAGCCCTCCTCCTAATTAAGCCCCTACTAGTCAACTACCAAGAACATAGGAAGCACTTCAGGTAGTTCCCAAGCTAGCAGGTAAATTGATAACTTTCCTTTAGATATTGGGGCTCACTGCTCTGCCTTGACTGAGTTCTCCAGATAACATGTGTGTGACACGCATGTGCACATATGTGTATGTGGGTATGCACACCAGTACTGGAGCTTGAACTTGGCTTTGAACCCTCACTTACCTTTTTTTGCTTATGGCTTGAGCCATCCATGCCCCCGGTCTGTATTTTTGCTGGTTCGTTGGAGATGAGTCTGGTGGTTTTGTGCTTCAGGCCCCAGTGGCCATTTGGAAATAATGACGGTAATTGACAAGTAGTAATTCTCTGGTAAAACATGGGCCCAAAGTTGTATCTTTATTATAAGTTGTCTGGATGCTTTGTAAGGGTCACCAAACATCAGGTTCCTAGCCAGACGCCAGGACTCATGTCTGAAATTCTAGATACTCAGGAGATTGGGATCTAAGGATGGATGATCAAAGCTAGCCCTGAGCAGACAAACCCAAGAAACTCTTATCTCCAACTAACTAGCAAAAAGCTGGAAGTGGAGGTATGGTTCAAGTGGTAGAGACCAGCCTTGAGTGAAAAGCCAAACAAGAGAGAGTGTAAGGTCCTAAGTTCAAGCCCCAGAACCAGCACACAGAAAGAAAGAAAATGACTGTTAAAAAAAAAACAGTGTAAAAAAGACTCAAGTGGTAGAGCACCTGCTTAGTAATCATAGGAGTCATGAGTTCAAACCTCAGGACTACCAAAAAATAAAATAGGCACAACCAACAGATGAACTTTTATCTGGATGGAAAGGATAATATACAGTCCTCAGCACCCCTACACCTGTAAGTGTACCCAGCACACCTTCGGGTTCATACATCCAGAATCAAACCTTTGTCTCTCCAATTTCAATCTCAGCTTTCAGATTCACCCATACCTGAGAGATTCGGTAATTCAACACTTAACTAAACCTCTGGGAGATTTTTCAAGAGACAGAAGACAACATAACAAGATCACTCCGGTGGTTCGACGACAACTTTGGCCTTCTTGACACTTCTTACACTCATCATTTTCCTTGGGCGTTGACAAACTCAGCTGTGGGTTCGCCCATTCCCTTGACAGCTGTGTGCCATTTCCAGCTCACTGAGGTAGACATGGCATTCTTAGTCTCATTCTGGTCACTTCCGTCAGGTCTGAACCCTCCCTTCAGCCCCAAAATGTCTAAACTGCTGGTTTGCCTCCTCTTACTCTTTATTCCTTCTGTCCATACGACATCCAATTCCTTTTTGGAATGGGCTCAGAATTATGCAAGCCAGGTCAATAAGAGTAACTGCTGGATTTGTGGCATGTTACCCATTTCCAGCACATCTGGTTTGCCCTGGTGGGTATCCCCACTCCAGGGGTCTGACTGGGTCCGCCTGCAAGAGTTCATAGATCAGGCCAGAGTCAATAACAGTTTTCTCAATGGTGTAACTAGATACAATGTCTCAGAATGGCCCATTGCAGGAACTATGCACCAACCAGGGCACAACAAATCATTTGACTTGTTAACCACCATTAAGGAAAGTTTAGAGTATATGCCTTCCCAGATGTCGGGAAGTCAAGAATCAGGACAAATACAGTCCAGAAATAAAGAAGAATCACTACAACCACCAGCCCCAAATGAAAAACATCATCGGTTCTATGAGGGGTTTTACCAGATTTGGGATCAGTATATGTGGGTGACTCCCATTATCGGCCAGTTAAATCAAAAGGCTCCACTGTGCTGGGAGCAGCGCAATCACACGCTTGATAACTGGGAGAACGCCACTAGGAAAATGGGCTGGATCCCCGAGTCAGACTGTGAAAGAGTAATTGTCCTCCAGGCCACTGACTGGTTCGCTTCCAACTGGATCGAACCATATAACACCTCTTTGGCGGTCCGTTGGGGGGCCCCTAATGGTACGAAATGGTTATGTGGGGACAATATGTGGCCATGGCTGCCCCCAGGCTGGATAGGCCGGTGCACCATTGGCTTTCCTTGGGTACAAGGACGATGGATACCAACTTTAGAAAAGCCTGCTAATTTGATGATCTTAAAACAGAGGTGGACTCGAGCTGTCTTTAAGTGGTACGACCATCTGGCAAACATTATTCCCACTGTAGGGTTGGAGAATGTCATGTGGCATATAGAATCTCTGACCAAATTTACTCAAAAAGCCTTGAATGACACCGCCCACGGGATCTCTTTGCTCAACTCGGAAATGAAACTGATGAGGCAAGCAGTCCTCCAAAACCGAATGGCCTTGGACATTCTCACCGCCGCTGAGGGAGGCACCTGCGCCATCATCAAATCCGAATGTTGCGTCTACATCCCAGACTACTCAGCCAACGTCTCCGAAATCCTTCAAGACCTTTCTTCCCAAATCAACTCGATGTCCGATTCCTCCCCGAGTCTTAACGATCTTCTGAAATCATGGGGTTTTGATGGTTCATGGTGGAAGAAGTTGCTGTTTGGTCTTGCAGTATTTGTATGTGGAGGAATAGTACTTTTCTGTGCAGTCAACTGTGTCTGTGGGCTCTGTTCTTCTCTAATGTCTCAAATGGCTTCTTGTCCAATGAGGTGGCAAGGGACCTACTGGGTGTCACCTGATCGTGGTAAGGCACAAGCTGAGCACCCCAACTCATCCCTTAATCTGCCAGTATACAATTTACAGACATTTAGGCAAGACCAACGCCCAATGTCAGCTTGAAGAAGCTATAAGAAAACGGACCTGCGTCCCTCAGCATCCCTGCAGGTGAGAGATGAAAATAATTTGGAGAGAAAATAAGGCAGATTAGAGACTAAGGAACTTGAAGCATGGGAATGAGAAGCCTGTAACTTTAAAAAAATAAATAAACATTAGGTTATGGGACAGCGGGATTGGGAGCTCCTCTTTTCTGCCCCCCAGTCTCACTCCCCTATTACAGGTACAACCTACACTGGCTTAATCCAGATTATTGTATTTTGTGATCTGAATAAATATATCATTTTTAAATTAAAAAATGCTTGCCTTTAGAAAACTACCTTGTACAGTCTCTTCTTTTGGTACAAGAAATACACATTAAGTGAACTATGCAACTTTGTGGACAGGGATGGGAGGTGTAAACTGAGGGAAAGTGAAGAAAGGAGTGACATTGGCCAAAAAGAAATGTACTCATGCCGGGCATATGGCTCATGCCTGTAATCCTAGCTATTCAGAAGACTGAGATCTGAGGATTGAGGTTCAAAGCCAGCCTGGGTAGGAAAGTCTGTGAGACTCTTATCTGCAATTAACTACCAGAGCTGTGGCTCAGATTGATAGAGTGTTAGCCTTGAGCAGAAAAGCTTAGGGACAGCGCCTAGGCCCTTCAAGCTCCACAACCAACAAAAAAATAAAAGAAAAAAGAACAGAAAAAGAAAAAGAGCGACAGAGAGAAATGTACTCATTACCTTATTTATGAAATAGCAACCTCTCTTTACCACAATAGTGATAACAAAAATAATAACAAATTAAAAAAAAATAGCTGGACAAACCAGGTGCCGTGGCTCATGCCTGTAATCCTAGCTACTCAGGAGGCTGAGATCTCAGGATCATGGTTCAAAGCCAGCCCAGGTAGGAAAGTCCCCATCAGACTCTTATCTCCAATTAACCACCAGAAAACCAGAAGTAGCACTGTGGCTCAAGTGGCAGAGTGCTTGCCTTGAGCTGAAGAACATACCAACAGTGCCCAAGCCCAGAGTTCAAGCCCCATGACCAACAACAACAAAAAAAAATACCCCTGCTGGAAAAGTCACTTCGTGTGTCCTGCGCCTATACATGCATGCCTCAGCGATCTGGTGCATCTTTGGTCTTTCACTTTGCTAAATTAAACACTGTCAGTCTCTTACCCCATGTCTCAACCTGACATTCTTTTCTGTGTCACCTCAGGACTTGCAGGCCCATTCCCTCTGGGGACCTTCTCACACCCACCTTCTCAGACCACAATGACAGGATTCATAATTTCCTACAACCATCTCCATTCATTGTATTTTGTAACACTGACTTTCCCTTCCCTGTGCGTACTTTTTCCCTTTACTCATTCCTGAATCAGGGTGCTTGCCTTTTAGTTGTTGTTGAGTTTTGGACATTATATATTCTGGGTATTGCTCCCCTATCAGATACATAATTTGGATGTGTGTGTATGTGCGCGTGCCAGTACTGGGGCTTGAACTCAAGGCCTGAGCTTCATTGCTCAAGGCTAGAGCTCTACCACTTGAACCACAGCTCCACTTCCAGCTTTTCAGTGGTTATTGGAAATAAAACTCTCATGGACTTTCCTGTCCTCATTGGCTTTGCACCCTGATCCTCAGCTCTCAGCCTCCAGAGTAGCTGTGATGACAGGTGTGAGCTACTGGCACCCAGTCATTCTTTGGATACTGTTTGTGTATGTGTGGGTATGGTTTTTCAAAAATTTTCACCAAGTACAATTTATACTTTTTTTTTTCCATTTGTCACCTGTGCTCTGCCCCCACCCCAAGAAATCAATGTCAGGTTCCCCGGGGAACAACAATGGGGACAATGGGAAGGAAGACTGGCCCCAGGGCTTTGGTAAGAGCCATGCCCCAGATGCCAGGGCATCCCCACTCAGCCAGGAATGCAGGTGGAGGGGATAACACAGCAACCACATGTTGCTGTGACAATGACATATGGTCGCTTCTAGAAGTCTGAGTTTGTATTTGTGACCCTGGCCCCTAGCTCAGCACCTAGCAGGCAGCTCCTGTCTTCCTTCTTACAGTGGGGCTGGAGCTCACTGGCTGGACACACCACCCTTGGGAATGGCTTGTGATGGGGGCAACTTTATATCCACATTATCCTGCATGTGAAGTTTTCAGAAAAATTCCCAGAAACAGCTAGGTGCCAGTGTCTCCCACCTGTTATCCTAGCTACTCAAGAGGCTGAGATCTGAGGATACAGGTTTGAATCTAGCTTGGGCAAAGTCTGTGAGACTCTGTGTGTGTGTGTGTGTGTGTGTGTGTGTGTGTGTGTGCATGTGCATGTGCGTGTGTACACCAGTTTGGGACTTGAACTCAGGGCCTGGACTTTTTCACTCAAGGCTAACTCTCTACCACTTGAGCCACTGCACTACTTTTGGCTCTTTGGTGGTTTATTGGAGATAGGAGTCAGATCATTCCCTAGGCAACTGTCCATCTATGTCTGCCATATCCCAGTGTCACAGGTGATTGCCCAAGACATCTCCAAATCCAGTACCAGTGTGGTGCAGGCTCCTTTCTCCAGAGGGTGCTAAGGGAGGGAGGGGTCCTTTACCACCACCTGTCCGCCTGACCAATGTGTTCCCATCATTCTCTGGGGGCAACATGCAAATGAGCAGGGTGGAGATGCAAATGAGCAGGGCAAAGATGAAGGAAAACTGAGCCAATCTTTAATCAGGACACTTCAGGGAAGGATTCATGATGACTGATGGAACAATTTAGTGGGATGCCAGCCCCTAGTGGGTCTCCTCCAGGAGAGGCCAAGGCTCAGCAGCCCCAAACTTCTCGAAGGATGAGCCAGCCTGAGGTTCAGGGAGGACCCTGGCAGTCCACTCAGTTCTCAGCCCATTCCAAAAGCTTCTCAGGAACAAGGCCACATCTAGCCCAGGGGCTTCATTCCTATCAGAAGCCCCCCCCCCATCCAGCCCTGCACAACCCCCCACCCAACTGTTTTCGGTCCCCATGCCCAGGTACCAGGAGCTGTTTCAGACGGTAGATTCTTCATCTTCTCTTGAGAGCCCGGTGGTAGGCTGCTGGGGACCAAGATGGGTGGTGGCCACAAGGGCCACAGAGAGTCTGGAAGGCCTGAGGGGGATCGTGGGGGTCTCTGAGGAGCCATGGTCCATCATGGATTGTCCCAAAGTTTCAGTCAAGAGGTTGGCACGCAGAGGCCACCTGGATACCGTCTGGGCCCCAGAGGCAGAGAAGGAGCTCTCTGGAGCGGCAGGTGGCCCAAGAATCCCTAGAGAGGTTGGAGGTAGAGCGGAAGGTCCTGCAGGGACAGATGACCCTGAGGTGGACCAAGGGGGCCGGGAGGCCCCAGACTCCCCTGGAAAAGTGGCCCTTGGCCCCGGAGGGGAAGAAGCTGAGGCCTGGGCTTCAGGAGGCCCCGCGGGTAACGTCTGTGCATTGGACAGATTTGTTCTCAAGAGCAGCTGGAGGAAATGGAGTGCTGGCCTTGAAGGTGATGTTGGTGGGGGGCCCGGGCAGGAACTACAGTTGATGAGGACCTCAGTGTCTCCATGAAGGCTCTGAACAGCTTTGCTGCGCCCCAGGTCTCCCTGAGGGGAGAGCTCCTGCCTTTCTTCTGGAGGAAACGGGGCATCTAGAGGGAGGTGGGAAACAGAGGCACAAGGGTTCTCACAGGTGGCTGACAGGCTTTAGGACAGACACACTCAGCTCCTGCCACCAGAGACAGATAACCAAGAAAGAACTATGAATAGGGAGAGGCATTCACAGTGTGATTTCTCCAAGGTACAGAATTCCTTCCATATTCTCATCAGCAAAAGGAGTATCACAGTATCACTGACTGACAACTGAAGAAAGAGGCCTGAACTCCCACATCAAACTATGGGTTTCGCATGTTAATGGTGCATGAAAGAAAGGTAATAATTTGGAGTTTCTTTCTTTTCTAACAGGATGGGGCTTGAACTCAAGGCCTCACATTCCTGACTTGCTTACTCTGGCGCTCTACCACTTGAACTATGTCTTCAGTTCTAGTTTTTCATTGGTTATTTGGAGATAAGAGTCTCACTGATAGGGGCTGGGAAGGTGGCTCAGTGATAGAGCGCTTGCCTTGCATGCCTGAGGCCCTGGGTTCGATTCCTCAGCTCCACATAAGCAAAAAGAAAAAAGCCAGAAGTGGCGCTTTGGCTCAAGTGGTAGAGCACTAGCCTTGAGCTGAAGAGCTGAGGGACAGCGCCCAGGCCCAGAGTTCAGGCCCCACGACCGGACCCCCCAAAAAAAAAATTCTATCCAATGTCAGGTCTTGCCACCTTAAGCAAGTAAATAAATAAATTCTATTTTTTAAAACTTTTTTTTTGGACTTGGGGTGTAAGTCTGTAGTGGAGAGTTTTTCTAACAAGTGTAAAACCCTGAGTTCTACCCCCAGCACCACAAAAAATATAAATAAAAGTCTTAGCCTAGAGCTTAGCAGGAGAACATAAGAACTCAATACATGGGAGAAAAACAAGGGCAGGAAGAGGCAAAGCAAAAAAAGACAAAAAAGACAGGCTGAGGAAAAGCATGCTGGATCCCGTGAAGCACACTTGTAAAAATGGAAGCGATTGTGTTTTTAAGATCATCCAGAAGATGGCTACACAACTCTGTGAATATGTAAACAGTATGTTCACTTTCTTCCCCCCCCAACCCCCCCCCCGCCACCCTAGTGCTAGGATTTGAACTCAGGTCTCACTCACACTTCTGGCCAGGGGTTGGCCTCTAGACTGAGACCTTTCTGGGATTACAGGCAGGCACCAGCCCACTCAGCTTGTACTATGAGGTGGGCTTTGGCTAACTGCTTTTTCTTCCTAGGCCATGCCTCCAGCCGTGATCCTCCCATTGTGACCTTCCCACCTCTGCCTCCCCAAGTAGCTGCTGGAATTTCAGGCAGGGGAACAACCAGAATCTAGGAGATCAAGGCCAGTTTGGCAACATAAAGGATGAGGGTCGTTAACTGCCAACTATGAATGTGTGGTCTTGAATGAGCCACTCTTCCTCTCTGAGCCCAGATTTCTCCCCAAGTCCTGTGTCTCTGAGAGGAGCAAAGGAAAAAACAGAGATGATGAAATGCCAGGACACAGGGCCGCTTACCTGGGCAGGAGGAGCAGCAGTCCCCCGGGGGCAGGGCAGGGTCCATGCAGGCAGGGTGACAGGGGACCTTCTCACAGCTCACCTCTCCCAGCTGGGGAAATGAGACACTTGTGAGGAAGGCAGAACATCCCACCCACCCCAAAGCAGCAGCCCAACCCACAGGAAGTTGCCAGGAAAAAGGCAATGCCAACCATGGTTGGGTTCACTTCATCTGGACCTCCACAGAGACAGGGGAGATGTCCAGATGCAAAGGTGCTGTGGCAATTCATTAAAGATGAACAGAGGGCTGGGAAGGTGGCTCAGTGGTAGAGTGCTTGCCTAGCATGCATGAAGCCTTAGTAACACATAAACAGGAAAGACTGGAAGTGGTGCTGTGGCTCAGGTGGTAGAGCACTAGCCTTGAGCACAGAAAGGCTGAGATCTGAGGATCATGTTCAAAGACAGTCCAGGCAGGAAAGTTCATGATACTCTTATCTCCAATTATCCACCCAAAAGCCAGAAGGAGGACTGTGGCTCAAGTGGTAGAGCAACAGCTTTGAGTCAAAAAGCCAAGCAAGAATGTAAGGCTCTGAGTTCAAGCCTCAATACTGGCACACACACACACACACACACACACACACACACAGACATACAAAAGTTGAACTTAGGTCAGCTCAGAGGGTGTTGTGTGTAGCAAGCAACAGTCCCCCAGGGCCCCGGGCCTGCTCACCTGACACGTACACTGAGTACAGGGCTCATCATCCAAGGTGAACAGCTGGCCATTCATCACTTTCCTCCCCTCATAGTTGCAGTCTGCAGAGGCAGAGGAGACAGGCCATAAGAGCTGGGCTTGCCAGGGAGCCTCAGGTTCAGGGTGGCAGGGCCCACTCACCACGGCACACGGGGCAGCACTCGCCATCAGGATGGAAAGGGTAGGTGCAGGCAATGGGGCAGTCCACAGGTGAGCAGGCCACTGAACCCAGCTGCAGGACACAAAATGGACAAAGCCCTTTGCTGAACGCTGCCAGTGCAACCCTGGGGTATTGGTACCAAGGCCTATTCTGAGCTGGCAATGTCACATCATGGGAGATGGCCCGGGTAGAATAGGATGCAGGGTGGTACAGGGGAGGGGGGCAGGGACTTGAGGGTGGCCATGGTGACATAGAATCAGTTAGACTCCTTCCTTCTTAGAAGACACCTCACAAGGCCTGGCTTTAACCACGAGTTCATCTGTTAACAAGTACCTGTTGAGTAAGCATATAAACTGTCTAGGAAGGTTAAGCCTCAAAACCCCGAGAGAGGACTGGGCTGTGGTTCAGTGGTCCAGTACTTGCTGAACACAGGAGAAGACCTGGGTTCCATTCCAGGTACAATGAAAATACAAACAGAAACTAGGCAGGAAGAAAGAGCCTGTACTGGGCACTGGTGGCTTACACCTGTAATCCTAACTACTCAGGAGGCTGAGCTCTGAGGTTTGAAGCCAGGCCAGGTAGGAAAGTCCATGATACTCTTATCTCCCAATTAACCACCAAAAAGGTAAAAGTGGAAATGTGACTCAAAGTGGTACAGTGCTAGCCTTGAGCAAAAAACTCAGGGATAGTCCCCAGGCCATGACTTCAAGCCCCAAGACCGGCACACCCAAAAAGGAGCCTGATTTGGGCCTCAGTGGCTCATGCTTGTAATCCTAGCTACTCAGGAGGCTGAGAACTGAAGACTGCAGTTCAAAGCCAGCCCAGGTAGGAAAGTACATGAGACTCATATCTCCAATTAACCACCAAGAAGCTGGAAGTAGAACTGTGGCTCAAGTGGTAGAGTGCCAGCCTGGAGCAAAAATGTTAAGGGACAGTGCCCAGGTCCTGAGTTCAAGCCCCAGGACTAGCACACATGTGAGCATGCACAACAGCAGCAGCAGCTTGAAGCAAAGCTCCCTGAGTTACAGGGCTGTGAACTCACAGTAGCACTCAGAGGCCACAGCCATGTTCATGGTTTCTTAATCTTTCTGTAGACCGTGTCCTTTTGTGTGCATGTACACAGTGAAGGCAGACTGACAACCAGAGATGTGCCACCACTGCCAGCAGAGCAGTCCCATCTGACATTAAGCTTCAGCATGACAAGCAGTGGGACTTTCCAATTTCATTTTTCCAAATACTCAATCACACCTAATAGGCTTTCTCACACTGAGACAGGATGGTTAAAGGGTACATGTGCAAATCCTGCAGTGAACCTGAAATGCCAGGGCTCAGTTCCAGGCACTGTGATTAATTTGTATCTGTACCCTGGTTCTCTAACTTAGAAAGAATTCTCCAATGGATTCTCTAAGGGATTAAAACAGGGGCCGGCACAGAGCAACATCTCAAGTACAGGCATTTTGGGTGGTTTTTCTCTATGTGTCAGTACTGGGGCTTGAACTCAGAACCTACATGCTGTCCTTTGGCTTTTGGTTCAAAGCTAGCACTCTACCAGTTGAGCCATACCTCCACTTCTGGCTTTTTGGTGGTTAGTTAGAGATAAGAATCTCATAGACTCTCCTATCCAGCTGGCTTTGAACTTTGATCCTCAGATCTCAGCCTCCTGAGTAGCTAGAATTATAGGCATGACACCCCCCCCCAAGTCTGAGTGTGCTAAAATAAAAATAAAGGCCCAACCTAGAGCCATGGGTTTGCACTCTTACCCTCCATCCTTAGCAAGAGTCCTAGAGGGCACATGTCATGCTAGAGGTCAGTCCCCTGAGATTCTCCTTGATCACCCACAAACAGATGGCATCTGTCAGCCAGGATTTAAAATAAAATGGCTCACTGGCTCTGGAAAAGATTAACCCTGGGCAGGTTGGAGGGAGTTGACTTTCCCCAGGATGCAGCAGCCAGGCTTCTCTGGGGCTCTAGCTTTGTCTTCTGGCAGGGGGAGAGGGGGAGTTCACATAGGAATTGGGGTGCTTCAAGGGCTGAGGTGAGATAGGAGCAGTACCTACCAGGCAGATGCAGTTTAAACATGGATCCAGCATGGACAGGAAGGTTTCATTGTTGTAGAAGATTCTGCCTGTGTAGGTGCAGCCTGCCAGACAGAACATGTAGTAAGCAGCTGCCAGTGGCCCTCAGGCTGATGACCAGAGCAAAGGTCAGAAGCTTATCTGCTCAGGCCATGCCCTTCCCCCAAGAAGTTACCTGGAACTGTGATTGCTGTTTCTATACTGGAATCAGCCAGGGGATCCCAGTGGCTTTTTTTTTTCTTTCAATACAGGGATTTAAACTTGGCTTCACACTTGCTAGGTAGGTGGCCTATCACTTAAGCCACACTCCTAGCCTTCTTTTGTTTTTACATATTTTTAGATAGGGTCTTGCATGTTTACCTAGGCCAGCCTTGTTCCCCCTACTTATGCTGTCCATGTAGCTGGGATCACAGATGTGCACCACCGTGCCCAGCTTGAGATGAGGGTCTTGCTAACTTTTTTTCCCCAGCCTAGACTCTTAACTGTAGTCCTCCCAATTTCCATTTCTCAAGTAGTTGAGATTACAGGTATGTACTACCACATTGGGCTCCACAGAGTCTTGGTCATCAGTGGCCTTGCCCCAAAGATGGGGAGCGGGATGCTAGGGCTGTGGGGGAGTCAGGCAGAGGGACTGGGAGACACAGGGGGTGCTGAAGACACACGAGAGCTGCCCTTCTCCACTCAGCCAACCTTACATTCTACCTTCCAGAATATTCCCCCACATCCTTCACATTCCTGATACCCCCAGAGGCTGGATCTGAACAAGGCCACTTTGCTGTGATAAATCATCCATGGTTAAGTATAAAAGCAGATTCGTCAGGCACGGTGGCTCATGCCTATAAAACCTAGGTCCTCAGGGCTGAGATTTGGAAGATTCAAGGCCCATGCTTTCAATCAATTAAAACAACAAAAAAAATAAAGCCGGTACCAGTGGCTCACGCCTGTAACCCTAGCTACTTAGGAGGCTGAGATCTGAGGATCGTGGTTCAAAGTGAGCCCGGGCAAGGAAGTCCATAAGACTCCTATCTCCAATTAACCACCAGAAAAAAAAAAAAAATGGAAGTGGCGCTGTAGCTCAAGTGGTAGACGCTAGCCTTGAGCTGAAGAGCTCAGGGACAGCACCTAGGCCCAGAGTTCAAGCTCCATGACCAATTAAAAAAACATCAAAAAAAAGAAGCTGGGTATGGTGGCACATACCTATCATCTCAGCTTTGCCAAAAGTGTCAAAAGGAGGCTAATAGTCTAGGCCAGTAACAGCAAAAACTGAGACCCAACTGGAAAAGTACTCAAAACTAGAATAGCTGGAGGTATGGCTCGCATAAGACCTGCCTAACAAGGCTAGACGCCCTGAGTTCAAACCCCAGTCGTGCCAAAAAAATAAAGAGCAGGTGAAGCAGTAGGAACTTTTATTTGACATTGTATTCTGAGCTACACTTAATCACTGCACCCGTCATTTGTCTCTGGACAGTGACTGCCATCAGCCAGCATCAGTTCTTAGAGGAGGGCCCTTGGTGGGGCCTGTTACCTGCTGAACAGTCTGGGCAGCACTGTCCCGGGATCCGGATGGGGTGAGGACAGGAGTCCACACAGTCTGTCCTCTTGCAGCTCACCGAGCCATCTGCCTGAAGGAAGAAAGCAAATTCACCAAGACCCCAGCTGGGACACCAGTGCCTGCCTCCCCTCGGGAAAGAAAGGGCACTTGATGCTGCACATGGGCCGTGGCTTATCCTTTAGGATGCCTTGATGGAGCCGGAGGGGTGGCGGGTCTCCCACCACCAGGACCAGCTGCTTGGGAAAGGCCTCCCCCATGGATCTGTATCTTGGGGGAGGGAGATAGAGCAGGGATTCTGGTCTCCCCGGCTTCCTGTTCTTTTGCTGCAGCCGCCAAGGCTGCGCCATCGCCCCCTCCACATTCTTCTCTCGTTTCCCTGGAACCCTAGCTCACCCCAAACCTATAGAGAACAATAAAATCCTATTTTTATAGAAAACTATTCTGCCGGAAATGCCTATTTCAGAAGACCAAAATGCCATACAAGGTTTCTTCTTTTTTTTTTTTCTTTTCAGACTCAGGATGTTTATGGCTCTTTTATTCTTGTAAAATGAGAGCCTGAAATCAGCCCCAAAGGGGAGAAACAGGAGAAAATGGCTTCTTCTCCCACCTCAACTTCCAATGACACATGCTTGGCTTTGTGGGACCCAAGGTATAAGGAAAGGCCATTAGAGGCACCTGAGGGCCTTGCTTCTCACATCCTCAAGTGTACAACATGGCCTGAAGGTTAAAATGCAAGCTCTGAAGAACAAACAAAAACAAAAAACAGAGGCCAGTGCCTCATGCCTATAGTTCCAGCTCCTTAAGAGTCTAAAATCTAAGACTCACAGTTCAAAGCCAGCCTGGACAGGAAAGTCTGTGAGACTCTCATCACCAATTAACGAGCAAAAAGCCAAAAGTGGAACTGAAGCTCAAATGCCAGCATTGAGCAGAAAAAGCTAAGGGACAGCATCCAGGCCATGAGTTCAAGCCCAGTGCCAACACAAAAATGAAAAGAAAAATTCAGGCTCTGAACCCCAAGATAGGGGCCGGGCCTGAGAGACAGTATGAATGACTAACAAGGGCTCCCCAAATGCTCCCCACTGTGGGTGCAAGAGCCTCATTCTGAGAACTAAACCTCCAGCTCCTCTACTTCGCCCCACATCCCCCTCTAGGAGGTCCCCCTTCATGGCAGCCACCCTCTGCACAAGCCTAGACATGTGTGGCTCCCAATGCAGATCACCAAGCTCTGCTGTCCTCCACCAACTAGCAAGGACAGGAGGCCATGAGCCCTAACCCTGTCTGAAAAAGAGACTAGCCCAGGCCAGAGATGGCCAGGCCTCCAGAGGTAGGGGTCCTCTGGGGCAAGCAGGTGGGGCAGCCGGGGAAAGCAGCTGAAGGCGAGCAGGCTGTCATTCACCTGGCAGATGCATAACTCACAGGGATCACCAGGCGACCAGATCTGTCCAATCGGAAACTCAACCCCATTGTCATCCAGAGAGCAGCCTGGCCAGGGGACAGTGAGGACAAGACACTGGTCAGAGGACTGAGAGTGTGACCCCCCAGGGTACAGTGCTGGCCTAGCATGCTTGAGGCCTTGGGTTCAAATCCCAGCACTAAATAAATAAAGCAGTGAAGCTGGGCACTGGTGACTCACACCTGTAATCCTAAGCTACTCAAGAGTTTGAGATCTGAGGATCACAGTTCAAAGCCAGCCAGCACAGGAAAGTCTGTGAGACTCTTACCTCCAATGAGTAGAAGTAGAGCTGTGGCTCATGTGGTAGAGGACCAGTCTTGAGCAAAAAAAGCTCTGGGAGAGTACCCAGGCCCTGAGTTCGAGCCCCAATACCAGCACACACACAAAAAAAAAGGCAGTGGCAGAATTGTCTGTCAGATATACAGCACAACACCACCCCACGAGATGACACCTTGTGCTCAGACACTGGAACACTGGAGACACACAGACACACACACATACCACCACAGAAGCAGATGCTAACACAAATGAGCATGCGCACTTACATAGACGCATGCTCACTAACATTGCCCAGGCTTCCCCGGAGCCCGGCTCTGGTGCCTCCTGACAAGGCCTCACCTGTAGCAGGTGTGGGCTTCTGGCAGGAGAAGCAGCACTGTCCAGGGCCCAGCCACCACTCCTCCCGGGGGCAGTTCAGCTCTGGACATGGTGTGAAGGAGCATTCTACCTCCCCGTTCTGCAAAAGAGCCAAGGGTGAGTTCAGTGAGGGCCGGAGGGGTCTGAAGAGGAGGCTGGAGGGCTGCCACCCTCCTCCCCTCTGCCTCAAGTCAACAGTGACAAAGAACTCTCCAGGGGAGTCCAGAGGCTGTTGCTCACGCTTGTAATCCTAGCTACTGAGGAGGCTGTGCGATCTGAGGATCGCAGTTTGAAGCCATCCTAGGCAAACAAACCCAAAAGACTCTTATCTCCAGTTAACTAGCAAAAAGCTAGACGTAGAGGTGTGGCTCAAGTGGTAGAGCTTTGAGTAAACAAGCTAAGCAAGAGTGTGAGAAAAGTCAGGTGCTGGTGGCTCAGGCCTATAATCCTAGCCACTCGAGGAGGCCAGCCAGGGCAGGAAAGCCCCTTGAGACTCTCTATTCCAACTAACTCCTTAAGAACTGGAAGTAGAGCTGTAGCTTAAAGTGGGCAGAGTGCTAGCCATGAGCACAAAAGCTCAGTGACAATGCCCAGGCCCTGCATTCAAGCCCCACCACTGACAAAAACAAAAAAAACAAGTATGAAGAAAAAAAAATCTCCAGGGAAAAGAGGAAGGGAAGGAAAAGAGAAGGAGCAGTCCTTCTTGGGCTGGGAAGGGGTTGTGAGAACACTAGGTATACCCACTCCTGCCTGGGCCTCCATCTCTTGCTCTTCCTCATCTGAACATATCCATCAGCTCTTGCCTCCTGCCCTCCAGCCTGTGTCTGTGTGTGTGTGTGCGTGCGCATGTACACACATACACGTACACACATGTACACATACCTGTGCTGGAGCTTGAACTCAAGGCCTCATACTCTTGCTTGACTTTTTGGTTCAAGGCAGGTGGTGCTCTACCACTTGAGCCACATCTCCACTTCCAGCCTTTTACTAGTTAACTAGAAATAAGAACCTCACAGATTTGTCTGCCAGGGCTGGCTCTGAACTGCGATCCCTCTATCTCAGTCTCCTTATTGGCTAGTATTACAGGTGTGAGCCACCAGCACTCTCCCTCACTCTGGTCCTTCCCAGGCATCAATTGGACCACATCACCCCCTTTTGTGGCAGCATCCCCAAATCCAGAGCCAAGGGCTGTCAACTCCAGCAGGAGCCCTCCCCTCAGAACTGCCCCTGGCTGACTGCAGCCATCTTCCAGAGTTAATAGTGGAGAGGGGTCCTTTACCCCCATGTGCATAGAAATGCCTGAGGCAGCCCAGCCGGCCTCTGTGACCCCATTCCTACTGTGGAGCTGCTCATGGGATGGGCCTGAGACTGGGGCCGTCCTGTGCTGAGCTGTGCCTCCAGCAGGCACTCTATCAATAGCAAAACTTCAAGGCAGCTGCAGTGGTTTGGCAGAGAGTCTACCTCAATCTCCCTTTTACTGTGTGACAGGCTGTCTTCTACCAGACAAGGAATCCTGGGTAAATTCCTGTGTTGCCCACCCCCTCCCCAGCACAAGCACCAGGACCTCAGCTCCCCCTACCTGGCAGATACATGTGGTACACTCATCACCACCCCCGCTGAAGACAGCCCCATCTGAGTACCATCGGCCGTGGAAATAGCATCTCACTGCAGAGGAGAAAGGGAGAAGGGGGTTCAGGGATTTGGGGCTGGACAACAAGAGGCCACGGCGACAAGTGGGTATAGGGGGTGAGGGGAGTAGCTCCCACACACCCAGAGCTCTCCTCCCCTCCAAACCCCAGGCACAAAACAAGTTACTGCTTAAAACTTAGGATGAGCCAGCACCAGGGACTCGCGCCTGTAACCCTAGCTACTCAGGAAGCTGAGACCTGAGGATTGCAATTCAAAGTTAGCCTAGGCAGGAAAGTCTGTGAGACCTTATCTCCTATTAACTACCAGAAGAGCAGAAAGTGGAGCTATGGCTCAAGTGGTAGAGTGCTAGTCTTGAGCACAAAAGCTCAGGGACAGTACCCAGGCCTTGAGTCAAGCTCCAGAACCAGAGCACACATTACCACCCCACCACCACCACCACACACACACAACCAGATCAAGTTCTGCTCTACTATTAACTGCTGTTTGTCTCTAAGCAATGACCTGACTTCTCTGGGCCAGTTTTCTTATCTATACAAGGGAGCAGTGAACACATCTCTCTCTCCCTGTGGCAATATGGTGCTGGCAGGTGCCACACTCAAAAAGGGGTGCGGGACTGACAGGGAATTTCCATCATGGTGATAAGACATCTCAGAAAAGAGAACCACGCATTTATGTCATCAGTGGGTTAAGAAAGCTCCTTCTGGGCTGGGAAGGTGGCTCAGTGGTAGAGTGCTTGCCTTATATGCATGAGGTCCTGGGTTCAATTCCTCAGCACCACATAAGCAGAAAAAGCCGGGAGTGGCACTGTGGCTCAAGTGGTAGAGCACTAGCCTTGAGCTGAAGAGCTGAGGGACAGCGCCCAGGCCCAGAGTTCAGGCCCACGACTGACAAAAAAAAAAGAAAGCTCCTTCTCCATCTAAAGACAGCAATTGCATAGGTGAACTCAAACCCAGTCCCGCCCATGTTCAAGGGGCATCCTGAGGTCAGGGGCAGGAGAGGCTCTAAGCAGTCTGGCATTCAAACCACATAAGTGCTCAACAGAACAAGCACTCTTGCTGTCACTGGATCACAGAAGTCAAACTCACTCTCCCTACCCCATCAGGGAAAAGACACCTGACCCCTGGACACATGACAATCAAAATTCCCAGCCTAGTGTCAGTGGCTTGCATCTGTAATTCTAACTACTTAGGAGGATGAGATCTGGAGGATCTAGATTCAAGGATAGCCCAGCCCCCTTCCCCCACCCCCAGAAAAGCTCACTAGATTCCATCTCCAAAATAACCAGAAAAAAAGCTGGACTGGAGATGTGGCTCAAGTAGTAGAGCATCAGCCTAGCAAAGCAAACTGAGTAAGCTTGAAGCTGAGTTCAAACCCTAGAAATGGAAGGAAGGAAGGAAGGAAGGGAGGGAGGGAGGGAGGGAGGGAGGGAAGGTAGAGGGAGATGGAGAGAGAGAAAAGAGAGGAGAAGGGAGGAGAGGAGAGGAGAGTGGAGGAGAAGGGAGGGGAGGAGAGGAGAGTGGAGGAGAAGGGAGGGGAGGAGAGAAGAGGGAAGGGGAAGGGAGGAGAGGGGAAGGGAGGAGAAGAGAGGGGAGGAGAGAAGAAGAAAGGAGAGAGGAAGGGAGGGGAAGGGAAGAGAGGAGAGGACCAAATTCCCCAGCACAGTCAGTCACTTACCAGGGACACAAGCACAGCAATCTGACTGCAGGTGCGTGTCACAGGGGCCAGGAGGACACTCAGGAGAGATACAGGACACATTTCCAGCCTTCAGAGACAAAAGAGGGCGGTGGGACAAGGGTAGGACAGCGTTCTTCTGACCTGCTAGGACACTGGCCCACCAGCGCATCACTTATTTTACACCAGGCCTTTCCAGAAGCACAGCTGCCTCAAGGACTTTATAGAACACTTGAAATGCCACGTGGTCACTGGAAACACTTCCCTGGTATTTAGTAGGGTGAGGCTAGAGGACCATCACTTCTTTCCAAGATACACGGTTTCCTGGGCAAGATCAGATCACCATCCTTACACAAAAAGACATGTTGCAAAGCCAGGTGACTTCTGATAAAAAGGCTCCAGTACCCACTCATGAGCATCCAGGTCTTGACCCAAGTGGCTCTTATTCAGTAGTCAATGAACCAATTACACAAACTTTAATGCCGGATGTGGTGCCTCATGTCTGTAGTCCTAGCTACTGAGGACGCTGAGATCTGGAGAATGAATCAGAATTCAAAAGCCAACCTGGACAAAAAGTGCCTGGACAGAAAGTTCAAGAGACCCTCATCTCAGTCATTAAAAAACTAGCTATGGTGGCATACAACTGTCATCCCAGTAATACAGCTGTAGGAGGAAGTATAAATAGGAGGATCACAATCCAGGGAGAGACTCTACCTGAAAAATAACTAAAGCAAAAAAGGGCTGAGGTATGACTCTAGTGGTAAAGTCCTGCCTAGCAAGCACCAGGCCCTGAGTTCAAACTCTAGTACCACCAAAATATAAAACAAGTAAATGTTACATTAATTTTTATTTTTTTTTATTTTTTGTCAGTCTTGAGGCTTAAACTTCAGGCCTGGACCTGAGTTCTTCTTGCTCAAGGCTAGCACTCTACCACTTTGAGCCACACCACCACTTCCAGTTTTTTGGTGATTAATTGGTGGCTGGCTTTGAACCATGATCCTCAGATCTCAGCCTCCTGAGTAGCTAGGATTACAGGCATGAGCCACCACTGCCCAGCTATGTTAAAATTTTGAAGTTAGGGGGAAAAAAAGCCAAAAACCTCTAACTTTGGAATCAGCAAGACCTGAGTTCTAATGTCCACTCCTCCCCTCATAAGAGCTTAGGCAAAAGACTTTGCATCTCTGAGCCTCAGTATCTCCACTGGTGATGGATGGAAGGTACCAGGCTTGCTGGCTGTATACTAGACATGCAGGAAGAGCTCTGATGAAGGGTGTCAGCAGCTGCCTACATGCCCAGTCTTTTGCCATGTGTCTACCCTCATGCAGACCAGAAGCCAACTTTTAAAATGGTCAGATAAACAATGGAAAGGGTGACAGTGATCAAATGCACTGTACTCATTACCTGACTTCTGTAATCGAAACCCCTTCGTACAGCTACATGATAATAAAAATTAAAAACATAAAAATAAAATGGTCAGAGGATGACTGTGAGATCTCAGCTCACTCCCAGCCCTGCCACCTCCCAGCCTCAGTCTTTGCAGTGTAAAACAGGGATAGTAATGCTGAGCCTGAGGCACTGCCTGGGCCTTGGGCACCAGCCTGTGCCTAGCATACAGCAGGTGTCCAGAATCAAATCCACATAGCAGCCTCGGGCACACAGTATGTGCTTACAGTTTCTGGAAAAGTGCACTTCCCTAAAGCAAAACACTCTTGTTGGTTCTTTAGCAGTACTGAAGTGCTGAACTCAGGGCCTCATGCTTGCTTCTTAGGTGCTCTTCCACTTGCACCAGCCTTTTTTTTTTTTTTTTTGCATTTAGTATGTGTCTCACAGGGTCTTCAACTTTTGCCTCAACTGGCCTATGATTATGATTTTTCCTTCCTTCACCTCCCATGTGGCTGGGATTATAGACATATACCATCACACCAAGCTTGTTCTTTAAGATAGGATCTCCCTAACTTTTTGCCTGAGTTGGCCTCAAACCTCAGTCCTACCTCTGCCGCCCAACAGCTCAGATTACAGGTGTGTGTGCCACCACACCCAGACTATACAGTATTCTTAATAAACCAAGTGTGTTAATTGACCTTCTCCCACCCAGATGTGGATACCTTTAGTGTGCTAGCAAATAGTTTGCTGGAGAAACAGGGGAGGGGGGTGGGGAGGGAACGGGGGAGTTTCTAAAGGAGTTTCTTCCATTCCCTTCCCAAACAGATGAACCCTGTTTGCCTTTGACTCTTTTCTGCAGACCAGAAGCCTTGCTGAGTCCACCAACCAACAGCTTTTCCTCCCTTCGAAATCCGACAAGTTCTGACTAAGCTCCACAACCTGAGAACCCTTCCTTCTACTCAAGACTACTCACCTTTAACATCCGGTCTCTTTCCTCCTCCTCTCAAACCCCCAAAGGTTAAGAAAACACCCACGAGGCTCTGGGGACTCTTCGGAAGCTTACCAGACAGACACAGACGGTGCAGTTCTCGTTGGGAGGTGAAAACACGGCCCCCTCAGCTCGAATGGCGCCACTGTGAAAGCAGCCTTTGAAAGACAAACCAGAGGCAGAGGCCTCAACCTCTTCAAAGGAGAGGAAACTCCAGGTCGCCTGACTTTTCCAGGCATAAAGTCCCTGGAGCTGCTTTTGCTGCCCTGGGTGTCCCCACAGCGGCGGATGCTGGCTGCCTGAACTGGGTGGTCCTAGGGAACCGCCCAGGAGACAACTTCAGGAGCCCACCCACGGGGGCCCCAGGGGGGTTCGCTGATGTCACATTAGAGCCACAACTGTCTTGAAAGGGTGCATTACTCCCATGGGACAGGCAGCCAGACAGCCTTGTGTTCAAAACCAGGCCTTGGAAAGAGTTCAAATACTCAGTACTTTCCATCTAAGGTTACAATACACAGTGAGAACACAATAAAAGATCACCATTCCCGTTAAGAAAAATCACAAAGTACATGTCTGTAGGAAGTGCCTTGTTTTGTCTTTGCAGTGCGGGGATAGAACCTGGGACCTCTCTAATGTTAGGTTAGCACTCTACCAATCAAGCCCTACCTCCAACCCGTGGGAGGAAGAGGAAATGGCGCCTCCAGCCACAGGGGAATTGGGGGCAGGGACAGGGGATGGCAGAGTGGATTAGGAGCACCTCACTGAATGAATGAAGTCAGGAAGGAAGCACAAAGATAAGAGGGAGGTTCCCTATGAGGGCCTTGCAGAGTTGGGGATGGAAGTCAGTGGTAGAGAGTCTTTACCCAGCATGCACAAGGCCCTGGATGCCACCTCAGCACTTCATGAAACCAAAAGAAGAGTATGGAAATGGTGAGGATCGCAGTTTGAGGCTAGCACAACCCTATCTCAAAAACTAGCTGAGTGTGGTAGTACATGTTTGAATCCTAGCAGTGAGGGAGGCAATGGCAGGAAGCTGGCTAAAGTGGAAAACTCTATCTGAAAAACAAACTACAAGCAAAAATGGGCTGGGGATATGGCTCAAGTAAGTACAGTGCTTGCCTAGGTTTGGCCCTGTGAGCAGCAGCACCAGGGGGCAGATTGGGAGTGTATTCCCAGGCCCCGCCCCACACTTGACCAATCAGAATCTCCGGGGGGGGGGGAGGGGGAGGGGCTGGAGTATAAGGTTTATTCAGTTAGCCAAGAGATTCCCAGAATGTGTGGGACAGTTTGGGCTGCAGAGAGGTGGTTCACCTGTGCAGGAGGGACAGCACTCTTGGTCTCCAGCGGGAATGGGGTGGGAACAGGTAGCTTCACACCTCAGCTTTTCACAGGTCATCTCCCCATCCTGGAAGCACAAAGATTTGCAGCCACCACCAGACGGGAGGCTTCAAGCAGGGCAGCCCCTGGCCCCTCACACCCACCTCACACCAGCACTGGGAACAGCCAGGCTGGAGCCAGTGACTCCCAGATGCATATGCGGTTCCCAGGTGCCAGCAAGGAGCTGGGCTTGTTTCTGGCCTTGGGTTCTCAGGACCCCTGGGTGAGGAAGGGGTCCCCACTGCCTCCCCCTGGAGGAATGAGGGAGGCCCCAGGGTCCCCAGCAGGGATGCACTGGGTACTGGGGTAAACAGCAGCCAGGTAGGGGAGGTGGTGGGTGGTACAGGGGTGGGAGATGGTGGGTGGGTGGTCTTGATTCCTGCAGGGGGCTCTGGGACCCCTGGAGGAGCTCCATGTCCTGGTGATAGAGCAGGCCGGCCAGCCTCGGGGAGCAACAGAGACATCTTGGGGTGCTGTCGGGGCTGCAAGATGGCAGACGGGGCCAATATCGCCTTGGGAGAAGCTGAAAAGGAATCACAGGGTCTCCTGAGGGAGGCAGCAGAGCAGACAGGGGTGCCAGGGGGTCCTGGGCTCTGCTCCACCCCAGTAACTCACTGACTCTCTGGGAAGATGGCTGGGAAAGCCCCAATCCAGGGAGGGGGTAACCAGCCAGAGATGTGGAGGTCTAGTGGCTGCAGACACTACCCAACCAGTTCACCTGCTTTCCTCTCCTCCCTACCACAAAGGGGGTACACGTTCTTCTGAGCCTCATAGGCCTCTAATCCTCCAGGGGTGCATCCTGGGAATATCTGTCCTCAAGGCCTGTGTTACTCAGCTGTGGTTCCCTAGAGGGACCTGAAGCTCTGAAGAGACATCCAGGAAGGATGAGCCCCATTCTATGAGGAGGCTCCTGCCCCCCACCCCAACACACTCAGCAAGCACACTTGGAACTAGGAAGAGCTTTTTCCCTACAGATAGACACTCACTGTCCAGAGGTCAGAAAGATGAGGAGGGGAGATAGAAGAAGAGGTTCAAGATCGAGGCAGATAGGAAAGAAAGCAAGGTGGGGAAAGAGGGGGAGAGAGACAGGCCAGCTCAATCATCAGAGCTGTGCTGCCCACAGCTAGCCATGGACTGAGGTAGCTGTCTCCACGCTGAGATGGACTCACAGTGGAATGGAGTCCGTCTATGGGATGTGACAACTATCACATCACAGGGTGAAAGAAGAGGAGAAAGGGATAAAGAAGGAAAGGGGAAGAAAGTGGGATGTTGGATTAACTGGGGAAAAAAAATGAAGGGGACTTGGGAAGACAGCCAGGCCTTAGAGGGCTGAGTCTGGCCCTGAAGGGCGAAAGCTGGGCTGAAGGAGTGGGGCCAGCATCGAGAGGGTGGGGCCAGGGCCTGGAGGGCGGGGCCAGGGCCTAGTGAAAGGACCTGAGTGTAGAGGGCAGAGCCTGTAACTCACCTTCACAGGACACACGGTCTGCTCGAAGCCTGAAGCCAGGTCTGCAGGTACACAGGAAGCTGCCCACGGTGTTATGGCAGGAATGGTGGCAGACTCGTCTCTCCTGGGGCCTCCGACACTCGTTGATATCTGTGGAAAAGCCTCACTGCCTTGTTGGGTCTATGGAGGTCTTCTTCCTCCCATCCCTTAGTTTGTGGGAGTTCCTTGCCATGTTCTCAGAGGTTTGTCCCTGCTCCAGGATGCAGGGAGTGACGCATGTGGCTGGAAATGGGGCTGGAATCTAGTGACAGTCACCTTGGAAGGTTATACAGTTGTCATTCAGTGGGTGTCTCAGCCAGCAGTGATTACATGCTGGTGGGTGCAACTAAGCCCTGCTTTAATCTCATCTAAACCTGCTATTAGCCTGGTGTTGCTTTCTAAAAAGCATCCCCAAACATCTCACGTTCCCCCCCAAAAAACCACGGTGCAACTATATTGAGTTCCAGGTCGAATACCTAACTCAACTTGAATGCGGTGTTTTTCAAGCTCATAGGACCTCACCTTTTATCCATGAGCCAAGCATACTAATCCCTTTCTGGAAATTTCTGCTAATGGGCTGAGCAAACAGGGGTCCCCTTCTACACCAGAGGAACCAGGACATGAAGTGTTCTATTTACCCAGGGGAACTAAGGCAGCCAAGAAAATAGGTGAACAGAGAGGAAAGCTGGGGGAGGACCAGGAGAAAAAATGAACAGGATGAAAGCAACACAGTGGCCAGGGAATGAGCAGCCTGGGGTCTCCCATGCCAAGGCCATGACAACCAAAGGGTGGATGGTGGCAACGGCTCAAGCCCCTTCAGATTTCAGCAGATAGGACATGCAAATGATAGACTTCCTGGGTTCCAGTGTGGAACCTGTCCATCATCCTGATTGGCCGCCTAAGTATATAGAGCAAGGTCCCTGCCTTACCCACACAGGAGTGTCGGTTCCCATGGAGGTGGAAGCCACTGTGGCAGGAACACTTGTAGCTGCCGAAGCTGTTCTTACATCTCTGCTGACAGGGAGTTCCTAGGCATTCGTTGGTGTCTGCCAGGGGAAAGGACAAGGCTGGCACTCTTTTCCCCGTTTTAGAAGTCTCTCGGGACTGTGAACCAGTGGCTCATGCCTATCATCCTAGCTACTCAAGAGGCTGAGATATAAGAATCACAGTTCAAAGCCACCTTAGGCAGAAAAGTCTGAATGTGAGACTATCTCCAATTAACCAGCATAAAACAGGAAGCAGAGCTGTGGTTCAAGAAGTAGAGCACAGCTGGGAGCTGGTGGCTCATGCCTGTAATCCTAGCTACTCAAGAGGCTGTGTTCTGAAGATCATGGTTCAAAGCCAGCCTGGGCAGGAAACTCCATGAGACTCTTATCTCCAATAAACCACTAGAAAACCAGAAGTGGTGCTGTGGTCCAAGCGATAGAGTGCTTGCCTTGAGCTGAAGAGTGCAGGGACAGCACCCTAGCTCAGAGTTCAAGACCCACGAAGAAGAAAGAAGAAGAAGAAGAAGAAGAAGAAGAAGGCAGAGGAGAAGGAGGAGGAGGAGGAGGAGAAGAAGGAGGGAGGAGGAGGAGGAAGAGCACTAGCCAGGCACTGGTGGTTCACATGCATAATCCTAGCTACTCAGAAGGCTGAGATCTGAGGATCATGGTTCAGAGCCAGCCTGGGAAGGAAAATTCGTGAGACTCTTATCTCTAATTAAATGCCAGAAAACCTGAAGTGGCTCAAAGTGGTAGAGCACTAGCCCTGAGAAAAGTCAAAGGACAACACCCAATGTTGAGTTCAACCCCCAATACCAGCATGAGCGCGCGCGCGCATGCGCACGCACACGCACACGCATGCGCACGCACACGCACACGCACACACACACACGAAAGACAAGCAGAAAAATGATCAGCTGTAATAGGACTAATTGAATTATTCTCAAAAAAAAAGTACAGACAAGCAGTAAAATTTCTAGGATAATTTTAAGGATGCAATAAGAATATTCACGTTGGGCTGGGAAGGTGGCTCAGTGGTAGAGTGCTTGCCTTGCAAGCATGAGGCCCTGGGTTCCATTCCTCAGCACCACATAAGCAAAAAGAAAAAAGCTGGAAGTGGTGCTGTGCCTCAAGTGGTAGAGTGCTAGCCTTGAGCTGAAGAGCTGAGGGACAGCACCCAAGCCCAGAGTTCAGGCCCCACAACCAGACCCAAAAAAAAAAAGAATATTCACGTAAAATCACTTAGTCTGATATCCATAACATGAGAGTAGGGCAAAGTGAATACTTCCATCCCAATGCAAAGGTAGACAGGTGGACATCCCAATGCAACAGGAAGACAGGGTAAACTTACCAGGCTAATAACTAAGTACCAGAAACTGATCTGTGCTCCCTCCCCTTCTGCCCTCACTAAAGTTCAGCATTCCTCCCAGTGTGATAGTAGTTTGGAGGGAGGGAGGGTCTTTGGGGGATTATTAGGGCTAAAGGAAGTCATGAGGGTAGGGTCTTCATGATGGACTGAAGAGACACCAGATGTACCTCTCTTTCCATGCCTCTAACGGAGCCTAGAGTCTTCTGGTGAACAGCAATGGCCCCAGATCTCACTCCACCGCTTACTAAAGGCAGATCCCTGGGCCAGCCTGAGTTTCCCCATCTGTACACTAGGGATGATACAGTATGTCTGTCAGCATCGTGACATGGAGAAGACATGGTGTGGAGCCAGAAGGGGTACGTATTCCATGTGGCATCCTCCCAGGTGGCCGTCCTTCCTCTGTCTCCTTACCTTGACAGCTGTGGCGATCGGCAGACAGCTGCATGCCTGGCCCACACTCACACACAAAGCCACCTTCTGTGTTCACGCACTGACCCTCGCAGGAGGAGCTTAGACATTCATCAATATCTGGGAAGAAAACACCACTGTAAAGCCCCCTCTGAGAGTGGCCATGACTCTGAGTGGGAGACAACACCACCCAAACCCCAGAAAGAGCAGGCACCAGGAAAGTTCTCAGCCAGGAACTATCTTCCCTCCCCAGAAAGAGTCAGCAGAGGGTGGGAGTGGACAGGACCCACCTTAACTCCCCACAGAACAGGTGGGGAGAGGAGGCTGTGGCTGAATGTGCCAGACTAACCCTCAAGGCTTTTAGCCAGAGGACAGGAGGTATGGTTAAATTATCAACAGTTGTTGGATGCTAGGGGCTCATGCTTGCCTGGAGGATGGTAGATATCCAGCCTGGACAGAAAAAGTTGTAAAACTCCATCTCTAAAATGAACCAGCAAATAGCCAAAGATTGAAAATATGACTCAAGTGGTGTCACTGGAGCAAGTGAGTAGAGTGAGCTTGAGGGCCTAAGTTCATATCCCAGTATGACCTATGTAACTTGTGGGTGGGATGGAAGGAAAAAAAAAACCTGGGAGAGAGCGAGAGAAAGGGTGACATCGTCCAGAAGGAAATGTACTCTTTCCTGACTTATGTGACTGTAACCCTTCTGTTTAATGAAGTTTTTGTTTGTTTGTCGGTTGTAGGGCTTGAACTCTGGGCCTGAACGCTGTCCCTGAGCTCTTCAGCTCAAGGAGAGGGCTCTACAACTTGAGCCACAGCGCCACTTCCAGTTTTCTGATGATTTATTGCAGATAAGAGTCTCATAAACTTTCCTGCCCAGACTGGCTTTGAACCACAATCCTGAGATCTCAGCCTCCTCAGTAGCTAGGATTATAGGTGTAAGCCACCAGCACCTGTCATGAAGATTTTTTTAATTAATCCCAGTATCATCCCCCAAAATGATCAATAATGTCATTCCTTAGATGTTGTTCATTGAGCACTAGTTATGGGTGGCAGATCCAGAGAGCAGTTTCTGAGGATACAAAAGTGACTCAAACAGAGCATGGATTCTCCAGACGTTTCTGACAACAGAGGGCAAGACACAGAGCCACATGAGGCAGGTGCACAGTGTGTGTGTGTGTGTGTGTGTGTGAGAGAGAGAGAGAGAGAGAGAGAGAGAGAGAGAGAGACTCATGCCCTTGGGAAGAACGGTCCCCACAACAGTTGGACTCTAGTAGAGCTAAGCCAGATACCAGGAGGAGGAGATGCAGGTTAAGGAACTGGGGATCCTGTTAAGGCAGGAAATAAGGCTACAGAGGTGGCTTAAGAAAGACCAGCCAGGTGATGGTGGCTCAAGCCTGTAATTCTAGCTGCTCAGGAGACTGAGATCTAAAGATTATGGTTTGAAGCAAGCCTGGGTAGGAAAGTTCAGAGATGTTTATCTCCAATTAATCATCAAAAAAGCCGGAAGTGGAGCGTTAGCCTTGAGCTAAGAAGCTCAGGGACAGCTCTTAGGCCCTAAATTCAAGCCCCATGATCACCAAAAAAGAAAAGAAAGAGCAGGCTGTGGGGTGCAAAGGAGTTCTGTTCAAGAGGGGTTGGCTACTTGGGCAGTGCCTTAGGAAAGTTAGTTAACAAGACACCTCATAGCTCTGAAGACCTTCAGGAACCTGAGGCTCCACACTGACTCCCATTCCTCCTATTTATCCATTTACTCTCCTTCAGGCAAGTTATCAAGACTGTGCCCAAGACATCTAGGCCCATTTGGACTCATCCCCTTCAGGTGTATATGTGGGGGTGTGGGGTGTGGGGGTGTGTGTTGCTGTCCCAGCTTGTCCTCGTACAGCCTGGTTCCCAGCTCCCAGAAGAGAAGGAATCCCCATTCTGCCCTCCCCTATTCTCCCAGCCTCTCACCTGCACACCTGATGCCAACAGCTGTCTCTGTCATTGAGAAGCCCACAGGGCACACTCGGGCCACCTCCTGACAGCCGCCATGGTTACAGGCAAGGTCACAACCATATTCCCCACAGGATACGTGTGATTCTAAAACAGGCATTGCACAGGTGAACACAAAGTCAACACCACAATGGACCAGGTAGCCTCAGCCTACCCCTGGCCCAGGCCATGTTGCTGCACCAAGGGTTTCTCCAGAATCTGTTGAGGGATGATTCTAGAAGCAAACAGGCCTGACTTGCAACCCAGCTCTTCCACTTACTGGTTAGGTAACCAAGGACAAGATCGTAACTTTCATGTCACATCTTCTCTTCTATAAAATGGACATGAGTAATCTGGTGTTGGTGGCCTATAATCTTAGCTAATCAGGAGGCTAAGGTCTCAGGATCAATGTTCAAAACCAAACCAGGCAGAAAAGTCTTTGAGGTGCCATCTCCAATTAGCCAGCAAAATGGTGGACTGGAGGCATGGCTCAAGTGCTAATGTGCCAGCCATCAGTGGAAAAGTCAAATGAGAGCTCATGGCCTTGAGTTCGAAGCCACTCCCGCCCCCCCCAAAAAAATGGGTATGAAAATGCCAACCTAACAGGCCTAGCTAGAACACTTCTTGACTGTCCAGTTCCTGGCACAGATTCTCAATACTATTTCAATTGTTCCCATTAGCCATGGCCCATACGTTACCTGGGCAGGTGGCCCCATGCTCTCCACCCTGGCAGGAACAGACATTGGGAGCAATGCAGATGCCACTCCCACAGCCAAAGGAACAGAGAGCTGAAAGGAGAACTGCAAGTGAGGGCCTGGGACCAGTTCTCCACCTCCTTCCCAGCCCCAGGTGCAGGGATGGGAACTTACGCAGGGTGCAGTGCCCACTGCCAATGGAAGGGGCCCAGCCAGGGCAGCAGCCACTCCCAAAGCCTGAAAGGCAGACGTGGGGGCCTAGTCGGCGTCTGCAAGAGAGAAGAATGTTTTCCATACTGTATCAGGAGAGGATCCGGCAACAGGAAAGCCCCCCGTCTGGCTGTGAGTTAGTACATTTTTCCAAAGCGTCCTGGGAAGAACTAGAAGGTTCCAAAGAAAAATGACCCAGACAGTCTGTCCTGGAGGTGGGACAAAGACAAAAGAGTGGGAGAACAAATACCAGCCTCCTATAGATCTGTCCTGTGATCACAGAACAAAGGGCAGCCAGGACAGAGCTCAGTGCTAAGGGAAGACAACAGTGGATGGAGGAAGGAGAGGAGGGCTACTTCAGGACCTTTCATTTGCTATACCTTGTATTGAGAAGGTTCTTCCTGGTAAGGTATAGTAGTAAACATCTGTAATCCTAACCCTCACGACACTAAGATAGAAAGATGATGAGTTCAAGGACAGCCTAAGCTACATAGTGAAACCCTGTCTCTAGTGAAACCCTGTCTCTAAAACAAACAAATAAGGTTCTTGCCAGAAGCTTGTGGTGCACAGCTATAATCCTAGCTACTCAGGAAGCTGAGATCTGAGGATTACAGTTCAATGCCAGCCTGATCAGATAAATCTGACTCTTGTCTCCAATCAACTAGCAAAAAGCCAGAAGTGGAGGTACAGCTCACGTGGTAGAGTTAGACTTGAACAAGAAAGCTAAATGAGAGCATGAGGCTCTGAGTTCAAATTCTAGCAGGCTCTCTTCACTGAGGCTTATTTTTTTTTTGCAGTCATGGGGCTTGAACTCAGGCCTGGGCACTGTCCCTGAGCTTCTTTTGCTCAAGGCTAGCACTCTACCACTTGAGCCACACAGTCCCACTTCCAGCTTTTTCTGTTTATGTGGTACTGAGGAATCAAACGAGGGCTTCATGTATGCTAGGTGAGCACTCTACCACTGAGCCACATTCCCAGCCCCCGCTGAGGCTTCTCTAGTGAGAATCTCCCCACAGAGACTTTCTTGCCCCACTTACACCTTGCTTTATGCTTCACATTATTGATTTATTAATTTGACCATTTGTTCCTTGTCTCCCTTGCAACTTCTTGAACACTATGACTTATTTGTTCATTGTAATAAATGGCTCTTGGGGAAAAAGGCTGAGAAGGGGGACCAGCAGAAGACACAGAGCGAGGGGCACCTGAGAGTATAACTAGCCAGGAACACTCTTTGGGACTGGATGGGACAGGAGCTCAGGAGAAAGGACAGAAAGCCAGACAAAGCAGAAGACTGTGCTGGATGCTTCGACTAAAGCCACCAATATGCCACTGTCCTCACCTCCAAGGGATGCTGGACAGACAGGAACCAGGTGACAAGAATACAGTGTGACAATGCCATGGGAAGGGTCAAGGCAGTAGGTAAGCTGAGGAGGAAGGGGGAAATGGCACAGTCATAAATACAAGCCCAGAGAGGACAGAGATGGTGCGTAGATCCATTTCCTTCAAGGGCTGGACAGACGGCCATGAATCCTGGAAAGCCCAGCACAAGAAAACTAGCAGGTGAGAGTGTCCTTCTGCCAGTTGGGCATGTTATAGAGAACACCTGGCCTGCACCAGGCGGTGGGAACATGCCATCCAGATTTACCCTCTTCTTGAAGGACAATAATCTATGTCAAATGCCACACTACAAAGGGGGGTGGGTGGCAGATTGGGGCAGTAAAACCCAGGGCCCAAGGAGCCCCTTTCTTTCTGAGGGAAGCAGGCTAGTAGGAGGGCTCAGCTTCTTAAACAGCTCAACAGCTGAGCCCCAGAAGGCTCCAAGAAGGACCAGCAGTGCCACCAAAGCAGCAGATGGCAGGGAAACCTGGGGGGAAAATACTGGTGGAGTGGCATCTTCAGGTGAGTGAGATCTGTGTGCCCACCAGAGTGGTCCCCGAAAGCCAGGGTTGGTGGTGACAGGGAAACAGGCGGCAGGTGGCTAGGGCCCCACAGAGCTGATTCTGAGCAGGAACTGGTGGCAGGGAGCTCACAGAGGACGTGGTGGGAGCCCCGAGGGGCTGCCCCCGCCACGCGCCCCCTGAGGACCTGGCCCAGGGCCAGGACCGTGTTCCCTCTCTGGGAGATGAGCACAGAGTCACGCACACAGCCCGCCCCCCCACCCCCACCCCGGGGCGCCCGGGGGAAGGAAACACGTGGGGAGGGCGGCCAGGGTCCGAAAGGGCAGAGAAGGGGCGCATTCCACGCCCCCTCCCCGCGCACACAGAGAATCCGCTACCCCAGGGCGGGGGGGCGGGGGGCACAGGACAGTCACTGGCACGTTCCGGGAACGGAAGCCAATCAGCCGAGACCAGATGGCACGTCCCGGGGTCCCCGTGCAGGGGTCTGCTTCTCCCGGTGCACTCGGGCTCCCCCAGCGTCTGGATCTCTGTGTCCCTTAGGTCCTAGCCACGACAGTCGCAGACTGGGACGCAAAGCTGCCACCCACCCAGAGGCACAAGTTACTGTCTTTGTCTTGACCCCGTGGACAGCGCCCCGGAGGATGCCCCGACCTGCCCCAACCCTCTCCGGCTCCGGGGGGTTCCGGGGCGCGCCTCCCACTCCACGAGGGGTGTGCCCCCTGCGGGGCCGGGGAACCCGGGGCTCTCACCTCTCTGCCAGGAAGTGTCCGGATGACTTTCTCCCCGTGTAGCCTGGGGCCGGGGCTCCGGGCAGCAGGAGCGCAGTGCAGGCGGCCCAGAGGAACAGTCCGGCCCACATGACCAGCGGTGGTGGGTCCCCGGTCCCCCGCTGGGCTCGGGCTCCGTGCACCAGGAGGGAGCCGCCGGCCCTCGCCCCTCCTCCTGGCGCGGAGGGGAGCAAACTAGCAGGCACCCGGAGCGGAGCGAGCCAGGGGGCTGAGGCCGCCGAGAGGAGGGGCCCGGGCCTGGGCAGGCAGACAGCTGGGGCGGGACTGGGGGTCCCCAGCACCCCCGCCCCCCCCAGCGGAACACACAAAAGGCAGCACTGCAGGCCTCTCCCCGCAGGCCAGGAACCTGGGGCGGGGGCAAAGATCAGGGACCCCTGGGGGCGGGGCTTCACCCTCCAGCCCACACCCCCTGCACACTTTGGGAGTCGGCTTCCTGCGAAGAGCTGAGGGAGGCAGACTGACGCCCTGATTGGAAAGACATTTCAGGAACAAGGCCAGGGCTGAACGCTGCGCGCCCCGCACGCCGAGCCACTGCCAGCCCCGTGGATGGAGCCTGGAGCCCGAGGCACCCACCCGGATGTCACCAGGTGAGAATATCCCTGTCTACCATGGCTGAACGCATGGATAGGTGGGGTCCCTCTATCTCAGGCCAGGGGGCACTAGCTGGCCTAGAACTTGCAGGCCACTTAGGCACCATGGGCAGGCTCCTGCTTTCCCTGAGATGAGGAAACAGCTGGGTAGCTGGAGCAACTGGGCAGTGGAGCCACGGAGGCAGAACGGGAAGGCTCCCCACTGCCCCCTTTTATAAAGGGCTGCAGAAGGATTGAAGCAGGAGAGTGATGGATCCAGAATTTACAGTTATCCTGCTGAGAAAAAGCTAAGGGGCAGGGGGTCAATTTTACCTTAGATGGGGAACAAGAATCTTTTCCCTACCTATCCAGACCCAGTTAGTCAAGTTTTTGTGTAAATAATGCCCAGGAATAAATGCCTCATTACTTGTTAACAAGTCTCCAACATGGATAGGCTCATCTTTCCCCCTCCACTGCCACTCACACACCTGTGCTCTGTGTTCCTCCTTCCTTGCCCTAGAAGTTATCCAAATCTCACTTCACACAGGACATTTCCTTCACCTGGATGTCATGGTTCATGCCATTTATCAGCCTCCAACACACATGGGCTAATGCCCCCGCCTTCATCCAGTAGAATTCACTCTGGTTTGTTCTGTATCACCACCACCCCCTCCCCACCCCCAATGGCAGGTGGACCCAGGAGATGCAGCTTGCACTTAAAATCCTCACCCAGTGGCCCAGCCTGTAATCCTAGCTACTAAGGGGACTGAGCTATAATTATAGGATCACAGTTGGAAGCTAGCTCAAGCTGGGTGCTGATGGCTCACGCCTGTAATCGTAGCTACTCAGGAGGCTGAGATCCGAGGACCGTGGTTCAAAGCCAGCCTAGGAAGGAAAAGTCTGAGACTCTCTCCAATTAACCACCAGAAAACTGGAAGTGGTGCTGTGGTAGAGCACTAGCCTTGAGCTGAAGGGCTCAGGGACAGTGCCCAGGCCAAGTTCAAGCCCCATGACCAAAAAAGAAAAAAACAAAAATCAGAAGCCAGCCCAGGCAATAGTCTGTGAGACTCTTATCTCCAATTAGCCAGCAGAAAGCCAAAAAGG
Organism: Dipodomys ordii; assembly: GCF_000151885.1. Classification (NCBI taxonomy): domain Eukaryota; kingdom Metazoa; phylum Chordata; class Mammalia; order Rodentia; family Heteromyidae; genus Dipodomys; species Dipodomys ordii. The sequence continues at coordinate 1,517,737 of NW_012267333.1, read as the reverse complement.
CTCCCAAAAAGGAGAAGGGGTAGGGGTGGGGTCCAAGGTTTTCAGCACATTCTGGAGACAGACTAGGTAGGAAATTCCTGATGGGAATTTTGCACTGCTCTTGGCATTTCCTTCACTTTCCCTGTTTCCCAAACTTCTTGGAACCCACCTGGCCATTAACAGTTGGCTCCTTTGATTCCATTTTTGCTTTTTTTCCTTGTCTTCTTGTTTGGCCTAGGGATTTAGTTTGACTCTTGAGAATCTCTATCTTAACCTTAATTCATCTTCAAGGACTAGTTTAGGGATATCCCTTACTGAAGTTGCTGTAGTGTCCTCCTCATGTCTCTGGCTTGTGGCTTCTTAGTGACAAAAGGACCCTCCACTGAGAGCAAAGGATCCAAGTTATTGTTGGCTGCAGGATGCTGGCCTCTGGCTTGAGATCCTTCCAAATGGCCATGTGATGAGTCAGTGTTTCTATTCTCCCCAAGGTCCATTCATGCTGAGGCCTGGAGTGAGACTAGCTCATCAGCGCTTTCCTGTAGCACTGGCCAGCTGGAGCACTGGCTGGAGCAAGGCTCCAAAGACCTTTTACCCCTAGGAGGTGATTAATGCTTTTCAGAAGGGATGTGGGAGTGACAGAGGAATGTCAGCTTCTAAAGGGTTGCCAGAACTCAGCCCCCAGTCAGTGTGCCCCAGATTATAGGAAACAACAACAAAACAAACACTGCAAAACACTGCAAGGAATCTACAGCTTTCAGTAACAATATAGTAGGCCTCAGTGGCCAGAGGGTTTTACCACTGCAGAGCCCCTGAATGGCTGGACTTTGTGGTCTACACCTATAATGCAGCACTTGGAAGGCTGAAGCTGGATCTTGAGCTCGAAGCCAACCTAGGCTAGTGAGATCCTGTCTCACTAGTTAAACAAAGCACCATAATCATCACCCCTACCACATTCCTTTTGGTCTTGCTTGGCACCTTATAGTCAATACACTCTACTAGGATTACATTTTTTTTTGTTGTTGTTGAACTCTGGGCCTGGGTATTGTCCTCAGCTCGTCAGCTCAAGGCTTGAGTCTACCACTTGAACCACAGCACCACTTTCCGGTTTTCTAGTGGTTTACTGGAGATGTCTCAGGGTCTTTCCTGCCCCGGCTGACTTTCAACCTCAATCCTCAGATCTCAACCTCCTGAGTAGCTAGAATTATAGGCATGAGCCACCGATGCCCGGCTTAGGATTATAATTTTTAAAGAATCATAAACTGGGAGATGTTGCCTGCCTGCCTGCCTCATTAAGGCTGGTCTCTGGGGGCCAACCTCTTTCAAATCCAAGCCCTGACTCTTAAGAATTCAAATCAGTGTTGAGTTTCATATTTGAATGGTAGCTTTTCAATGTGTTGATTTTTTTTCTCTGAAGATCCTTATCTGACACCCTCAGAAATCCAAAAACAGTAAAGGAGAAAAGGGCAATAATTCACAAATGTCTCTGAGGAAGTAAACTTACTTAGAAAAACCCATGCCTTGCAAGCATGAGGCCCTTAGCACCACATCAACAGAAAAAGCTGGAAGTGGCGCTGTGGCTCCAGTGGTAGAGCGCTAGCCTTGAGCTGAAGAGCTGAAGAGCTGAGGGACAGCACCCAGACCCAGAGTTAAAGGCCCCATGACCAGCAAAAAAAAAAAAAAAAGAGCTCCTCCCAAAAGCTGAGATGATTGATTCCTTGAGCTTTCCTTTTCCTTTAAGCTATAGTCTCTCACAACCTAACTTAACATCATAATTTTCCTGACACCCTATCAAAAGCTGGTCTTAAAGGAGCCAGCAAATATGCCCAGGATCAACCCTGCAGGGACAAAGCAGCCTTTATTCCTAATGTGCCCACCCTGCCCTGCTGACAGATGACATGCTTTGTTTGCTGGTCCAAATGGTGAGCCTCATAGAGGCCACTGGAGCCAGGCGGCGGTGGCTCATGCCTGTAATCCTAGTTACTCAGGAGGCTGAGAGCTGAGGATCACGGTTCAAAGCCAGTCCAGGCAGGAAAGTCCGTGAGAGTCTTAGCTCCAATAAACCAATAGAAAACAGGAAGTGGCGCTGTGGCCCAAGCGGTAGAGTGCTCGCCTTGAGCTGAAGAGTGCGGGTATAGCACCCAAGCCCCACGACCAAAAAAAAAGGCCACTTGACTTCACTTGAGCTTACCAAGGGAAATGAGATGCAAATAAATGTGGCAAAAGGAAGTAGTGAGGTACACACGGAGCTGCTTAGTGGTCCAGGAGCAATGCTGGCTGCAAATGGGGACAGAAAAGGCAGCTCGCCAGGCCCCAGGACCAGTAGGTTACTAGCAGATGCTTTCAAAGAACCACTAGGAATATCACAAAAAATGAACTGGGCTGGAGGTGTGGCTCAGAGGTGTGGCCTCTTGAAGCAGAGGACACCTGCTTTGTGCATGTGAGCACGGAACCCACGATGCTGGAGAACTAGGTAGAGAACAGAAAGGCAGAACAAATGGATCTTTCTTCTTAGATTCTACTTTATTTGGTAAAACTCAGAAACTACCAACCAATTCACAGCCCCCACCTTCTCTGTGAAGAAGGGAGTTCCCCGAGACAAAAGGGCTGTGGCTTGGGGATCATCCACCATCCCAGGTTCCCACTCAGGCAGCCCATGACCTGACAGGCATCCAGGCTGATGTTCTCAGAGGCGAGAGAAGAAAGCAAAAGGAAGCTCATTTCATGACAATGAAACCCTCCTGACACTTCCCTGTGCCTTCACCTCCCCACACCCACAACCTAAATAAAAAGAGGACAAAGCATGAGTGTGAGACACACGTACACTCAGACACACACACACACACACACACACACACACACACACATACACACAGAGCTTCCTCACACACACACACACACAGAGCTTCCTTTCAGCCCAAGGGCTGCAGAATCCCTCCCCAGAAGGAGGACAACTGGCACACCAATCAAGACTTGGTGGTCCAAGGTGATGGCTGGAATCATATAAGACTGGTAAAAATCCAGGGAGAAAATACCCCACCTTCAGCCCATTCCCAAGTCTCCAGTGAACTGGTTTTAGTTCTAAGAAAGCCCCATTTCCACAAAGGTGAGCTGTGGCTTTCAGGGCAGCGGGCTTAAGGAAAAGCCTCCCATGGCCAAGAAGACAACGGTGGGAGAGGAAAGGGAGGGTGGAGGGCAGAACAGCAGAGCCTTCAGGGAGAGCAGGAAAGGAGCTCCCTGCCCTGGGCTAATGGATCCGAGTGAGCTCCTCCACAACCTTGATGAGGTCGTCAGCTGTGGCCTCTCGCTTCATACCACTGCCATCATCATACTGCAATGACAGGAAGGGAGGCCATGAGGGCAAGGGGGCACATGCCTTCGGTGGGATACAGAGATGCTCACTGGCCAGTACTACCAGAGAGAAAGGACTCACCAGAAACCCACTCTTGCCCCTTGGTACATATCCCTCCCCACAGAGCAATATCCCAACCTCCAGAACCACCCTACTTCCCACCTTCAGGTTTTACCAGAGATCTCTGAGATGTGCCTTTAGGGTAGAGTTCTGAGCACTATGCCTGGGACTTGGTACTGTGAGCCTAATGACACTGCCTTGCCTGTGCAGTAAGTACTGTGCAGGGCTGATGACTGCTCAGATCCAAGGAGAGGTACTGGGACCAGGCAGGCTCTGACCTTTGACCCCATCGGAGTGGCCCAGCCCCTCTGCTCACCTGTAGGTTTGCCACGACCTCTTGCATCTTGGGACGGCTAATATCCAAGAAACTCTCAATCAGGTCACCATCGATGAAGCCCGTAGCTGGCTCTGTCTTTCGCTCAGTGTGAAAGGATCTCCAGGTGGGCAGATGAGTTAAGGAAGGTGGCCTATCTGGAAACACCCTTACTCTCAATCATCCCTACCCTGAGCAGGACCCTGGTCTGTGGGGACTATCAAGATGGGAGGAGGAGGGCTGGGAAGTTGGCTCAGTGGTAGAGCGCTTGCCTTGCATGCATGAGGCCCTAGGTTCGATTCCTCAGCACCACATAAGCAAAAAGAAAAAAGCCGGAAGTGGCACTGTGGCTAAGTGGTAGAGCGTTAGCCTTGAGCTGAAGAGCTGAGGGACAGTGCCCAGGCCCAGAGTTCAGGCCCCACGACCGGACACCCCCCACCCAAAAAAAAAAAGATGGGAGGAGGAAATGACAGCTTCCTGAAGCCACTATTACTTTTGTCACTTGGGGAATTAAAAAAATGTATTGACAACCCAATGGTTCTCAACTAGGGTGATCTTTAAAAATGTTTTTAAAATACAGGTCAAATTATCAATGTAAAGTTCAGATGGATAGAAACTTTTTTTTTTTTTGGTCGGTTGTAGGGCTTGAACTCAGAGCCTGGGTACTGTCTCTGAGCTTTTTCATTCAAGGATAACATTCTACCACTTATAGCCATAGCACCACTCCCAGTTTTTTGGTGGTTAATTGGAGTCTCACCCGCCAGGGCTGGCTCTGAATTGTAATCCTCAGGTCTCAGTCTCGTGAGTAACTAGGATTCTAGGCACAAATCACTGGCACCCTGCAGATATAAACTTGAGCCACAGAGCCACTTCCCATTTTCTGGTGGTTAATTGGCCATAAAGACTCTCATGGACTTTCACTTGCCAAGCTGGCTTAATCATGATCCTCAGATCTCAGCCTCCTGAGTAGCTATTTTTTTTTTGGGGGGGGGGGTCCGCTTGTGAGGCCTGAATTCTGGGCCTGGGCATTGTCCCTCAGCTCTTCAGCTCAAGGCTAGCTCTCTACCATTTGAGCCACAGTGCCACTTCCGGCTTTTTTTTTATGTGGTGCTGAGGAATCGAACCCAGGGCCTCATACATGCAAGGCAAGCACTCTACCACTGAACCACCTTCCTGGCCCTTGAGTAGCTAATATTACAGGTATGAGCCACCAGTGCCCAGCTATAAACATTTTTTAAAAAGCACTTTTAGGAGAACCTGAAGAGAATCAGTCATCTAAGTCTTGCCCAAAAGATTCCTGGGTGAGGACTTTCCAAAAGGACTTGGGACTCTTGTGTCCCTAGACAGCTGACCCTTAAGCTTCTGGAATTGTACCTTCTACACAATGCTCTCCCCTGTTGTGCCCTTAGCAAGACCCAAGAAGCTGATCTCCCTCCTATACTGTAACCTGAGTTCCTGTCCAACATGCACCCAAGAAGCCAGAGGCAGAGCCAGCTCAGAAGTGGAAGGTACCTGTCTGTACATCCTAGGACAGACCAGCTGCCTGTATAGTCTACCAGTTGGGTGCTAAGTATGTGAGCATTTATTCTAATCTCCCTCTACCATTGTGTATGTTTTAAAATCTTCCAAACAGAAAAATTAAAAAGGAAAAAAACAAACGAACCTGTTCGGTCCACAAATCTAATCAAGCATTTCTGAAGACGCTGTGCAGGTTTGGGGATGCTTCCCAGCAGGGAGGCTCTGGGTGGGAAGGATATAAGGAGTGTTCGATCTTGCCCACACTTTTGATGACTTTATTGAGTCGGTTCTGCATGTCCAACAGGAGGTTGTACCAACTCTCTGACAGTGAGGTCACCAGCCCTGAAGAAGGAAGGGTGCAATGAGCTGCTGAGGGCAGAGTGCTCCAGAGCTGCAGCAAGTCCACCAGGTAAGCACCAAAAGGAGAATGCTGCAGCCTGTGGCAAACTCCTAGGTATCTATCTGTTCTTCTTCCCCAACCCTCCAAATGGTAGTCTCAGAAAGAAGGCCTGTGTGGGAGCATGCTCTGCAGGTGTATCCTTACCAATCATGCCATTGACTGTGCCAAAGAGCACTGAGCCCTGTGTAGGGGTAGAAGTCTCGCCCAGATTCTGCATAACCAGAGAGCCATGGCAGAAGACGTTGACAAATTCGCCCAGATGGAAGAGCCCAACCTCTTGTAGGTGCTGCCGTTCCTCGTCAGTAGTAGCAGCACTGCAAGGTGGACACACAGCACAGACGTGAATAGCATGTGTGCTGGGCATCCTGGAGAGCCTGCCTATGGGCTTTTTGATTCTCATGAAAGAAATGCTACTAATCAAAGAGCAACTGAGCTCCAGTCCTACACAACACAGGTCTGCCTCACCACTGTTCCTGTGGTGGTCACTCACCTGTCCTTCTGACAGACAAACAAGTTGAAGGCATTTTCAGCCCCCAGGAAATTGTCATCATCCAAGATTTCCACTGCACTCATCCAGTTGGGATTAAAATCTCGGGCAATCTTAAAAAGAGGCAAGGTGTGGTTAAAAAAAAACAAGTGAGCAGTTTGCATGAAATACAATTCTGGGACCTGTCTTTCTTTTATTAGAAGCCAAGTCCTATTCTGTCATTCTGTTAAACACAGGGTGACATCTAGAGATTCCTCCCTCCCAAATCTGACCAATGTAGGCCATCTGATTGCAATTTTCAGGACAAAATCTAATTGAGCTCAGGTTGAGGGTTCTTTAAAAAATACTTTACACAGAATGTGTCCCAAGGAAACACTTCTGCTCCCACTGGCCTTGATTATTCTTCCAATGAAATGCCTACAGGGTATTTAATCAGAAGTCTGTGTCCCCTACCTCTTCAAAGTTTCCCTCCATGGGCTTGTAGGCAAGCAGCAGCACTGAGCGCATGAGGTCACCTACAAGGATGAAGTCACCCTTGGTCTTCAGGTAGAGGGCCATGATGTTGTTGTAGTGATTGCACTCGGTGCGGAGCTCCTTCTCTGTGGTCCACTCATACAGCCGTACCTGGAAGATGGGTTAAAGTCAGCAGAGGTCCCAGTCCTCCAAGAATGACTAGCCCACTCAATTTTCCACCAAAGCACTGTTACCCACAGGGTCTGATGGATGGGGTTATAAGTGGTCTATGTAGTACTGGGAGGGACATTCTTTTTCTCAGTATTATATACTGATGATATAAGAAAACAGTAAGCACTAAACTGAGAATACAAAGTTCTCCTTTATATAAAAAAGGAGTCCAGGGCTAGGAAGGTAGCTCAGTGGTAGAGTGCTTGCTTCACATGCGTGAGGCCTTGGGTTTGATTCCTCAGCACCACATAAACAGAAAAAGCCGGAAGTGGCGCTGTAGCTCAAGTGGTAGAGTGCTAGCCTTGAGCTGAAGAGCTGAGGGACAGTGCCTAGGCCCAGAGTTTAAGACCCATGACCAACCAAAAAAAAAAAAAAAAAAGGAGTCCAGCCTATTGTCAGTGGTTCGTGCTTGTTATCCTAGCTACTCAGGAGGCTAAGATCGGAGGATCTGAGAATTGTAGTTGGAAGCCAGCCCTGGCTGACAAATCCCAAGAGACTATTATCGCCAATAAACTAACAAAATGCCAGAAGTAGAAATAGAGCTCAAGCACCAAATCACCAGCTTTGAGCAAAAAAGCTAAGAGAGAGCATAAGGCCAAAGAAATAATAATGCAGGTATAAAACTTGTATTAGTATTGTAAGTATAATACATTGCAAGAGTCTTTTTTTAACTTACATTTGGTAAAAGACCTACAGAAAAATCTCTAGAAAGAGAAGATCCATCTCCAATTCCCCGGTCAGAAAGGAACTGATGAACTCCTAACAAACTGCCTTTTCTCAACCTTTCCCAAAACATGCACATCCCTGGAACTTTTTTATATGAACCTAGCAAGTAAACAACGGGAAAGTAACAGAAACATTGCTGGGAACTAAAGGAATCTGAAGAACTAGCTTCTGTGGACACCCCACTGCCCACAAGAGGATAAAAGAAACACTATCCCCCTTTCACTACAATTCTTCTTGAATCAACCACATCTCTAAAAGAACAAAGAGGCCTTCTAACCAGTGGACAGGTGGAAGTATTCGGCACTGCCCACTGCTCAGGCAGACAAACACAATATGTCTGACTAGACAGGCTGTCCAGGCCCAGGTCATTCAGCCATGGCCACTGCATATCTAAACTTGTAGGCACAATGCAGTAAGCCAAGATTTTTCAAAGATATATTCAAGGAACCCCAGCTCCACACATTATTCACCAAGAGGGACTAATAATAATGTTTATAATCCTAGCTACTCAGCTACTCAGGAATCTGAGATTTGAGTTTTAAGCCAACCTGCACATGAAAGTTCATTAAGACCCGCATCTCTAATAAAATATCCAAAAAGCCAGAAGTGGAACTGTGGCTCAAGTGGTAGAGCATCAAACTTGGGCAAAGCAGCTCACGGGCAACACCCAGGCCCTGAGTTCAAGCCTCAGTACTGTCACCTCTCCCCGCCACCGCCGCCACACACACAAAAGAATTAAGAATTAGGTCCAACACACCTCCATCAGCAGAGTTCCTTTTGAGCATCTGATCTTCAACCTTAACCCTTCTGTGCCTCTACTCCTCCAATGACTGGAGTAAAGAAACTACCTCAGCCATTTGCTCCTGCCAACACCATCTCCCTCTCTATACTCTGTGTCCCATTCACCATCACCATGGAGACAGTCAAGATCAAGCTCACTATCACTAAATGTCCAATTCTCATTCTTTCCCATAAAGACTCCAGATCTAATTATTGCCACATGTGGCTACAAAACACCTGAAACGTGGTTACTCCAGGTTGAGAAGTGCTATGAGTATAAAAATCACAGATTTTAATCTTAACAAGAAAAAAGTCTCATTAATAGTGTTTAAACTGATTGCACGGCTGGGTGCTGGTGGCTCACAACCTGCAATCCTAGCTGCTCAGGAGGTTGGGATCTGAGGATCACGGTTCAAAGCCAGACCAAGTAAGAAAGTCCATGAAATTTTTTTTTTTGGGGTCCAGTCGTGGGCCTGAACTCTGGGCCTGGGCGCTGTCCCTCAGCTCTTCAGCTCAAGGCTAGTGCTCTACCACTTGAGCCACAGCACCACTTCCAGCTTTTTTTTTTCTTTTTGCTTAAGTGGTGCTGAGGAATCGAACCCAGGGCCTCAAGCATGCAAGGCAAGCACTCTACCACTGAGCCACCTTCCCAGCCACAGTCCATGAAATTTTTATCTCGAGTTAACCACCAGAAAAGGTTCTATAGCTCAAAGTGGTAGAGTATCAATCATCCTTGAGCAAAAGAACTCAGGAACAGCACTCAGGCCCTGAGTTCAAGCCACATGACTGAAAAAAATGTTTTTAAATTTCATGTTGAAATAATGTTTTAAATATCTCTTGTTATAGGCTGGGAAGGTGGCTCAGTGGTAGAGCACTTGCCTTGCATGCATCAGGCCCTGGATTCGATTCCTCAGCACCACATAAGCAAAAAGAAAAAAGCCAGAAGTGGCGCTGTGGCTCAAGTGGTAGAGCGCTAGCCCTGAGCTGAAGAGCTGAGGGACTACGCCCAGGCCCAGAGTTCAGGCCTCACGACTGGACCCCCCCACCAAAAAAAAAAAAATCTCATGTTAAAATGCATTATTAGGCTGGGAATGTGGCTTAGTTGGTAGAGTGCTTGCCTAGCATGCATGGAGCCCTGGGTTTGATTCCTCAGTACCACATAAGCAGAAAAGGCTGGAAGTGGCACTGTAGCTCAAGTGGTAGAGCGCTAGCCTTGAGCTAAAGAAGCTCAGGGACAGTGCTCAGACCCTGAGTTCAACCAGGACACACACACACACACTTAAAATCAGGGACAGTGCTCAGACCCTGAGTTTAACCAGGATACACACACACACTTAAAATCAGGGACAGTGCTCAGACCCTGAGTTCAACCAGGACACACACACACATACACACACACACACACACACACACACAATCCCAGACCCTGAGTTCAACCAGGACACACACACACACACACACACACACACACACAATCCCAGACCCTGAGTTCAACCAGGACACACACACACACGCACGCACGCACACGCACTTCAAATCAATTTTATTTGTTTGGATTTGGGTGGTACTAAAATTTTAACTTGGGGCCTTGCACTTACCAGACAGGAGCCACACCTGAACTGGTTATTTTTGAGATAAGGGCTCCTATTCTGCATAGGTGAATGCCTGGCCCACAATTCACCTAGAAGGCAGGGATGCACCAGCACCTCGGGTTGAGAGGGAGTCTCTTGGACTTTTGTCTGGTTGGCCTGTAACTTTATCTTACCTCCTTACATAGCTGGGATATGTGTGCACTAAAAACAACCAAAAAGAAGTTGAGAAGACTTTTCTGCATCAACTGGCCTCAAACTTCAAACCTCCCTGGTAGTCTGGATTATAGATGAGCCACTAGTCAGGTCCATCTGCTTTTTAACATTAATGGGTGGCTACTGGGGGGGGGGGGGGTGGCAGAGAGAGTCAAACTATTACATTTAAGTATATATAGTCAAACTGGGGATTCAATCAAGGGTAGAGTGCTTCCCTAGAATAGAATATGCAAGGTTCTGGGCTTGATTCCCAACACTGAACACACACAGCTCTAGGAAACAAGAGAAATGCTCTGCAGACAGTGGTGTGCCACCTGAAGTACAATCCCACAAGGTGTGGCCTCACCGTGCTGTTGATGCTGGCAAGGAGCTTCCCGTTAAACTCCACCATAGAATACACAGCGCCTTTCACTTCCTTTTCAGCCACAGTCTGTAGTTTTCCTAGGGGAAGAGGAAGAGGGAAGAGATATTTTTTCAGTTTTTTTCTATGAGCCCACATTTTATCTAGTCAAGAGTCCCCTGGTTGCCCTTTTGGCTTTAATTCATGCCTCCTGAACTCTCATTGGAAAATCAAGAAATACAGTCAAATATACACTGAGGTGAAACACCACTCAGGGCTGGGGAATGTCCAGCCCATGAGCTATTCAAGGCCCAAGAAATCATTTGGTACATGACAGGACACATACGCATGTTTGTTTTTTACGCAGTCATGGGGCTTGAACTCAGGGCCTAGGGGCTGTCTTTTTGTACTTTTTTTTGTGTGTTTATTTTCCATCCTTCCCCCCCTCCTTTTGTACTTTTGCTCAAGGCTAGTACTGTACACTTTGAGACACAGCTCCATTTCCAGTTTTTGAGTGGTTAATTAGAAGCAAGAGTCTCACAGGGACTTTTCAACCCAGGCTGGCTTTGATCTCAGCCTCCTAAGTAGCTAGGCATGAGCTACCAGTGCCTGGTGCCATACATGTTTTGGTTTTTTGTTTTTTGCCAGTCCTGGGGCTTGAATTCAGGGCCTAGGCACTGTCCCTGAGCTTCTTCTGCTCAAGGCTAGTGCTCTACCACTTGAGCCACAGCACCACTTCTGTTTTTTTCTGTGTATGTTATACTAAAGAATCGAACCCAGGGCTTCATGCATGCTACCACTAGCCACATTCTCAGCCTCAACCACACATATTTTTTGTATACTTCTTGCCAGGTGCCTGTAGTGGATACCTATACTAATTTTGTGTGTGTGCCGGTCTTGGGGCTTTAACTTAGGGCCTGGGCACTGTCTCTGAGCTTCTTTTGTACAAAGCTAGCATTCTACCACCTGAGCCACAGTTCTACTCCTAGACTTTTTGGTAATTAGCTTGGTGGAGATAAGAGTCTCATAGACTTCCCTACCAGGGCTGGCTTTAAACCACAATCCTCAGATCTCAGCCTCCTAGGTAGCTAGTATTATAGGTGTGAGCCACCGGAGCCTGACTGGTACTAATTTTTTATGGTCCTTGGGAGTTATAAATATCCAAATGGCCCTTGGCAGTAAAAAGTTCCTCATCCCTCATACTAAAGCATGAACCACAAACTATAAGACAATGTGAGGTGATTCCAGGAGGTCGCAAGACCTGTCTTTCCCCTGTCAGCTTCAGATCTATTCTTTAAGGAGGACACCAAATCCCTTCTAAGACCTCTGATATGAGACCTATGGATGACAACTAGTCTTTAGATCCACATCTTTTCTTGGGTGAGAAGAGAAAGAGTTCTAAGTGCTAAAGCTGTAAAAAGCCCAATGCCTGAGCAGTCCAGTAGAAACAAATGGAGAACTCATTTTGTTTTGGAGTACTGGGTTTGTTTTTTTGGTGGGTCATGGGGCCTGAACTCTGGGCCTGGGTGCTGTCCCTCAGCTCTTCAGCTCAAGGCTAGCAGTCTACCACTTGAGCCACAGCACCAGTTCCGGTTTTCTGGTGGTTTATTGGAGATAAGAGTCTCACAGACTTTCCTGCCCCAGCCAGCTTTGAACTGTGATTCTCAGATCTCAGCCTCTACAGGTGTGAGCCATCTGCGCCCAGCAGGAATACCAGGATTTAACTCAGGGTCTCAAGCTTGCAGATGTTCTACCACTTGAGCCATACCCCCAACTCCTTTTTGCTTATTTTTTAGGTATAGTCATTAATATTTTACATGAGGACAGCACTGCACTATGATCTTTCTACCTCTGCCTCCCACATAGCTGGTATGACAGGCATATAACACAGTTAGCTGGATTGCTGAGATGGGGGGGTCTCAATTTTGGAGGTCCTCAAACCACAATCCTCTTCATCTGAGTCTCTCAATGGAGTGGTTTACAGGAATATGCCCCAAATATAAATCACAACCATATTCTGACTACTAGATTCTTTCACCCATTGTTCAACACTCTTTTCTTCTGCCTTTCAAAGAGAAAACAAAACAGCAACAACAAAAAAACCTGCTCACCTACTCCAAAACTCAACTAACAGATTAAAGGGAAGTACAGAATATATTTTTTTTTTGGGGGGGGTCCGGTCATGGGGCCTGAACTCTGGGCCTGGGCGCTGTCCCTCAGCCCTTCAGCTCAAGGCTAGCACTCTACCACTTGAGCCACAGCGCCACTTCCGGCTTTTTTCTTTTTGCTTATGTGGTGCTGAAGAATCGAACCCAGGGCCTCAGGCATGCAAGGCAAGCACTCTACCACTGAGCCATCTTCCCAGCCCAGTCCCAGTATTTTTTGATTTATACCTTTTCTTATTATATGTGAGCACTGTTCCCTGCCTAGTCATATCCTTTGCCAATTTGGGAACCGAAATTTGGTGCTCTTCTAGATGTTTTATAAATTAAAAAATGAGTGCTTGGGCTGGGTGCCGGTGGCTTACACCTATAATCCTAGCTACTCAGGAGGCTGAGATCTGAGGATTGTGGTTTGAAGCCAGCCCAGGCAGAAAAGCCTGACACTTATCTTCAATAAACTACTCAGAAAAAAACAAGTGGAGGTGTGGCTCAAGTGGTAGAGCACCTGGCCAGGCCCAAGGTTCAAGTCCCAGGACTGGCCAAAAAAAGTGTGCTTGGTATACCCATTTAAAAGTTCTGGGCTTGTGTCTGTAAGATGAATTGCAACTAGTTTATTCAGTCCATCATGTCTTCTGAATTAGCTAACAGTGTTCCCTTATATAAACATTAAGCTTCTCTCACAATACTCAGGTGTTTGGGAGGTTGCTTTTTTTTGGTCGGCTGGGGGCCTAGGCGCTGTCCCTCAGCTCTTCAGCCCAAGGTGAGCACTCTACAACTTGAACCACAGCGCCACTTCCAGTTTTCTGGTTGTTAATTGGAGATAAGTTTCACAGCCTTTCCTGCCTCGGCTACCTTTGAATTGCAATCCTCAGATTACAGTCTCCTGAGTAGTTAGGATTACAGGTATGAGCCACCTTGCTCAGCTTCCAATATTCAGGTTTTATCAAGAGTATTTTTTATGTTTTCTTTTGTACTATTTTAAAATATGCTTAAGTTTCTACATATAATTTATCATTATGGGTTATCCTGTTCTTCATTTATCTGTTTTCTACTAGCTCCTATCAACATGCCTTCACAACACGTAACAAAGTCAAAGGCCAAAGTCACAAAAGTAAAATCTGCATCTTTTGTCTACCAAAAGGCTACCTTTGATGCCTGGTAAGTCAATGCTGGCATGCTCATGGATTCCAATTCCATTCCGGATGATCCTCAAGGAACCTTCCTTGAAGGCCCCAGAGCAAGTGACCAGCTGCAAGTAGAAAAAAGGTTTCTCAATACCCTGTTCAGGAAATTTAGGCAGCCCTAATTCCCCGGACCCTCACTGGAACTAAATTTGAGGATGCAGACCCAGCAGAGGTTGATTTCCAAAGGCCTTTGGCTTTACCAAGCAGATAGGATGTTCTAGTCAAGAAACAAAATCTCCTATCAGTGTTCCTAGTAAACTTACTTAGATACTGGAACCTCGTTTACTAGAAAAAACACAGGATCTGGCTATTTATTAGATTACTATGGGCAAATGACTCTTAGTTCCCAGCTGGATAGCCAAGAATCATTCTAACAGTACTTGTGGGATTACAGATTGCGTGACTGTGATTGTGTGTATGTGTGTGTGTGTCACAGTTCTCCTATATCGCTAGGATTGGGGAACAAGGGTCTTAAAAGTACATTCAGTGTGTATTCCCCATTCTAGATAAGCCAGACAAGGCAGACAATTTGAACAGGTATCAATCAGGCATTTCCACATGACCCTCTTACCTGCCCCTGCCCCTGTCTCTCCAGATCCACCACACACATATCCACAATGGGTCCTAAATTGGTAAAGGTTTCCATGGCCACAACATAGGAGCCTTGCTCATTGCTATCAACATTGAGCTTAAAAAGAAAGAACAATGTTAGTCCCACAATGCCCCTAAAAGACTAACCCTAAAGAGATGTATATCATTCTCAAGCAAATTTCCATCCTGCTAGCTCTGTCCCCTTCTTACGCTTTAAGATGCTTCTAAAAGGGAACTACTGACTAAGGAACATGATTATTTCCACAATGGACCTACTAACCAGTCAGCAAGTTCTAACCTAGAGTCCCATGCATGGGTTCAGAGAAACAGTAGCTTCTTAAAAACTAGTGCAAAATGTGTTTTTCTATACATAAAGTCCAGAGTTTTCATATTCTAAAGGGGAAAGTTCCATCACTTTAGACTATGATCTACCTGAGGGTGGAAGCTGGGTATTATTCATCATTAAATTCACAGCAACTCTCACCTTACCTTGCCTGGCACATTTGCCGAAGAACCATTAAGACAAAGAGCTGGTCAGGGATAAGATGCAGATAAACTGGAGATTATGAGGCATAAAACACAGAAGCAATCTGTGAAGAAACATGAGGAAAAGAAGCCAGAAACAAGATGTCTCCTCACCTTCACAAGCTGGGAGTCACCAAGGCGAGACCCAACAAACACCACCCCATTATCCAGGTACGTCAGGCACTCGGCAATGGAGGTCTGGAAAAAAATTGGCACATAAGCGAAATCAAACTGGACCCTACATGGACTTTGACACACAGGGCAGACTCCAGAGGTGTACCACCAAATGTCCATTTCCAGATGACCCCTTTCCTACCCCTGCCCTGCTTCTGCCACCTGCTGACAATCCTCTGCAGCCATTTTAAATCCTCAGGTCACACTAAGCAACTGTCCCTGAAGTTCATGATTCTCTGTGAACCATATTCCTTCAGTCAGAAAAATCTAAGACTTACCTTGCATATGCCTTCTACAAACAACAACTTTAATCTCAATGTCAATACTTCCAGGCAAAAATAATTAGGAATTTCTAAAGGTCACTGCATAAGTATTGTTTGTTAGAAACAAACTTCAATTCCAAATTGTATTATTGTTTTCTTACCTCTCCTGCCTTTTCTTGGGTTCTTGAGTATCACACTATACAGCTGGACTCAGCTCCCAAATGCTGACATAACTGGCATATACCACCATTCCTAGCTGTTTCCCTTACTTTATATCCCCACAACCTATGGATTCTTACATCTAAGCCATTGAAAATTCAACCTCCACAAAATGATCAACAGCCAAACAACATAATTCCCAGAGTAGTATTGTGGAACTACACACCTAAGATCACTAGACAGCTCAAATGAGGCACAGGAGCAGGGACAAGCCCTACCTCTCCAAGGAGTTCTACACGGAGATCCTTGAGTGTGACAGTGCCATCCATTTGCTCCTCCTTCTCCAACAGCAGCATGAAAAGCCGTCCTTCCATGTCTCCCAGCAGGTATCTGGAACCATTAGGGTCCACACGATTGTGGCACACAATTGTGCTTTGCTGCCAAGCATGAGGGCACAGTAATTATGGTCAGCATCTTCCAAATAAGAAAGTAAACCCTGGCAGCCATGCTCTTCACCAAACCCAGCTAATTCACTGGCAATGAATTCAATCATGTATGGACAAGAGAGACAGTGGGCAGACTTTACTATGAAAGCAATTTTCAAAACAGCCTTAAAAAAGAAGCAATTTTCAAAATGCCTTAAGCGTTATCTCACCCATTATTCTATGGAAAACAAAAACCATGTAGAAATCTGGCAGCTGGGGAGAGAGCTCAGTGTCAGTTGCCTAGCAAGCACAAGGTCCTAGATGATATATATACACCTATGTGCACGCACACGTACAAACACGCACATACACACACACACACACACACGCAGGTACATATACATGGCAGATGGGAAAAGAAGCACTTATAACTGTTCCATTAGAAATAGGTTTGCCAGTGGCTCAGGTCTATAATCTCATAATCAGGAGGCTAAGATCTGAGAACAGCAGTTTGATGCCAACCCAGGAAGGAAAGCCCATGAGGTTCTCATCTCCAATCAGCCAGCAAAAAGCAGGAAGTAGAGCTCAAGTAGTAGAGTGCTAGCTAAAGACAACACCTAGGCCCTGAGTTCAAGCCCCAGGATTGATGTGTGTGTATATGTGTATACATATACACATGTGTGCACACACACAGCTACAACAAGCATCCACTAGACCATGAATGCCAGCACAGGTTTTGTTACTTATCCACACTATGACTCCTCATTTCCTACTACTAATGCTACCAGTTTTACTCTTTATTCTCAATAAATACAAGTAAAATGAAGCTTTGGAGGTTTTTCATGACCCAATTTGAAGCTTGAAATTTTCATGACTAATTTTTAAATGTCTTTATAAAAGCTACATAATTTATCGCTATATTAGCTGTCTTGAGAGCATGAGAGAGTGCTAAAACTATGTTTAATAAACTTTCCTCCTTTTTTGGTGCTGGGGACCAAACCTAGAGCCTCATGAATGCTAGGCAAGGTACTCTTACCATCAAGCTATATTCACACCCCAAATCTCCCTTTCGTTAAGTTGTCCCTAACAATGTTTCAAAAGGATCAATCTACTTTGACTGCAAGCAAGACATTGTACAGAAAACCAGGCTGATCTGCGTGCCCCATAAAAAACCAGTGTTTTTTGCACAATGTCTATATAGTGTGACAGACATCTGTGATTCTCCTAACAATTGAAGAGAAAGAGGGAAGTAAGATAAGATTAAGATAAAGGAAAATGTAAAAACTATTGCTCACCTTGATGATAGGAGGTGCAATCGCCAGGTATTTGTCACCATTATGATAGGTGATGGACTCCTGTCCAATGATGATGGCCCCTCCAAAGGGTTCTGGGACTGCAAGGGAGAGACAGCAACATTAGAAGGCTCAGCACTTTGGACATACCAAAGCAGAGGCAGCAAGGACACTGATCAAATTAACTTGGAGGCAAACTTTAAGGTAATCATTATTTTATAAAGGCTATCAAAGCCCAAGAGACTGATCTTAGAAATTTTAGACTAGTTGAGGTGGGAAGGTGGCTCAGTGGTAGAGTGCTTGCCTTGCATGCATGAGGCCCTGGGTTCGATTCCTCAGCACCACATAAGCAAAAAGAAAAAAGCC